>NW_028244380.1:0-305905 GCF_964263255.1 Lissotriton vulgaris
CGACAAAAGAGATAACACCCCCCAATTACGTCATGCTTCAGAAATGTGGAAAATGGTCCGTTTTCAAATGTTTTATTTTTGAACGTCAGTTGACATTTGTAGGTGGATCATCAGTGTTAGAGCTAAAATTAGCATGTTTAAAGTGATTTTCATGCTTCCAGGGGCTCGGGAAGTGAAATAAATACCATTTGGAGGCATTTAATGTTCGAGCAAAAACGGCTGATTTTCGACAAAAGAGATAACACCCCCCCATTACGTCATGCTTCAGAAATGTGGAAAATGGTCCGTTTTCAAATGTTTTATTTTTGAACGTCAGTTCACATTTGTAGGTGGATCATCAGTGTTAGAGCTAAAATTAGCATGTTTAAAGTGATTTTCATGCTTCCAGGGGCCCTAAACACAAGATTTATGGAATGGTTAAAAGTGCATGAAAATGGCCAATTTACTCACTCTGAGTTCTCAAAAAGGGTTTCTTCACCCTGGGAAGTTAATTAAATACCATTTGGAGGCATTTAATGTTCAAGCAAAAACGGCAGATTTTCAACAAAAGAGATAACACTCACCCATTACGTCATGCTTCAGAAATGTGGAAAATGGTCCGTTTTCCAATGTTTTATTTTTGAAAGTCAGTTCACATTTGTAGGTGGATCATCAGTGTTAGAGCTAAAATGAGCATGTTTAAAGTGATTTTCATGCTTCCAGGGGCTCGGGAAGTGAATTAAATACTATTTGGAGGCATTTAATGTTCAAGCAAAAACGGCTGATTTTCGACAAAAGAGATAACACCCCCCCATTACGTCATGCTTCAGAAATGTGGAAATTGGTCCGTTTTCAAAGGTTTTATTTTTGAATGTCAGTTCACATTTGTAGGTGTATCATCAGTGTTAGAGCTAAAATTAGCATGTTTAAAGTGATTTTCATGCTTCCAGGGGCCCTAAACACAAGATTTATGGAATGGTTAAAAGTGCATGAAAATGGCCAATTTACTCACTCTGAGTTCTCAAAAAGGGTTTCTTCACCCCGGCAAGTTAATTAAATACCATTTGGAGCCATTTAATGTTCAAGCAAAAACGGCTGATTTTCGACAAAAGAGATAACACTCACCCATTACGTCATGCTTCAGAAATGTGAAAAATGGTCCGTTTTCAAATGTTTTATTTTTGAACGTCAGTTCACATTTGTGGGTGGATCATCAGTGTTAGAGCTAAAATTAGCATGTTTAAAGTGATTTTCATGCTTCCGGGGGCTCGGGAAGTGAATTAAATACTATTTGGAGGCATTTATTGTTCAAGCAAAAACGGCTGATTTTCGACAAAAGAGATAACACCCCCCCATTACGTCATGCTTCAGAAATGTGGAAAATGGTCCGTTTTCAAATGTTTTATTTTTGAACGTCAGTTCACATTTGTAGGTGGATCATCAGTGTTAGAGCTAAAATTAGCATGTTTAAAGTGATTTTCATGCTTCCAGGGGCCCTAAACACAAGATTTATGGAATGGTTAAAAGTGCATGAAAATGGCCAATTTACTCACTCTTAGTTCTCAAAAAGGGTTTCTTCACCCTGGGAAGTTAATTAAATACCATTTGGAGGCATTTAATGTTCAAGCAAAAACAGCAGATTTTCGACAAAAGAGATAACACTCACCCATTACGTCATGCTTCAGAAATGTGAAAAATGGTCCGTTTTCAAATGTTTCAATTTTGAACGTGAGTTCACATTTGTAGGTGGATCATCAGCTTTAGAGCTAAAATTAGCATGTTTAAAGTGATTTTCATGCTTCCTGGGGCCCTGAACACAAGATTTATATAATGGTTAAAAGTGCATGAAAATGGCCAATTTACTCACTCTGAGTTCTCAAAAAGGGTTTCTTCACCCTGGGAAGTTAATTAAATACCATTTGGGGGCATTTAATGTTCAAGCAAAACCGGATGATTTTCGACAAAAGAGATAACACCCCCCCCATTACGTCATGCTTCAGAAATGTGGAAAATGGTCCGTTTTCAAATGTTTTATTTTTGAACGTGAGTTCACATTTGTAGGTGGATCATCAGCTTTAGAGCTAAAATTAGCATGTTTAAAGTGATTTTCATGCTTCCTGGGGCCCTAAACACAAGATTTATATAATGGTTAAAAGTGCATGAAAATGGCCAATTTACTCACTCTGAGTTCTCAAAAAGGGTTTATTCACCCCGGGAAGTTCATTAAATACCATTTGGAGGCATTTAATGTTCAAGCAAAAACGGCTGATTTTCGACAAAAGAGATAACACCCCCCCATTACGTTATGCTTCAGCAATGTGAAAAATGGTCCGTTTTCAAATGTTTAATTTTTAAACGTCAGTTCACATTAGTAGGTGAATCATCAGTGTTAGAGCTAAAATTAGCATGTTTAAAGTGATTTTCATGCTTCCAGGGGCCCTAAACACAAGATTTATGGAATGGTTAAAAGTGCATGAAAATGGCCAATTTACTCACTCTGAGTTCTCAAAAAGGGTTTCTTCACCCCGGGAAGTTAATTAAATACCATTTGGAGGCATTTAATGTTCAAGCAAAAACGGCAGATTTTCGACAAAAGAGATAACACCCCCCATTACGTCATATTTCAGAAATGTGGAAAATGGTCCGTTTTCAAATGTTTTATTTTTGAACGTCAGTTCACATTTGTAGGTGGATCATCAGTGTTAGAGCTAATATTAGCATGTTTAAATTGATTTTTCATGCTTCCAGGGGCCCTAAACACAAGATTTATGGAATGGTTAAAAGTGCATGAAAATGGCCAATTTACTCACTCTGAGTTCTCAAAAAGGGTTTCTTCACCCCAGGAAGTTAATTAAATACCATTTGGAGGCATTTAATGTTCAAGCAAAAACGGCTGATTTTCGACAAAAGAGATAACACCCCCCCATTATGTCATGCTTCAGAAATGTGGAAAATGGTCCGTTTTCAAATGTTTTATTTTTAAACGTCAGTTCACATTTGTAGGTGGATCATCAGTGTTAGAGCTAAAATTAGCATGTTTAAAGTGATTTTTATGCTTCCAGGGGCTCGGGAAGTGAAATAAATACTATTTGGAGGGATTTAATGTTCAAGCAAAAACGGCTGATTTTCGACAAAAGAGATAACACCCCCCCCCATTACGTCATGCTTCAGAAATGTGGAAAATGGTCCGGTTTCAAATGTTTTATTTTTGAACGTCAGTTCACATTTGTAGGTGGATCATCAGTGTTAGAGCTAACATTAGCATGTTTAAAGTGATTTTCATGCTTCCAGGGGCTCGGGAAGTTAATTAAATACCATTTGGGGGCATTTAATGTTCGAGCAAAAACGGATGATTTTCAACAAAAGAGAACACCCCCCCCATTACGTCATGCTTCAGAAATGTGGAAAATGGTCCGTTTTCAAATGTTTTATTTTTGAACGTCAGTTCACATTTTTAGGTGGATCATCAGCTTTAGAGCTAAAATTAGCATGTTTAGAGTGATTTTCATGCTTCCAGGGGCCCTAAACACAAGATTTATGGAATGGTTAACAGTGCATGAAAATGGCCAATTTACTCACTCTGAGTTCTCAAAAAGGGTTTCTTCACCCTGGGAAGTTAATTAAATACCATTTGGGGGCATTTAATGTTCAAGCAAAACCGGATGATTTTCGACAAAAGAGATAACACCCCCCCATTACGTCATGCTTCAGAAATGTGGAAAATGGTCCGTTTTCAAATGTTTTATTTTTGAACGTGAGTTCACATTTGTAGGTGGATCATCAGCTTTAGAGCTAAAATTAGCATGTTTAAAGTGATTTTCATGCTTCCAGGGGCCCTAAACACAAGATTTATATAATGGTTAAAAGTGCATGAAAATGGCCAATTTACTCACTCTGAGTTCTCAAAAAGGGTTTATTCACCCCGGGAAGTTCATTAAATACCATTTGGAGGCATTTAATGTTCAAGCAAAAACGGCTGATTTTCGACAAAAGAGATAACACCCCCCCATTACGTTATGCTTCAGCAATGTGAAAAATGGTCCGTTTTCAAATATTTAATTTTTAAACGTCAGTTCACATTAGTAGGTGAATCATCAGTGTTAGAGCTAAAATTAGCATGTTTAAAGTGATTTTCATGCTTCCAGGGGCCCTAAACACAAGATTTATGGAATGGTTAAAAGTGCATGAAAATGGCCAATTTACTCACTCTGAGTTCTCAAAAAGGGTTTCTTCACCCCGGGAAGTTAATTAAATACCATTTGGAGGCATTTAATGTTCAAGCAAAAACGGCAGATTTTCAACAAAAGAGATAACACCCCCCCATTACGTCATGCTTCAGAAATGTGAAAAATGGTACGTTTTCAAATGTTTTATTCTTGAACGTCAGTTCACATTTGTAGGTGAATCATCAGTGTTAGAGCTAAAATTAGCATGTTTAAAGTGATTTTCATGCTTCCAGGGGACCTAAACACAAGATTTATGGAATGGTTAAAAGTGCATGAAAATGGCCAATTTACTCACTCTGAGTTCTCAAAAAGGGTTTCTTCACCCCGGGAAGTTAATTAAATACCATTTGGAGGCATTTAATGTTCAAGCAAAAACAGTTAAATAATGACAAAAGAGATAACACTCCCCCATTACGTCATATTTCAGAAATGTGGAAAATGGTCCGTTTTCAAATGTTTTATTTTTGAACGTCAGTTCACATTTGTAGGTGGATCATCAGTGTTAGAGCTAATATTAGCATGTTTAAATTGATTTTCATGCTTCCAGGGGCCCTAAACACAAGATTTATGGAATGGTTAAAAGTGCATGTAAATGGCCAATTTACTCACTCTGAGTTCTCAAAAAGGGTTTCTTCACCCCAGGAAGTTAATTAAATACCATTTGGAGGCATTTAATGTTCAAGCAAAAACGGCTGATTTTCGACAAAAGAGATAACACCCCCCCATTATGTCATGCTTCAGAAATGTGGAAAATGGTCCGTTTTCAAATGTTTTATTTTTAAACGTCAGTTCACATTTGTAGGTGGATCATCAGTGTTAGAGCTAAAATTAGCATGTTTAAAGTGATTTTTATGCTTCCAGGGGCTCGGGAAGTGAAATAAATACTATTTGGAGGGATTTAATGTTCAAGCAAAAACGGCTGATTTTCGACAAAAGAGATAACACCCCCCCATTACGTCATGCTTCAGAAATGTGGAAAATGGTCCGTTTTCAAATGTTTTATTTTTGAACGTCAGTTCACATTTGTAGGTGGATCATCAGCTTTAGAGCTAAAATTAGCATGTTTAAAGTGAATTTCATGCTTCCAGGGGCCCTAAACACAAGATTTATATAATGGTTAAAAGTGCATGAAAATGGCCAATTTACTCACTCTGAGTTCTCAAAAAGGGTTTATTCACCCCGGGAAGTTCATTAAATACCATTTGGAGGCATTTAATGTTCAAGCAAAAACGGCTGTTTTTCGACAAAAGAGATAACACCCCCCCATTACGTTATGCTTCAGCAATGTGAAAAATGGTCCGTTTTCAAATGTTTAATTTTTAAACGTCAGTTCACATTAGTAGGTGAATCATCAGTGTTAGAGCTAAAATTAGCATGTTTAAAGTGATTTTCATGCTTCCAGGGGCCCTAAACACAAGATTTATGGAATGGTTAAAAGTGCATGAAAATGGCCAATTTACTCACTCTGAGTTCTCAAAAAGGGTTTCTTCACCCCGGCAAGTTAATTAAATACCATTTGGAGGCATTTAATGTTCAAGCAAAAACGGCAGATTTTCAACAAAAGAGATAACACCCCCCCATTACGTCATGCTTCAGAAATGTGAAAAATGGTACGTTTTCAAATGTTTTATTCTTGAACGTCAGTTCACATTTGTAGGTGAATCATCAGTGTTAGAGCTAAAATTAGCATGTTTAAAGTGATTTTCATGCTTCCAGGGGACCTAAACACAAGATTTATGGAATGGTTAAAAGTGCATGAAAATGGCCAATTTACTCACTCTGAGTTCTCAAAAAGGGTTTCTTCACCCCGGGAAGTTAATTAAATACCATTTGGAGGCATTTAATGTTCAAGCAAAAACAGTTAAATAATGACAAAAGAGATAACACCCCCCCATTACGTCATATTTCAGAAATGTGGAAAATGGTCCGTTTTCAAATGTTTTATTTTTGAACGTCAGTTCACATTTGTAGGTGGATCATCAGTGTTAGAGCTAATATTAGCATGTTTGAATTGATTTTCATGCTTCCAGGGGCCCTAAACACAAGATTTATGGAATGGTTAAAAGTGCATGAAAATGGCCAATTTACTCACTCTGAGTTCTCAAAAAGGGTTTCTTCACCCCAGGAAGTTAATTAAATACCATTTGGAGGCATTTAATGTTCAAGCAAAAACGGCTGATTTTCGACAAAAGAGATAACACCCCCCCATTATGTCATGCTTCAGAAATGTGGAAAATGGTCCGTTTTCAAATGTTTTATTTTTAAACGTCAGTTCACATTTGTAGGTGGATCATCAGTGTTAGAGCTAAAATTAGCATGTTTAAAGTGATTTTTATGCTTCCAGGGGCTCGGGAAGTGAAATAAATACTATTTGGAGGGATTTAATGTTCAAGCAAAAACGGCTGATTTTCGACAAAAGAGATAACACTCCCCATTACGTCATGCTTCAGAAATGTGGAAAATGGTCCGGTTTCAAATGTTTTATTTTTGAACGTCAGTTCACATTTGTAGGTGGATCATCAGTGTTAGAGCTAACATTAGCATGTTTAAAGTGATTTTCATGCTTCCAGGGGCTCGGGAAGTTAATTAAATACCATTTGGGGGCATTTAATGTTCAAGCAAAACCGGATGATTTTCGACAAAAGAGATAACACCCCCCCATTACGTCATGCTTCAGAAATGTGGAAAATGGTCCGTTTTCAAATGTTTTATTTTTGAACGTGAGTTCACATTTGTAGGTGGATCATCAGCTTTAGAGCTAAAATTAGCATGTTTAAAGTGATTTTCATGCTTCCAGGGGCCCTAAACACAAGATTTATATAATGGTTAAAAGTGCATGAAAATGGCCAATTTACTCACTCTGAGTTCTCAAAAAGGGTTTATTCACCCCGGGAAGTTCATTAAATACCATTTGGAGGCATTTAATGTTCAAGCAAAAACGGCTGATTTTCGACAAAAGAGATAACACCCCCCCATTACGTTATGCTTCAGCAATGTGAAAAATGGTCCGTTTTCAAATATTTAATTTTTAAACGTCAGTTCACATTAGTAGGTGAATCATCAGTGTTAGAGCTAAAATTAGCATGTTTAAAGTGATTTTCATGCTTCCAGGGGCCCTAAACACAAGATTTATGGAATGGTTAAAAGTGCATGAAAATGGCCAATTTACTCACTCTGAGTTCTCAAAAAGGGTTTCTTCACCCCGGGAAGTTAATTAAATACCATTTGGAGGCATTTAATGTTCAAGCAAAAACGGCAGATTTTCAACAAAAGAGATAACACCCCCCCATTACGTCATGCTTCAGAAATGTGAAAAATGGTACGTTTTCAAATGTTTTATTCTTGAACGTCAGTTCACATTTGTAGGTGAATCATCAGTGTTAGAGCTAAAATTAGCATGTTTAAAGTGATTTTCATGCTTCCAGGGGACCTAAACACAAGATTTATGGAATGGTTAAAAGTGCATGAAAATGGCCAATTTACTCACTCTGAGTTCTCAAAAAGGGTTTCTTCACCCCGGGAAGTTAATTAAATACCATTTGGAGGCATTTAATGTTCAAGCAAAAACAGTTAAATAATGACAAAAGAGATAACACTCCCCCATTACGTCATATTTCAGAAATGTGGAAAATGGTCCGTTTTCAAATGTTTTATTTTTGAACGTCAGTTCACATTTGTAGGTGGATCATCAGTGTTAGAGCTAATATTAGCATGTTTAAATTGATTTTCATGCTTCCAGGGGCCCTAAACACAAGATTTATGGAATGGTTAAAAGTGCATGTAAATGGCCAATTTACTCACTCTGAGTTCTCAAAAAGGGTTTCTTCACCCCAGGAAGTTAATTAAATACCATTTGGAGGCATTTAATGTTCAAGCAAAAACGGCTGATTTTCGACAAAAGAGATAACACCCCCCCATTATGTCATGCTTCAGAAATGTGGAAAATGGTCCGTTTTCAAATGTTTTATTTTTAAACGTCAGTTCACATTTGTAGGTGGATCATCAGTGTTAGAGCTAAAATTAGCATGTTTAAAGTGATTTTTATGCTTCCAGGGGCTCGGGAAGTGAAATAAATACTATTTGGAGGGATTTAATGTTCAAGCAAAAACGGCTGATTTTCGACAAAAGAGATAACACCCCCCCATTACGTCATGCTTCAGAAATGTGGAAAATGGTCCGTTTTCAAATGTTTTATTTTTGAACGTCAGTTCACATTTGTAGGTGGATCATCAGCTTTAGAGCTAAAATTAGCATGTTTAAAGTGAATTTCATGCTTCCAGGGGCCCTAAACACAAGATTTATATAATGGTTAAAAGTGCATGAAAATGGCCAATTTACTCACTCTGAGTTCTCAAAAAGGGTTTATTCACCCCGGGAAGTTCATTAAATACCATTTGGAGGCATTTAATGTTCAAGCAAAAACGGCTGTTTTTCGACAAAAGAGATAACACCCCCCCATTACGTTATGCTTCAGCAATGTGAAAAATGGTCCGTTTTCAAATGTTTAATTTTTAAACGTCAGTTCACATTAGTAGGTGAATCATCAGTGTTAGAGCTAAAATTAGCATGTTTAAAGTGATTTTCATGCTTCCAGGGGCCCTAAACACAAGATTTATGGAATGGTTAAAAGTGCATGAAAATGGCCAATTTACTCACTCTGAGTTCTCAAAAAGGGTTTCTTCACCCCGGCAAGTTAATTAAATACCATTTGGAGGCATTTAATGTTCAAGCAAAAACGGCAGATTTTCAACAAAAGAGATAACACCCCCCCATTACGTCATGCTTCAGAAATGTGAAAAATGGTACGTTTTCAAATGTTTTATTCTTGAACGTCAGTTCACATTTGTAGGTGAATCATCAGTGTTAGAGCTAAAATTAGCATGTTTAAAGTGATTTTCATGCTTCCAGGGGACCTAAACACAAGATTTATGGAATGGTTAAAAGTGCATGAAAATGGCCAATTTACTCACTCTGAGTTCTCAAAAAGGGTTTCTTCACCCCGGGAAGTTAATTAAATACCATTTGGAGGCATTTAATGTTCAAGCAAAAACAGTTAAATAATGACAAAAGAGATAACACCCCCCCATTACGTCATATTTCAGAAATGTGGAAAATGGTCCGTTTTCAAATGTTTTATTTTTGAACGTCAGTTCACATTTGTAGGTGGATCATCAGTGTTAGAGCTAATATTAGCATGTTTGAATTGATTTTCATGCTTCCAGGGGCCCTAAACACAAGATTTATGGAATGGTTAAAAGTGCATGAAAATGGCCAATTTACTCACTCTGAGTTCTCAAAAAGGGTTTCTTCACCCCAGGAAGTTAATTAAATACCATTTGGAGGCATTTAATGTTCAAGCAAAAACGGCTGATTTTCGACAAAAGAGATAACACCCCCCCATTATGTCATGCTTCAGAAATGTGGAAAATGGTCCGTTTTCAAATGTTTTATTTTTAAACGTCAGTTCACATTTGTAGGTGGATCATCAGTGTTAGAGCTAAAATTAGCATGTTTAAAGTGATTTTTATGCTTCCAGGGGCTCGGGAAGTGAAATAAATACTATTTGGAGGGATTTAATGTTCAAGCAAAAACGGCTGATTTTCGACAAAAGAGATAACACTCCCCATTACGTCATGCTTCAGAAATGTGGAAAATGGTCCGGTTTCAAATGTTTTATTTTTGAACGTCAGTTCACATTTGTAGGTGGATCATCAGTGTTAGAGCTAACATTAGCATGTTTAAAGTGATTTTCATGCTTCCAGGGGCTCGGGAAGTTAATTAAATACCATTTGGGGGCATTTAATGTTCGAGCAAAAACGGATGATTTTCAACAAAAGAGAACACCCCCCCATTACGTCATGCTTCAGAAATGTGGAAAATGGTCCGTTTTCAAATGTTTTATTTTTGAACGTCAGTTCACATTTTTAGGTGGATCATCAGCTTTAGAGCTAAAATTAGCATGTTTAGAGTGATTTTCATGCTTCCAGGGGCCCTAAACACAAGATTTATGGAATGGTTAAAAGTGCATGAAAATGGCCAATTTACTCACTCTGAGTTCTCAAAAAGGGTTTATTCACCCCGGGAAGTTCATTAAATACCATTTGGAGGCATTTAATGTTCAAGCAAAAACGGCTGATTTTCGACAAAAGAGATAACACCCCCCATTACGTTATGCTTCAGCAATGTGAAAAATGGTCCGTTTTCAAATGTTTAATTTTTAAACGTCAGTTCACATTAGTAGGTGAATCATCAGTGTTAGAGCTAAACTAGCATGTTTAAAGTGATTTTCATGCTTCCAGGGGCTCGGGAAGTGAATTAAATACTATTTGGAGGCATTTAATGTGCAAGCAAAAACGGCTGATTTTCGACAAAAGAGATAACACCTCCCCATTACGTCATGCTTCAGAAATGTGGAAAATGGTCCGTTTTCAAATGTTTTTATTTTTGAACGTCAGTTCACATTTGTAGGTGGATCATCAGTGTTAGAGCTAAAATTGGCATGTTTAAAGTGATTTTCATGCTTCCAGGGGCCCTAAACACAAGATTTATGGAATGGTTAAAAGTGCATGAAAATGGCCAATTTACTCACTCTGAGTTCTCAAAAAGGGTTTCTTCACCCCGGGAAGTTAATTAAATACTATTTGGAGGCATTTAATGTTCAAGCAAAAACGGCAGATTTTCGACAAAAGAGATAACCCCCCCATTACGTCATGCTTCAGAAATGTGAAAAATGGTCCATTTTCAAATGTTTTATTTTTGAACGTCAGTTCACATTTGTAGGCGGATCATCAGTGTTAGAGCTAAAATTAGCATGTTTAAAGTGATTTTCATGCTTCCAGGGGCTCGGGAAGTGAATTAAATACTATTTGGAGGCATTTATTGTTAAAGCAAAGACGGCTGATTTTCGACAAAAGAGATAACACCCCCCAATTACGTCATGCTTCAGAAATGTGGAAAATGGTCCGTTTTCAAATGTTTTATTTTTGAACGTCAGTTGACATTTGTAGGTGGATCATCAGTGTTAGAGCTAAAATTAGCATGTTTAAAGTGATTTTCATGCTTCCAGGGGCTCGGGAAGTGAAATAAATACCATTTGGAGGCATTTAATGTTCGAGCAAAAACGGCTGATTTTCGACAAAAGAGATAACACCCCCCCATTACGTCATGCTTCAGAAATGTGGAAAATGGTCCGTTTTCAAATGTTTTATTTTTGAACGTCAGTTCACATTTGTAGGTGGATCATCAGTGTTAGAGCTAAAATTAGCATGTTTAAAGTGATTTTCATGCTTCCAGGGGCCCTAAACACAAGATTTATGGAATGGTTAAAAGTGCATGAAAATGGCCAATTTACTCACTCTGAGTTCTCAAAAAGGGTTTCTTCACCCTGGGAAGTTAATTAAATACCATTTGGAGGCATTTAATGTTCAAGCAAAAACGGCAGATTTTCAACAAAAGAGATAACACTCACCCATTACGTCATGCTTCAGAAATGTGGAAAATGGTCCGTTTTCCAATGTTTTATTTTTGAAAGTCAGTTCACATTTGTAGGTGGATCATCAGTGTTAGAGCTAAAATTAGCATGTTTAAAGTGATTTTCATGCTTCCAGGGGCTCGGGAAGTGAATTAAATACTATTTGGAGGCATTTAATGTTCAAGCAAAAACGGCTGATTTTCGACACAAGAGATAACACCCCCCCATTACGTCATGCTTCAGAAATGTGGAAATTGGTCCGTTTTCAAAGGTTTTATTTTTGAATGTCAGTTCACATTTGTAGGTGTATCATCAGTGTTAGAGCTAAAATTAGCATGTTTAAAGTGATTTTCATGCTTCCAGGGGCCCTAAACACAAGATTTATGGAATGGTTAAAAGTGCATGAAAATGGCCAATTTACTCACTCTGAGTTCTCAAAAAGGGTTTCTTCACCCCGGCAAGTTAATTAAATACCATTTGGAGCCATTTAATGTTCAAGCAAAAACGGCTGATTTTCGACAAAAGAGATAACACTCACCCATTACGTCATGCTTCAGAAATGTGAAAAATGGTCCGTTTTCAAATGTTTTATTTTTGAACGTCAGTTCACATTTGTGGGTGGATCATCAGTGTTAGAGCTAAAATTAGCATGTTTAAAGTGATTTTCATGCTTCCGGGGGCTCGGGAAGTGAATTAAATACTATTTGGAGGCATTTATTGTTCAAGCAAAAACGGCTGATTTTCGACAAAAGAGATAACACCCCCCCATTACGTCATGCTTCAGAAATGTGGAAAATGGTCCGTTTTCAAATGTTTTATTTTTGAACGTCAGTTCACATTTGTAGGTGGATCATCAGTGTTAGAGCTAAAATTAGCATGTTTAAAGTGATTTTCATGCTTCCAGGGGCCCTAAACACAAGATTTATGGAATGGTTAAAAGTGCATGAAAATGGCCAATTTACTCACTCTTAGTTCTCAAAAAGGGTTTCTTCACCCTGGGAAGTTAATTAAATACCATTTGGAGGCATTTAATGTTCAAGCAAAAACAGCAGATTTTCGACAAAAGAGATAACACTCACCCATTACGTCATGCTTCAGAAATGTGAAAAATGGTCCGTTTTCAAATGTTTCAATTTTGAACGTGAGTTCACATTTGTAGGTGGATCATCAGCTTTAGAGCTAAAATTAGCATGTTTAAAGTGATTTTCATGCTTCCTGGGGCCCTAAACACAAGATTTATATAATGGTTAAAAGTGCATGAAAATGGCCAATTTACTCACTCTGAGTTCTCAAAAAGGGTTTCTTCACCCTGGGAAGTTAATTAAATACCATTTGGGGGCATTTAATGTTCAAGCAAAACCGGATGATTTTCGACAAAAGAGATAACACCCCCCCCATTACGTCATGCTTCAGAAATGTGGAAAATGGTCCGTTTTCAAATGTTTTATTTTTGAACGTGAGTTCACATTTGTAGGTGGATCATCAGCTTTAGAGCTAAAATTAGCATGTTTAAAGTGATTTTCATGCTTCCTGGGGCCCTAAACACAAGATTTATATAATGGTTAAAAGTGCATGAAAATGGCCAATTTACTCACTCTGAGTTCTCAAAAAGGGTTTATTCACCCCGGGAAGTTCATTAAATACCATTTGGAGGCATTTAATGTTCAAGCAAAAACGGCTGATTTTCGACAAAAGAGATAACACCCCCCCATTACGTTATGCTTCAGCAATGTGAAAAATGGTCCGTTTTCAAATGTTTAATTTTTAAACGTCAGTTCACATTAGTAGGTGAATCATCAGTGTTAGAGCTAAAATTAGCATGTTTAAAGTGATTTTCATGCTTCCAGGGGCCCTAAACACAAGATTTATGGAATGGTTAAAAGTGCATGAAAATGGCCAATTTACTCACTCTGAGTTCTCAAAAAGGGTTTCTTCACCCCGGGAAGTTAATTAAATACCATTTGGAGGCATTTAATGTTCAAGCAAAAACGGCAGATTTTCGACAAAAGAGATAACACCCCCCATTACGTCATATTTCAGAAATGTGGAAAATGGTCCGTTTTCAAATGTTTTATTTTTGAACGTCAGTTCACATTTGTAGGTGGATCATCAGTGTTAGAGCTAATATTAGCATGTTTAAATTGATTTTTCATGCTTCCAGGGGCCCTAAACACAAGATTTATGGAATGGTTAAAAGTGCATGAAAATGGCCAATTTACTCACTCTGAGTTCTCAAAAAGGGTTTCTTCACCCCAGGAAGTTAATTAAATACCATTTGGAGGCATTTAATGTTCAAGCAAAAACGGCTGATTTTCGACAAAAGAGATAACACCCCCCCATTATGTCATGCTTCAGAAATGTGGAAAATGGTCCGTTTTCAAATGTTTTATTTTTAAACGTCAGTTCACATTTGTAGGTGGATCATCAGTGTTAGAGCTAAAATTAGCATGTTTAAAGTGATTTTTATGCTTCCAGGGGCTCGGGAAGTGAAATAAATACTATTTGGAGGGATTTAATGTTCAAGCAAAAACGGCTGATTTTCGACAAAAGAGATAACACCCCCCCCATTACGTCATGCTTCAGAAATGTGGAAAATGGTCCGGTTTCAAATGTTTTATTTTTGAACGTCAGTTCACATTTGTAGGTGGATCATCAGTGTTAGAGCTAACATTAGCATGTTTAAAGTGATTTTCATGCTTCCAGGGGCTCGGGAAGTTAATTAAATACCATTTGGGGGCATTTAATGTTCGAGCAAAAACGGATGATTTTCAACAAAAGAGAACACCCCCCCATTACGTCATGCTTCAGAAATGTGGAAAATGGTCCGTTTTCAAATGTTTTATTTTTGAACGTCAGTTCACATTTTTAGGTGGATCATCAGCTTTAGAGCTAAAATTAGCATGTTTAGAGTGATTTTCATGCTTCCAGGGGCCCTAAACACAAGATTTATGGAATGGTTAACAGTGCATGAAAATGGCCAATTTACTCACTCTGAGTTCTCAAAAAGGGTTTCTTCACCCTGGGAAGTTAATTAAATACCATTTGGGGGCATTTAATGTTCAAGCAAAACCGGATGATTTTCGACAAAAGAGATAACACCCCCCCATTACGTCATGCTTCAGAAATGTGGAAAATGGTCCGTTTTCAAATGTTTTATTTTTGAACGTGAGTTCACATTTGTAGGTGGATCATCAGCTTTAGAGCTAAAATTAGCATGTTTAAAGTGATTTTCATGCTTCCAGGGGCCCTAAACACAAGATTTATATAATGGTTAAAAGTGCATGAAAATGGCCAATTTACTCACTCTGAGTTCTCAAAAAGGGTTTATTCACCCCGGGAAGTTCATTAAATACCATTTGGAGGCATTTAATGTTCAAGCAAAAACGGCTGATTTTCGACAAAAGAGATAACACCCCCCCATTACGTTATGCTTCAGCAATGTGAAAAATGGTCCGTTTTCAAATATTTAATTTTTAAACGTCAGTTCACATTAGTAGGTGAATCATCAGTGTTAGAGCTAAAATTAGCATGTTTAAAGTGATTTTCATGCTTCCAGGGGCCCTAAACACAAGATTTATGGAATGGTTAAAAGTGCATGAAAATGGCCAATTTACTCACTCTGAGTTCTCAAAAAGGGTTTCTTCACCCCGGGAAGTTAATTAAATACCATTTGGAGGCATTTAATGTTCAAGCAAAAACGGCAGATTTTCAACAAAAGAGATAACACCCCCCCATTACGTCATGCTTCAGAAATGTGAAAAATGGTACGTTTTCAAATGTTTTATTCTTGAACGTCAGTTCACATTTGTAGGTGAATCATCAGTGTTAGAGCTAAAATTAGCATGTTTAAAGTGATTTTCATGCTTCCAGGGGACCTAAACACAAGATTTATGGAATGGTTAAAAGTGCATGAAAATGGCCAATTTACTCACTCTGAGTTCTCAAAAAGGGTTTCTTCACCCCGGGAAGTTAATTAAATACCATTTGGAGGCATTTAATGTTCAAGCAAAAACAGTTAAATAATGACAAAAGAGATAACACTCCCCCATTACGTCATATTTCAGAAATGTGGAAAATGGTCCGTTTTCAAATGTTTTATTTTTGAACGTCAGTTCACATTTGTAGGTGGATCATCAGTGTTAGAGCTAATATTAGCATGTTTAAATTGATTTTCATGCTTCCAGGGGCCCTAAACACAAGATTTATGGAATGGTTAAAAGTGCATGTAAATGGCCAATTTACTCACTCTGAGTTCTCAAAAAGGGTTTCTTCACCCCAGGAAGTTAATTAAATACCATTTGGAGGCATTTAATGTTCAAGCAAAAACGGCTGATTTTCGACAAAAGAGATAACACCCCCCCATTATGTCATGCTTCAGAAATGTGGAAAATGGTCCGTTTTCAAATGTTTTATTTTTAAACGTCAGTTCACATTTGTAGGTGGATCATCAGTGTTAGAGCTAAAATTAGCATGTTTAAAGTGATTTTTATGCTTCCAGGGGCTCGGGAAGTGAAATAAATACTATTTGGAGGGATTTAATGTTCAAGCAAAAACGGCTGATTTTCGACAAAAGAGATAACACCCCCCCATTACGTCATGCTTCAGAAATGTGGAAAATGGTCCGTTTTCAAATGTTTTATTTTTGAACGTCAGTTCACATTTGTAGGTGGATCATCAGCTTTAGAGCTAAAATTAGCATGTTTAAAGTGAATTTCATGCTTCCAGGGGCCCTAAACACAAGATTTATATAATGGTTAAAAGTGCATGAAAATGGCCAATTTACTCACTCTGAGTTCTCAAAAAGGGTTTATTCACCCCGGGAAGTTCATTAAATACCATTTGGAGGCATTTAATGTTCAAGCAAAAACGGCTGATTTTCGACAAAAGAGATAACACCCCCCCATTACGTTATGCTTCAGCAATGTGAAAAATGGTCCGTTTTCAAATGTTTAATTTTTAAACGTCAGTTCACATTAGTAGGTGAATCATCAGTGTTAGAGCTAAAATTAGCATGTTTAAAGTGATTTTCATGCTTCCAGGGGCCCTAAACACAAGATTTATGGAATGGTTAAAAGTGCATGAAAATGGCCAATTTACTCACTCTGAGTTCTCAAAAAGGGTTTCTTCACCCCGGGAAGTTAATTAAATACCATTTGGAGGCATTTAATGTTCAAGCAAAAACGGCAGATTTTCAACAAAAGAGATAACACCCCCCCATTACGTCATGCTTCAGAAATGTGAAAAATGGTACGTTTTCAAATGTTTTATTTTTTAACGTCAGTTCACATTTGTAGGTGAATCATCAGTGTTAGAGCTAAAATTAGCATGTTTAAAGTGATTTTCATGCTTCCAGGGGACCTAAACACAAGATTTATGGAATGGTTAAAAGTGCATGAAAATGGCCAATTTACTCACTCTGAGTTCTCAAAAAGGGTTTCTTCACCCCGGGAAGTTAATTAAATACCATTTGGAGGCATTTAATGTTCAAGCAAAAACAGTTAAATAATGACAAAAGAGATAACACTCCCCCATTACGTCATATTTCAGAAATGTGGAAAATGGTCCGTTTTCAAATGTTTTATTTTTGAACGTCAGTTCACATTTGTAGGTGGATCATCAGTGTTAGAGCTAATATTAGCATGTTTAAATTGATTTTCATGCTTCCAGGGGCCCTAAACACAAGATTTATGGAATGGTTAAAAGTGCATGTAAATGGCCAATTTACTCACTCTGAGTTCTCAAAAAGGGTTTCTTCACCCCAGGAAGTTAATTAAATACCATTTGGAGGCATTTAATGTTCAAGCAAAAACGGCTGATTTTCGACAAAAGAGATAACACCCCCCCATTATGTCATGCTTCAGAAATGTGGAAAATGGTCCGTTTTCAAATGTTTTATTTTTAAACGTCAGTTCACATTTGTAGGTGGATCATCAGTGTTAGAGCTAAAATTAGCATGTTTAAAGTGATTTTTATGCTTCCAGGGGCTCGGGAAGTGAAATAAATACTATTTGGAGGGATTTAATGTTCAAGCAAAAACGGCTGATTTTCGACAAAAGAGATAACACCCCCCCATTACGTCATGCTTCAGAAATGTGGAAAATGGTCCGTTTTCAAATGTTTTATTTTTGAACGTCAGTTCACATTTGTAGGTGGATCATCAGCTTTAGAGCTAAAATTAGCATGTTTAAAGTGAATTTCATGCTTCCAGGGGCCCTAAACACAAGATTTATATAATGGTTAAAAGTGCATGAAAATGGCCAATTTACTCACTCTGAGTTCTCAAAAAGGGTTTATTCACCCCGGGAAGTTCATTAAATACCATTTGGAGGCATTTAATGTTCAAGCAAAAACGGCTGATTTTCGACAAAAGAGATAACACCCCCCCATTACGTTATGCTTCAGCAATGTGAAAAATGGTCCGTTTTCAAATGTTTAATTTTTAAACGTCAGTTCACATTAGTAGGTGAATCATCAGTGTTAGAGCTAAAATTAGCATGTTTAAAGTGATTTTCATGCTTCCAGGGGCCCTAAACACAAGATTTATGGAATGGTTAAAAGTGCATGAAAATGGCCAATTTACTCACTCTGAGTTCTCAAAAAGGGTTTCTTCACCCCGGGAAGTTAATTAAATACCATTTGGAGGCATTTAATGTTCAAGCAAAAACGGCAGATTTTCAACAAAAGAGATAACACCCCCCCATTACGTCATGCTTCAGAAATGTGAAAAATGGTACGTTTTCAAATGTTTTATTCTTGAACGTCAGTTCACATTTGTAGGTGAATCATCAGTGTTAGAGCTAAAATTAGCATGTTTAAAGTGATTTTCATGCTTCCAGGGGACCTAAACACAAGATTTATGGAATGGTTAAAAGTGCATGAAAATGGCCAATTTACTCACTCTGAGTTCTCAAAAAGGGTTTCTTCACCCCGGGAAGTTAATTAAATACCATTTGGAGGCATTTAATGTTCAAGCAAAAACAGTTAAATAATGACAAAAGAGATAACACCCCCCCATTACGTCATATTTCAGAAATGTGGAAAATGGTCCGTTTTCAAATGTTTTATTTTTGAACGTCAGTTCACATTTGTAGGTGGATCATCAGTGTTAGAGCTAATATTAGCATGTTTGAATTGATTTTCATGCTTCCAGGGGCCCTAAACACAAGATTTATGGAATGGTTAAAAGTGCATGAAAATGGCCAATTTACTCACTCTGAGTTCTCAAAAAGGGTTTCTTCACCCCAGGAAGTTAATTAAATACCATTTGGAGGCATTTAATGTTCAAGCAAAAACGGCTGATTTTCGACAAAAGAGATAACACCCCCCCATTATGTCATGCTTCAGAAATGTGGAAAATGGTCCGTTTTCAAATGTTTTATTTTTAAACGTCAGTTCACATTTGTAGGTGGATCATCAGTGTTAGAGCTAAAATTAGCATGTTTAAAGTGATTTTTATGCTTCCAGGGGCTCGGGAAGTGAAATAAATACTATTTGGAGGGATTTAATGTTCAAGCAAAAACGGCTGATTTTCGACAAAAGAGATAACACTCCCCATTACGTCATGCTTCAGAAATGTGGAAAATGGTCCGGTTTCAAATGTTTTATTTTTGAACGTCAGTTCACATTTGTAGGTGGATCATCAGTGTTAGAGCTAACATTAGCATGTTTAAAGTGATTTTCATGCTTCCAGGGGCTCGGGAAGTTAATTAAATACCATTTGGGGGCATTTAATGTTCGAGCAAAAACGGATGATTTTCAACAAAAGAGAACACCCCCCCATTACGTCATGCTTCAGAAATGTGGAAAATGGTCCGTTTTCAAATGTTTTATTTTTGAACGTCAGTTCACATTTTTAGGTGGATCATCAGCTTTAGAGCTAAAATTAGCATGTTTAGAGTGATTTTCATGCTTCCAGGGGCCCTAAACACAAGATTTATGGAATGGTTAAAAGTGCATGAAAATGGCCAATTTACTCACTCTGAGTTCTCAAAAAGGGTTTATTCACCCCGGGAAGTTCATTAAATACCATTTGGAGGCATTTAATGTTCAAGCAAAAACGGCTGATTTTCGACAAAAGAGATAACACCCCCCATTACGTTATGCTTCAGCAATGTGAAAAATGGTCCGTTTTCAAATGTTTAATTTTTAAACGTCAGTTCACATTAGTAGGTGAATCATCAGTGTTAGAGCTAAAATTAGCATGTTTAAAGTGATTTTCATGCTTCCAGGGGCCCTAAACACAAGATTTATGGAATGGTTAAAAGTGCATGAAAATGGCCAATTTACTCACTCTGAGTTCTCAAAAAGGGTTTCTTCACCCCGGGAAGTTAATTAAATACCATTTGGAGGCATTTAATGTTCAAGCAAAAACGGCAGATTTTCAACAAAAGAGATAACACCCCCCCATTACGTCATGCTTCAGAAATGTGAAAAATGGTACGTTTTCAAATGTTTTATTCTTGAACGTCAGTTCACATTTGTAGGTGAATCATCAGTGTTAGAGCTAAAATTAGCATGTTTAAAGTGATTTTCATGCTTCCAGGGGACCTAAACACAAGATTTATGGAATGGTTAAAAGTGCATGAAAATGGCCAATTTACTCACTCTGAGTTCTCAAAAAGGGTTTCTTCACCCCGGGAAGTTAATTAAATACCATTTGGAGGCATTTAATGTTCAAGCAAAAACAGTTAAATAATGACAAAAGAGATAACACCCCCCCCATTACGTCATGCTTCAGAAGTGTGGAAAATGGTCCGTTTTCAAATGTATTATTTTTGAACGTCAGTTCACATTTGTAGGTGGATCATCAGTGTTAGAGCTAAAATTAGCATGTTTAAAGTGATTTTCATGCTTCCAGGGGCCCTAAACACAAGATTTATGGAATGGTTAAAAGTGCATGAAAATGGCCAATTTACTCACTCTGAGTTCTCAAAAAGGGTTTCTTCACCCCGGGAAGTTAATTAAATACCATTTGGAGGCATTTAATGTTCAAGCAAAAACAGCAGATTTTCAACAAAAGAGATAACACCCCCCCATTACGTCATGCTTCAGAAATGTGAAAAATGGTCCGTTTTCAAATGTTTTATTCTTGAACGTCAGTTCACATTTGTAGGTGGATCATCAGTTTTAGAGCTAAAATTAGCATGTTTAAAGTGATTTTCATGCTTCCAGGGGCTCGGGAAGTGAATTAAATACCATTTGGAGGCATTTAATGTTCAAGCAAAAACGGCTGATTTTCGGCAAAAGAGATAACATCCCCCTATTACGTCATGCTTCAGAAATGTGGAAAATGGTCCGTTTTCAAATGTTTTATTTTTGAACGTCAGTTCACATTTGTAGGTGGATCATCAGTGTTAGAGCTAAAATTAGCATGTTTAAAGTGATTTTCATGCATCCAGGGGCCCTAAACACAACATTTATGGAATGGTTTAAAGTGCATGAAAATGGCCAATTTACTCCCTCTGAGTTCTCAAAAAGGGTTTCTTCACCCTGGGAAGTTAATTAAATACCATTTGGGGGCATTTAATGTTCAAGCAAAAACGGATGATTTTCGACAAAAGAGATTACACCCCCCCATTACGTCATGCTTCAGAATTGTGGAAAATGGTCCGTTTTCAAATGTTTAATTTTTAAACGTCAGTTCACATTAGTAGGTGAATCATCAGTGTTAGAGCTAAAATTAGCATGTTTAAAGTGATTTTCATGCTTCCAGGGGCCATAAACACAAGATTTATGGAATGGTTAAAAGTGCATGAAAATGGCCAATTTACTCACTCTGAGTTCTCAAAAAGGGTTTCTTCACCCTGGGAAGTTAATTAAATACCATTTAGGGGCATTTAATGTTCAAGCAAAAACGGATGATTTTCGACAAAAGAGATAAACCCCCCCATTACGTCATGCTTCAGAAATGTGGAAAATGGTCCGTTTTCAAATGTTTTATTTTTGAACGTGAGTTCACATTTGTAGGTGGATCATCAGCTTTAGAGCTAAAATTAGCATGTTTAAAGTGATTTTCATGCTTCCAGGGGCCCTAAACACAAGATTTATGGAATGGTTAAAAGTGCATGAAAATGGCCAATTTACTCACTCTGAGTTCTCAAAAAAGGGTTTCTTCACCCCGGGAAGTTCATTAAATACCATTTGGAGGCATTTAATGTTCAAGCAAAAACGGCAGATTTTCAACAAGAGATAACACCCCCCCCATTACGTCATGCTTCAGAAATGTGAAAAATGGTCCGTTTGCAAATGTTTTATTCTTGAACGTCAGTTCACATTTGTAGGTGGATCATCAGTTTTAGAGCTAAAATTAGCATGTTTAAAGTGATTTTCATGCTTCCAGGGGCTCGGGAAGTTCATTAAATACCATTTGGAGGCATTTAATGTTCAAGCAAAAACGGCAGATTTTCAACAAGAGATAACACCCCCCCCATTACGGCATGCTTCAGAAATGTGGAAAATGGTCCATTTTCAAATGTTTTATTTTTGAACGTCAGTTCACATTTGTAGGTGGATCATCAGTTTTAGAGCTAAAATTAGCATGTTTAAAGTGATTTTCATGCTTCCAGGGGCTCGGGAAGTGAATTAAATACTATTTGGAGACATTTAATGTTCAAGCAAAAACAGCTGATTTTTGACAAAAGAGATAACACCCCCCATTACGTCATGCTTCAGAAATGTGAAAAATGGTCAGTTTTCAAATGTTTTATTTTTTAACGTCAGTTCACATTTGTAGGTGAATCATCAGTGTTAGAGCTAAAATTAGCATGTTTAAAGTGATTTTCATGCTTCCAGGGGACGTAAACACAAGATTTATGGAATGGTTAAAAGTGCATGAAAATGGCCAATTTACTCACTCTGAGTTCTCAAAAAGGGTTTCTTCACCCCGGGAAGTTAATTAAATACCATTTGGAGGCATTTAATGTTCAAGCAAAAACAGGTAAATAATGACAAAAGAGATAACACCCCCCCATTACGTCATGCTTCAGAAATGTGGAAAATGGTCCGTTTTCAAATGTTTTATTTTTGAAAGTCAGTTCACATTTGTAGGTGGATCATCAGTGTTAGAGCTAAAATTAGCATGTTTAAAGTGATTTTCATGCTTCCAGGGGCTCAGGAAGTGAATTAAATATTATTTGGAGGCATTTAATGTTCAAGCAAAAAATGGCTGATTTTCGACAAAAGAGATAACACCCCCCCCCATTACGTCATGCTTCAGAAATGTGGAAAATGGTCCATTTTCAAATGTTTTTTTAACGTCAGTTCACATTTGTAGGTGGATCATCAGTGTTAGAGCTAAAATTAGCATGTTTAAAGTGATTTTTATGCTTCCAGGGGCTCGGGAAGTGAAATAAATACTATTTGGAGGGATTTAATGTTCAAGCAAAAACGGCTGATTTTCGACAAAAGAGATAACACTCCCCATTACGTCATGCTTCAGAAATGTGGAAAATGGTCCGGTTTCAAATGTTTTATTTTTGAACGTCAGTTCACATTTGTAGGTGGATCATCAGTGTTAGAGCTAACATTAGCATGTTTAAAGTGATTTTCATGCTTCCAGGGGCTCGGGAAGTTAATTAAATACCATTTGGGGGCATTTAATGTTCGAGCAAAAACGGATGATTTTCAACAAAAGAGAACACCCCCCCCATTACGTCATGCTTCAGAAATGTGGAAAATGGTCCGTTTTCAAATGTTTTATTTTTGAACGTCAGTCACATTTGTGGGTGGATCATCAGTGTTAGAGCTAAAATTAGCATGTTTAAAGTGATTTTCATGCTTCCAGGGGCCCTAAACACAAGATTTATGGAATGGTTAAAAGTGCATGAAAATGGCCAATTTACTCACTCTGAGTTCTCAAAAAGGGTTTCTTCACCCCGGGAACTTAATTAAATACAATTTGGAGGCATTTAATGTTCAAGCACAAACGGCTGATTTTCGACAAAAGAGATAACACCCCCCCCATTACGTCATGCTTCAGAAATGTGGAAAATGGTCCGTTTTCAAATGTTTTATTTTTGAACGTCAGTTCACATTTGTAGGTGGATCATCAGTGTTAGAGCTAAACTAGCATGTTTAAAGTGATTTTCATGCTTCCAGGGGCTCGGGAAGTGAATTAAATACTATTTGGAGGCATTTAATGTTCAAGCAAAAACGACTGATTTTCGACAAAAGAGATAACACCTCCCCATTACGTCATGCTTCAGAAATGTGGAAAATGGTCCGTTTTCAAATGTTTTTATTTTTGAACGTCAGTTCACATTTGTAGGTGGATCATCAGTGTTAGAGCTAAAATTGGCATGTTTAAAGTGATTTTCATGCTTCCAGGGGCCCTAAACACAAGATTTATGGAATGGTTAAAAGTGCACGAAAATGGCCAATTTACTCACTCTGAGTTCTCAAAAAGGGTTTCTTCACCCCAGGAAGTTAATTAAATACTATTTGGAGGCATTAAATGTTCAAGCAAAAACGGCAGATTTTCGACAAAAGAGATAACCCCCCCCCCCCATTACGTCATGCTTCAGAAATGTGGAAAATGGTCCATTTTCAAATGTTTTATTTTTGAACGTCAGTTCACATTTGTAGGCGGATCATCAGTGTTAGAGCTAAAATTAGCATGTTTAAAGTGATTTTCATGCATCCAGGGGCTCGGGAAGTGAATTAAATACTATTTGGAGGCATTTATTTTTCAAGCAAAGACGGCTGATTTTCGACAAAAGAGATAACACCCCCCAATTACGTCATGCTTCAGAATTGTGGAAAATGGTCCGTTTTCAAATGTTTTAATTTTGAACGTTAGTTCACATTTGTAGGTGGATCATCAGTGTTAGAGCTAAAATTAGCATGTTTAAAGTGATTTTCATGCTTCCAGGGGCCCTAAACACAAGATTTATGGAATGGTTAAAAGTGCATGAAAATGGCCAATTTACTCACTCTGAGTTCTCAAAAAGGGTTTCTTCACCCCGGGAAGTTAATTAAATACCATTTGGAGGCATTTAATGTTCAAGCAAAAACAGTTAAATAATGACAAAAGAGATAACACCCCCCCCATTACGTCATGCTTCAGAAGTGTGGAAAATGGTCCGTTTTCAAATGTATTATTTTTGAACGTCAGTTCACATTTGTAGGTGGATCATCAGTGTTAGAGCTAAAATTAGCATGTTTAAAGTGATTTTCATGCTTCCAGGGGCCCTAAACACAAGATTTATGGAATGGTTAAAAGTGCATGAAAATGGCCAATTTACTCACTCTGAGTTCTCAAAAAGGGTTTCTTCACCCCAGGAAGTTAATTAAATACCATTTGGAGGCATTTAATGTTCAAGCAAAAACGGCTGATTTTTGACAAAAGAGATAACACCCCCCTATTACGTCATGCTTCAGAAATGTGGAAAATTGTCTGTTTTCAAATGTTTTATTTTTGAAAGTCAGTTCACATTTGTAGGTGGATCATCAGTGTTAGAGCTAAAATTAGCATGTTTAAAGTGATTTTCATGCTTCCAGGGGCTCAGGAAGTGAATTAAATATTATTTGGAGGCATTTAATGATCAAGCAAAAAATGGCTGATTTTCGACAAAAGAGATAACACCCCCCCATTACGTCATGCTTCAGAAATCTGGAAAATGGTCCATTTTCAAATGTTTTTTTTTAACGTCAGTTCACATTTGTAGGTGGATCATCAGTGTTAGAGCTAAAATTAGCATGTTTAAAGTGATTTTCATGCTTCCAGGGGCCCTAAACACAAGATTTATGGAATGGTTAAAAGTGCATGAAAATGGCCAATTTACTCACTCTGAGTTCTCAAAAAGGGTTTCTTCACCCCGGGAAGTTAATTAAATACCATTTGGAGGCATTTAATGTTCAAGCAAAAACAGCAGATTTTCAACAAAAGAGATAACACCCCCCCATTACGTCATGCTTCAGAAATGTGAAAAATGGTCCGTTTTCAAATGTTTTATTCTTGAACGTCAGTTCACATTTGTAGGTGGATCATCAGTTTTAGAGCTAAAATTAGCATGTTTAAAGTGATTTTCATGCTTCCAGGGGCTCGGGAAGTGAATTAAATACCATTTGGAGGCATTTAATGTTCAAGCAAAAACGGCTGATTTTCGGCAAAAGAGATAACATCCCCCTATTACGTCATGCTTCAGAAATGTGGAAAATGGTCCGTTTTCAAATGTTTTATTTTTGAACGTCAGTTCACATTTGTAGGTGGATCATCAGTGTTAGAGCTAAAATTAGCATGTTTAAAGTGATTTTCATGCATCCAGGGGCCCTAAACACAACATTTATGGAATGGTTTAAAGTGCATGAAAATGGCCAATTTACTCCCTCTGAGTTCTCAAAAAGGGTTTCTTCACCCTGGGAAGTTAATTAAATACCATTTGGGGGCATTTAATGTTCAAGCAAAAACGGATGATTTTCGACAAAAGAGATTACACCCCCCCATTACGTCATGCTTCAGAATTGTGGAAAATGGTCCGTTTTCAAATGTTTAATTTTTAAACGTCAGTTCACATTAGTAGGTGAATCATCAGTGTTAGAGCTAAAATTAGCATGTTTAAAGTGATTTTCATGCTTCCAGGGGCCATAAACACAAGATTTATGGAATGGTTAAAAGTGCATGAAAATGGCCAATTTACTCACTCTGAGTTCTCAAAAAGGGTTTCTTCACCCTGGGAAGTTAATTAAATACCATTTAGGGGCATTTAATGTTCAAGCAAAAACGGATGATTTTCGACAAAAGAGATAAACCCCCCCCATTACGTCATGCTTCAGAAATGTGGAAAATGGTCCGTTTTCGAATGTTTTATTTTTGAACGTGAGTTCACATTTGTAGGTGGATCATCAGCTTTAGAGCTAAAATTAGCATGTTTAAAGTGATTTTCATGCTTCCAGGGGCCCTAAACACAAGATTTATGGAATGGTTAAAAGTGCATGAAAATGGCCAATTTACTCACTCTGAGTTCTCAAAAAAGGGTTTCTTCACCCCGGGAAGTTCATTAAATACCATTTGGAGGCATTTAATGTTCAAGCAAAAACGGCAGATTTTCAACAAGAGATAACACCCCCCCCATTACGTCATGCTTCAGAAATGTGAAAAATGGTCCGTTTGCAAATGTTTTATTCTTGAACGTCAGTTCACATTTGTAGGTGGATCATCAGTTTTAGAGCTAAAATTAGCATGTTTAAAGTGATTTTCATGCTTCCAGGGGCTCGGGAAGTTCATTAAATACCATTTGGAGGCATTTAATGTTCAAGCAAAAACGGCAGATTTTCAACAAGAGATAACACCCCCCCCATTACGGCATGCTTCAGAAATGTGGAAAATGGTCCATTTTCAAATGTTTTATTTTTGAACGTCAGTTCACATTTGTAGGTGGATCATCAGTTTTAGAGCTAAAATTAGCATGTTTAAAGTGATTTTCATGCTTCCAGGGGCTCGGGAAGTGAATTAAATACTATTTGGAGACATTTAATGTTCAAGCAAAAACAGCTGATTTTTGACGAAAGAGATAACACCCCCCATTACGTCATGCTTCAGAAATGTGAAAAATGGTCAGTTTTCAAATGTTTTATTTTTTAACGTCAGTTCACATTTGTAGGTGAATCATCAGTGTTAGAGCTAAAATTAGCATGTTTAAAGTGATTTTCATGCTTCCAGGGGACGTAAACACAAGATTTATGGAATGGTTAAAAGTGCATGAAAATGGCCAATTTACTCACTCTGAGTTCTCAAAAAGGGTTTCTTCACCCCGGGAAGTTAATTAAATACCATTTGGAGGCATTTAATGTTCAAGCAAAAACAGGTAAATAATGACAAAAGAGATAACACCCCCCCATTACGTCATGCTTCAGAAATGTGGAAAATGGTCCGTTTTCAAATGTTTTATTTTTGAAAGTCAGTTCACATTTGTAGGTGGATCATCAGTGTTAGAGCTAAAATTAGCATGTTTAAAGTGATTTTCATGCTTCCAGGGGCTCAGGAAGTGAATTAAATATTATTTGGAGGCATTTAATGTTCAAGCAAAAAATGGCTGATTTTCGACAAAAGAGATAACACCCCCCCCCATTACGTCATGCTTCAGAAATGTGGAAAATGGTCCATTTTCAAATGTTTTTTTAACGTCAGTTCACATTTGTAGGTGGATCATCAGTGTTAGAGCTAAAATTAGCATGTTTAAAGTGATTTTTATGCTTCCAGGGGCTCGGGAAGTGAAATAAATACTATTTGGAGGGATTTAATGTTCAAGCAAAAACGGCTGATTTTCGACAAAAGAGATAACACTCCCCATTACGTCATGCTTCAGAAATGTGGAAAATGGTCCGGTTTCAAATGTTTTATTTTTGAACGTCAGTTCACATTTGTAGGTGGATCATCAGTGTTAGAGCTAACATTAGCATGTTTAAAGTGATTTTCATGCTTCCAGGGGCTCGGGAAGTTAATTAAATACCATTTGGGGGCATTTAATGTTCGAGCAAAAACGGATGATTTTCAACAAAAGAGAACACCCCCCCCATTACGTCATGCTTCAGAAATGTGGAAAATGGTCCGTTTTCAAATGTTTTATTTTTGAACGTCAGTCACATTTGTGGGTGGATCATCAGTGTTAGAGCTAAAATTAGCATGTTTAAAGTGATTTTCATGCTTCCAGGGGCCCTAAACACAAGATTTATGGAATGGTTAAAAGTGCATGAAAATGGCCAATTTACTCACTCTGAGTTCTCAAAAAGGGTTTCTTCACCCCGGGAACTTAATTAAATACAATTTGGAGGCATTTAATGTTCAAGCACAAACGGCTGATTTTCGACAAAAGAGATAACACCCCCCCCATTACGTCATGCTTCAGAAATGTGGAAAATGGTCCGTTTTCAAATGTTTTATTTTTGAACGTCAGTTCACATTTGTAGGTGGATCATCAGTGTTAGAGCTAAACTAGCATGTTTAAAGTGATTTTCATGCTTCCAGGGGCTCGGGAAGTGAATTAAATACTATTTGGAGGCATTTAATGTTCAAGCAAAAACGACTGATTTTCGACAAAAGAGATAACACCTCCCCATTACGTCATGCTTCAGAAATGTGGAAAATGGTCCGTTTTCAAATGTTTTTATTTTTGAACGTCAGTTCACATTTGTAGGTGGATCATCAGTGTTAGAGCTAAAATTGGCATGTTTAAAGTGATTTTCATGCTTCCAGGGGCCCTAAACACAAGATTTATGGAATGGTTAAAAGTGCACGAAAATGGCCAATTTACTCACTCTGAGTTCTCAAAAAGGGTTTCTTCACCCCAGGAAGTTAATTAAATACTATTTGGAGGCATTAAATGTTCAAGCAAAAACGGCAGATTTTCGACAAAAGAGATAACCCCCCCCCCCCATTACGTCATGCTTCAGAAATGTGGAAAATGGTCCATTTTCAAATGTTTTATTTTTGAACGTCAGTTCACATTTGTAGGCGGATCATCAGTGTTAGAGCTAAAATTAGCATGTTTAAAGTGATTTTCATGCTTCCAGGGGCTCGGGAAGTGAATTAAATACTATTTGGAGGCATTTATTTTTCAAGCAAAGACGGCTGATTTTCGACAAAAGAGATAACACCCCCCAATTACGTCATGCTTCAGAATTGTGGAAAATGGTCCGTTTTCAAATGTTTTAATTTTGAACGTTAGTTCACATTTGTAGGTGGATCATCAGTGTTAGAGCTAAAATTAGCATGTTTAAAGTGATTTTCATGCTTCCAGGGGCCCTAAACACAAGATTTATGGAATGGTTAAAAGTGCATGAAAATGGCCAATTTACTCACTCTGAGTTCTCAAAAAGGGTTTCTTCACCCCAGGAAGTTAATTAAATACTATTTGGAGGCATTAAATGTTCAAGCAAAAACGGCAGATTTTCGACAAAAGAGATAACCCCCCCCCCCCATTACGTCATGCTTCAGAAATGTGGAAAATGGTCCATTTTCAAATGTTTTATTTTTGAACGTCAGTTCACATTTGTAGGCGGATCATCAGTGTTAGAGCTAAAATTAGCATGTTTAAAGTGATTTTCATGCTTCCAGGGGCTCGGGAAGTGAATTAAATACTATTTGGAGGCATTTATTTTTCAAGCAAAGACGGCTGATTTTCGACAAAAGAGATAACACCCCCCAATTACGTCATGCTTCAGAATTGTGGAAAATGGTCCGTTTTCAAATGTTTTAATTTTGAACGTTAGTTCACATTTGTAGGTGGATCATCAGTGTTAGAGCTAAAATTAGCATGTTTAATGTGATTTTCATGCTTCCAGGGGCCCTAAACACAAGATTTATGGAATGGTTAAAAGTGCATGAAAATGGCCAATTTACTCACTCTGAGTTCTCAAAAAGGGTTTCTTCACCCCGGGAAGTTAATTAAATACTATTTTGAGGCATTTAATGTTCAAGCAAAAACGGCTGGTTTTCAACAAAAGAGATAACACCCCCCAATTACGTCATGCTTCAGAAATGTGGAAAATGGTCCGTTTTCCAATGTTTTATTTTTGAAAGTCAGTTCACATTTGTAGGTGGATCATCAGTGTTAGAGCTAAAATTAGCATGTTTAAAGTGATTTCCATGCTTCCAGGGGCTCGGGAAGTGAATTAAATACAATTTGGAGGCATTTAATGTTCAAGCAAAAACGGCTGATTTTCGACAAAAGAGATAACACCCCCCCATTACGTCATGCTTCAGAAATGTGGAAATTGGTCCGTTTTCAAATGTTTTATTTTTGAACGTCAGGTCACATTTGTAGGTGTATTATCAGTGTTAGAGCTAAAATTAGCATGTTTAAAGTGATTTTCATGCTTCCAGGGGCCCTAAACACAAGATTTATGGAATGGTTAAAAGTGCATGAAAATGGCCAATTTACTCACTCTGAGTTCTCAAAAAGGGTTTCTTCACCCCGGCAAGTTAATTAAATACCATTTGGAGGCATTTAATGTTCAAGCAAAAACGGCTGATTTTCGACAAAAGAGATAACACTCACCCATTACGTCATGCTTCAGAAATGTGAAAAATGGTCCGTTTTCAAATGTTTTATTTTTGAACGTCAGTTCACATTTGTGGGTGGATCATCAGTGTTAGAGCTAAAATTAGCATGTTTAAAGTGATTTTCATGCTTCCAGGGGCTCGGGAAGTGAATTAAATACTATTTGGAGGCATTTATTGTTCAAGCAAAAACGGCTGATTTTCGACAAAAGAGATAACACCCCCCCATTACGTCATGCTTCAGAAATGTGGAAAATGGTCCGTTTTCAAATGTTTTATTTTTGAACGTCAGTTCACATTTGTAGGTGGATCATCAGTGTTAGAGCTAAAATTAGCATGTTTAAAGTGATTTTCATGCTTCCAGGGGCCCTAAACACAAGATTTATGGAATGGTTAAAAGTACATGGAAATGGCCAATTTACTCACTCTGAGTTCTCAAAAAGGGTTTCTTCACCCCGGGAACTTAATTAAATACAATTTGGAGGCATTTAATGTTCAAGCACAAACGGCTGATTTTCGACAAAAGAGATAACACCCCCCCATTACGTCATGCTTCAGAAATGTGGAAAATGGTCCGTTTTCAAATGTTTTATTTTTGAACGTCAGTTCACATTTGTAGGTGGATCATCAGTGTTAGAGCTAAACTAGCATGTTTAAAGTGATTTTCATGCTTCCAGGGGCTCGGGAAGTGAATTAAATACTATTTGGAGGCATTTAATGTGCAAGCAAAAACGGCTGATTTTCGACAAAAGAGATAACACCTCCCCATTACGTCATGCTTCAAAAATGTGGAAAATGGTCCGTTTTCAAATGTTTTTATTTTTGAACGTCAGTTCACATTTGTAGGTGGATCATCAGTGTTAGAGCTAAAATTGGCATGTTTAAAGTGATTTTCATGCTTCCAGGGGCCCTAAACACAAGATTTATGGAATGGTTAAAAGTGCATGAAAATGGCCTATTTACTCACTCTGAGTTCTCAAAAAGGGTTTCTTCACCCCGGAAAGTTAATTAAATACCATTTGGAGGCATTTAATGTTCAAGCAAAAACGGCTGATTTTCGACAAAAGAGATAACACTCACCCATTACGTCATGCTTCAGAAATGTGAAAAATGGTCCGTTTTCAAATGTTTTATTTTTGAACGTCAGTTCACATTTGTGGGTGGATCATCGGTGTTAGAGCTAAAATTAGCATGTTTAAAGTGATTTTCATGCTTCCAGGGGCCCTAAACACAAGATTTATGGAATGGTTAAAAGTGCATGAAAATGGCCAATTTACTCACTGTGTTCTCAAAAAGGGTTTCTTCACCCCGGTAAGTTAATTAAATACCATTTGGAGGCATTTAATGTTCAAGCAAAAACGGCTGATTTTCGACAAAAGAGATAACACTCACCCATTACGTCATGCTTCAGAAATGTTGAAAATGTTCCGTTTTCAAATGTTTTATTTTTGAACGTCAGTTCACATTTGTAGGTGGATCATCAGTTTTAGAGCTAAAATTAGCATGTTTAAAGTGATTTTCATGCTTCCAGGGGCTCAGGAAGTGAATTAAATACTATTTGGAGGCATTTAATGTTCAAGCAAAAACAGCTGATTTTTGACAAAAGAGATAATACCCCCCATCACGTCATGCTTCAAAAATGTGGAAAATGGTCCGTTTTCAAATGTTTTATTTTTGAATGTCAGTTCACATTTGTAGGTGGATCATCAGTGTTAGAGCTAAAATTAGCATGTTTAAAGTGATTTTAATGCTTCCAGGGGCCCTAAACACACGATTTATGGAATGGTTAAAAGTGCATGAAAATGGCCAATTTACTCACTCTGAGTTCTCAAAAAGGGTTTCTTCACCCCGGGAAGTTAATTAAATACCATTTGGAGGCATTTAATGTTCAAGCACAAACGGCTGATTTTCGACAAAAGAGATAACACCCCCCATTACGTCATGCTTCAGAAATGTGGAAAATGGTCCGTTTTCAAATGTTTTATTTTTGAACGTCAGTTCACATTTGTAGGTGGATCATCAGTTTTAGAGCTAACATTAGCATGTTTAAAGTGATTTTCATGCTTCCAGGGGCTCAGGAAGTGAATTAAATACTATTTGGAGGCATTTAATGTTCAAGCAAAAACAGCTGATTTTTGACAAAAGAGATAATACCCCCCCCCCATTACGTCATGCTTTAAAAATGTGGAAAATGGTCCGTTTTCAAATGTTTTATTTTTGAACGTCAGTTCACATTTGTAGGTGGATCATCAGTGTTAGAGCTAAAATTAGCATGTTTAAAGTGATTTTCATGCTTCCAGGGGCCCTAAACACAAGATTTATGAAATGGTTAAAAGTGCATGAAAATGGCCAATTTACTCACTCTGAGTTCTCAAAAAGGGTTTCTTCACCCCGGGAAGTTAATTAAATACTATTTGGAGGCATTTAATGTTCAAGCACAAACGGCTGATTTTCGACAAAAGAGATAACACCCCCCCCATTACGTCATGCTTCAGAAATGTGGAAAATGGTCCGTTTTCAAATGTTTTATTTTTGAACGTCAGTTCACATTTGTAGGTGGATCATGGAAAGGGGCGACCACTCGGTCCCCCCGAACGTATGGTTGGGGGCCCGGATCCTCCCGGGAAACCGTTTTGGGCGGGGGGCGTGTCACGGCTGGTATGCCCGAAGCGGCGTAGCCGGGGCGCGCCTTTCCCGCCCAAGAGGGGTTGTCCTAGACACCTACACCGATGGCCACGCCCAGTAGGCGTACCCGCAGAGGGTTCACGCCCTCCCGATGAGTGATAAAGAGAGCGGGAATCCGAAGAAGCATCCTCTTGTTCCTGTGCTTGGAAGCTGCACCCACTCATTGCACGTGAGCCCTCGACGGAACAAGGAGCTGTTGCGTGTTTATCTAGGTTCCTGATCGATACTGCGACCTTATGCCCCTATTCGGCTATAAATCCATTTATTCCCTATATTGGCATAACCGTTCAAGTGCGATATTCAGAAAGTCATCTCTGGCCTCACACGAACAGAGCCACATTCCAGAATAGTTCTCTGCCACTTCCTTTGCAACCAATTAGTGCAATGACAGAGCAGAAGTCACTATCTGATATTCCTAGATTAACACTCCGAGTTCTTCAACAAGATAAAAACTCAGCAAACCTGGAAATCCCCGCTTGCTGTGTTTTGATTAGTAATGGAACTCTAATGAGCAACTGATAGCTATCACTTCCTAGTGGCATCTTTAATTGACGTCTTATGTCCAGCAAACTTGCGTCAAACCAGGCACCTGTCAGGTATAAATATTATCAACGTTGCCTTAAGCAATAGCCTGTTGCTGCAGCCTGCTACCCTGTTGCTAGCTGTTGTATGCAGTACGCTGATGCTGCTGCTGCCCCGCTGCTGGTGGTGAAGCTACTGATACCATTATCGCTGCTAAAGCGCGAACGATGGTGTGGTGAGCTTAGGAGCTGAACAGCCGTCCCTCTGCAAAGAGCCCAGCAGATGCCAAGCTGCCCGCGGACGCTGTCCCCCCTCCTCCTCTCAACGCGCTGAACAGAGAAATCCAGCTCCAGCGCTTCTAGTCTGCCCTCGCGGGTGACTGGGATACCGAGTTCCCCCTGAAGGAAATACCAGACTTCCATCATTCTATTCAGAGGTATGGTGTTGACTAAACCCTTAGATGAGAATTCTTGAAGCAAACCTTGGCAAAACCAACTTAACTTAAAGCTACTTACTTACTCCCCTTCCACGTGTTAGGCTTAGGTCAGGCACACCGGGGTAGGCTTAGCTAGAAGCACCAGTTGAGTATTTTAGCCTAATGTATATATGACTGTATATATGTTTTATTACTTTTAAACCATTGTATGGCTAAGAAACCATATCAATGCTTTTACAGTATATACAATGTCTATTGTTTCACACGACCCTAGAGATTGACTCTTGATCTGAGGAGCAAAGTTGTCATGTTGCACGGTTGTTGGAAAGCTGAATCCCTTCTTGTCTGTGCCAGGGAAGCTGATCGCTTCCTATGCAGAGAAGAAAGTTTCCAGTGACCTCTGAGCTAGTTGGTAACAAACCCAATTAAGTTTAGCATAGTCAGTAGAGGCCTGGAAGATCCGCACTTCTACGTTGATACTACTGTTTATGTTATTCTAATGCGCAGGGCCTAGTGGAAAACTAGGAACTACACTACATGGCGCCCAAACGTTTGGTAAGGCGATAAACTAACGCAAGACGTTAGAGTAACTCAGTCGTGCATATTTCACACAGACCCCTTTCTCCCGTAAATACTCCAATAGACGTCTGGAGTGGGTGAAAGGTTAAAATCCGCCCGAACTCAGTAGGAAGAGATTCCTATGTAAAGCTCTGGTTTATTCAACGTTGAAGGATACAGTGTTCCAAAATATTGTGCACCTAATCTTTGTCTCCTTGGAGACCAACTCTGCAAAGCCTGCATTTATAAAAAATGACAGACAGTGAAGAAGAAAGGGAAGCAGTTAGACTGGCATCCCTGCTAATAGAGGAGGACTCGAGTCTCCTACAGACTGACCCGGATACAATTATCATCCCGGTCCACTTAAGAAAATCTATAACGTTAAAACTTATAGAAAACGGACTGACACCTCAAGGTGGTACAGTAATTTTCGTGATAGAGGCTCACGAATATCGGCAGACAGAGGTATTCTATTCATGGATAAACTTTCCAGCGGCAAACGCTACAACAAAAGAGTTTCACTATTACAAAATAGAGGAACCTCCGGAAGAGTACGCTCCTTTCGAGGAGATTGAAATTCCACTTAAATTTCAAGAGCACCTGCTCTGGTTTAATGGCGCCCTAAAACATAATGATCACATTACCAGGCTCGGTCCACTAGGTAGACCAGGAGCAACGTGGCCGGTTCTAGCCAGCTACACACCACATCCGGACATTGTAAAAATGTCAAAGGAAGAGCTGTTAGTACAGCTAAAAACACTAATAAAAATACATAGGCAATTAGTCCAATATGTAATGCGGACTGCAACAGTCCAGCCAGCTGTTAATGTACCACAGCTGACCCCTCATCAGGGGAACACTAATAAAATTACACCACAGAACATACAGTCATGTCTTGGTAAAACACCCGTAAAACGGGAACAAATTCCTTTCTGGTTAGCACAGAAAATCACTCAAATAGAGGCAGTATTTCCTGATACTACCCCTATAGAGAAACACAGAATCTTTACAATCTGCCTTCCTATGGGAATCGCACCAAACGTGGAGGACTGCGACACTTGGGGTACAGTCTTTGCTTCCATTTACACAAAAACACACGGTGTTCCGTCTATGGCGGTAATACCAGAAGTGCTAAAACAGATTCAAAATGAATACGGTCCAGAGCCTGCTTTAAATCTAGGTATGAAATTACTGAAAGACTTCAAGCAGGTCTCGGCTATATTATTGGCCAACATAAAAGGAGAAGCAGCATCTGTGGCGATCCGCCAGAAGTTGAAGGAAACAGATATAAAAGATCCTGTTGAGCTTGCCAAAATCATAGAAAAATGCTATGAAGAATTAGGTAGGGACAGCTTGGGTGGAGAACCGGTAAAGCCCCAACTGCTCGAAAATCCTGAAAAATTATTTATTAAAAATAATTTAAACACTCCTAAAAAGAGCTGGGATGGAAATAAACAATCCACTATCAAGGAAAAAGTTTTCCAGTCCAGAGGAAGGTCTCCTCGACGGAGGGAAAGAACTCCAACTCGAGAACGCCAGTCTCCCCAGAGGGAGCCCTCTGAGAAAAGATATAACCTTAGAAATAGGGATAATCTGAAAAAACCTGATAGATATCAAAGTATTGATACACGTCCCTCTCGATCTTTTCCACAGAATTCGGAAAGAAGAGGACGGTCAGACCCAGGAGAGCACACCAAGTCCAAAGACAAGGAACCTGCTCAGAGTAAAAAATCTCAATTTCAGAAAAAGAAGGTAGCCAGTATTAGAGTAATCAACCATGCCGAGAATACTGAGGACACAGTTGAAAAACGGGGAGTGGGCATTGACAATGTTGGACAGTGCAGCAGAAATCAGTATAGCGCGCAAGATCTTGATGAGTCATCTGGAGACAGTGGACACGAATGAATACATTCAGGTTGAAACTGCCGACACCAGACTTAGCGAGCCCCATAAAATATACGAAATAACATTGCGTATAGAGGGTGATAAGACTAGGAAAATAAGAAGTCTATTTTGGGATAAGCTCTCAAAAGGCTATGATATTCTGTTAGCTGAAAAAGATTGGCCCCCAGAGTTTGTCAGGGAGTGCCCTCGTGGCGAAGAAATGATTATGCCTGCCTTCTCGAATCACATTCCAATTCACAAAAAATATACATATGCAAGGAAATGGGCAGTGGCCCAGGCACCTGCATTATATAAAAATCATGTAGGATGGGATGAGGACTCAACTCCTCACAAAATCCAATTAAAAAGTGAACCAAGTGCCCAACGGCAGTATCCCATTAAGCAAGAAGCTAAAAAACAAGTCAGGGAGATTTTAGATCAACTTGAATACCAGGGAGTGATTGAAACATGCACCTCTCAAATGAACAATCCTTTGTTTCCTGTCTCCAAGCCAGACAATTCATATCGTCTAGTTTTGGACTACAGACATCTTAATACATGTTGCAAAACTTTTGCAGTACAAAACTCGCATAGTGCAGCCCTAATGAATAACATAGTTAGGAAAAAATATAAAACGGCATTAGACATATCTAATGGTTTCTTTTGTCAAAACATTGCACCAGAAAGCAGATATTTGACCGCTTTCTCTGCATTTGGGTCGCAGAAAAAATTCTGTCGACTCCCACAGGGGTTCAAGAACAGCCCAGGACTATTCTCAGCTAGGGTAACAGAGTTACTACAAATATATGATGATGAGGCATTATCTTACGTAGATGATATCTATCTCACAGACGACGACTTGGATACTCACTTGAAAAGAGTGAACACCATTATACTTGGGTTTGCAGCAGAGGGTTACAAATTCAACTTTAAAAAGTCTCGAATTGCCCATCTGACAGTACTATTTTTAGGGTACGAATTATCAAGTGAAGGGAAAAGCCTAGCGGACAACTTCTAAGAGAAGTGCGCTGTATTCCAAGTTCCAAAAACGCTGAAGAATTTACAATCCATTCTAGGTTTTCAGAATTTCGGAAGAACTTACATCCTAAATTACGCAGAGAGGGTTAAACCTCTCTACAAACTAATTAAACCTGATTTTAAACAAATCAATTGGACTCAAAAACACACAGAAATTTTGAGATCACTGCAAACAGACATGTTAGCAAAAACAAAATTAGATACACGTGACAACACGATCGATCTTGTAATCCGAGTCATCCCAGGAAGATGCGGATTCACGTACCTAACCTCTAATGAGGGAGAAAAGGTACCAATTTCAATTAAATCTCACTTGTACACACAAGTAGAAGAAACATTCAGTCACACAGAAAGAACTGTGAAAGCAGTGCAAATCGCATTAGCAAATGAAAGAGAACTAGCACACGGCAAACGGATTAATATCCTCACAGCGGAATCCGCCTTCGAGGCGCTATTCAGCCCAGTAAACCTGCCTACAGTGTCACTGGATCCGAAATGGATACAGTGTGTAGATTCTCTAGGAGCGGAAGATGTAAGATACTATTTCGCTCCACAATTTAAAGAACTGAATGATTTAGAATATGAAAAAGAATATCCTCTGCCAATCGAAGTTCTGCCTCTCCCACAATACGCATGTATAATCTATAGAGATGGATTTGTACAGCATTTCAACGTAGAGAGCAAATCCTATGATGCAGCCTGTGCGATTATTAAAGGTCGTTGGCTGTGCGGTAAATTCAGACCGAAAGTAACAAAAACTGAATCACTGAGAAACTGTTCGGCTCGAAGAGCTGAAATCAGATGTTTAAAGATGGCGCTCGAAAATGCAGAATGCGAATTCCCGACACTTATCGTGTGCGATTCTCATTTTTGCGTCAACTCTTACAACAATAAATTGCAGAGGTGGATAGAAAACGACTACAAAGATGACACAGGTGCCACAATAAAGCATAAATTGCTCTGGAAACAGGTAGCTCTTTTATACAAAGAACTACAAAAGACTCACGTGATTCACGCACAGAGTCTTCAACGTGATGGAGTTCACGTTGCAGGGAATTCATTGGCTAATACAGCCACGGCGGAAGCAACTAACCCGGCTTCCGTAGCCACAAAAAAGCGTACAGATAAATACATAGACGGGTAAACCATGCTGGCAGTAAAAACAACCGTAAAAGGCGACTGTGCAGCACTACCCGTGAACTATCCACTCAATTATGCATACGTAATCGATGCAAACTCCGTTCCTTTTGCTCGAATCCCTGGAGTGGGGGACAGAGTAATTCCAAACAGGAGCAGGAGGGGCTTCCTCTTACTGGAAGCACACATGGGGTTGGGTCTGAGACACCAAACAATTAAGGTTTCTCTGAAAGAATTACAATCGGAGTACTGGTGGCCAGGAATGAGCATAGATATTCAATGTTTTGCTCAAAATTGTGAAAACTGCAACAGAGATCGCAGTAATGAACAGGCCAGTGTAGTTTCAGGATCCCTGCTAGACAGCATAAGGTGGTCTATCTGCGCAATCAAAGAAGAGAAGCGCGTCCCATTGTACACAGTTAAGGCTAAACACACTTAAAAATGTGGCCTCCAGCGCTCGGCTGACGCTAGAACTGTTATAAGAAAGATCTGCGAGTCCATATCGGCATATAAGCAATTACCACGTTCCATTCTGACCAGGGTCCTGCTTTTAGCTCTCGAGCCTATAGGGAGGCCATGGCCAGCATGGGAATTGGGTTGCGGTATTCTTGTCCGTCGCACCCCGAAGGGAATAGTGTGGTTGAAAGAAAAAACTGGGACATAAAGCGATCTATAACAGCGAAGGTATTAGGTTCAGGCGCTGGGTGGGTCAAACATTTAATAAGTGTCCAGACTAGTCTTAATAACTTGCCAAGAAATTCTCTAAAAGGTTTCAGCCCATACGAACTATTGTTCGGAATTAGAATGAACATTCAGGACCTCGATAGTCAGATGTCAGTGGTACAAGAAAAAACAACAGACTTTGACATCAAAGATCGTTTGGCTGTTTTACAGGAACTGAATGAAACAAGAAAATCCTTAAGCAACATAAAATTAAAGCAACAGCCAGATACCACTGACGAGGCACCACAAGCAACAGCCCCAGCAAGGCCTGTCTGGATTCCAAAGATTGGGGATCTAGTCAGAGAAAAGATCGCGGTGAAGTAGGAATTTGGGCCTTCTTACAGAAAAGCAGTACCTGTCTTGGGAGTCACCAGAACAAGATCAGTTGTACTACCGCCCCTTGCTGGTAAAAAGGAGAACAGAGTTGTGTCCATCGACCTGGTAAAACCACAAGCATGTGGCCTATAATCAACAGTAGGCCCAGTGGACTCCCAAGAAACAACAGAATACCCAAACTTGCAACAATCCAAGAGGTTCAAACTGAAAGACTAATCACATTCGATCAGCCTGCAGTGCACGGTGAAGGACTATGCAATAATGCCATGGAACTCGTGCCTCTTGAGACACCGATTGAAACAGTTCGTCAAGAAACAACACCAGTCTACACTAATGTGGCATCAGAAAGTGCTACCGAGAGACAGATTGAAAGAACAATCCCAACAATTGACAGAACTGCCTCTGGTTATTTCATCAACTTCGACAACTTCTCTGAAGATCAAAACGACCCCGAAGTGATGCCAGAAAAAAAAAAAACTTTTAAAGAAAAAGCAACGGAACTCTTTCATCAACTGAAGGAAATCTACCTTATTTCACCTTGGTTAGAGTTCTGGTTCGGTCTAGGTGTGTTTTTCCTCCTGCTTTGGCTCATCATGGTACTTTGTTTGGGAAAATTCATTGAGGGAAAATATATTACAATTGAATGGACACAGCAAGTCAGAACATCAACCTAGTCCTGAAACCACACAGATCATCCCATGTGAAGAAAAGAGAACTGTTAACAGTAAATGTCACAGCAATTCCAATACCTGGTGGGGTAGTATGGGAGAAAACAGACTATGAAATATATGGTCCGGTCGAAATCCTGAAGTATCCTCATCAACTGAAGGTTTCCTTAAGTGACTTTGTAACACCTAGAACATTCTCTGATGATTGGGACTTTAACAGTATTAATGAAATGATGTCTGATTTAGTAATGTCAGCTAGATTAAGCATGGGCGAATTTTGCGAATCTCGCGTTCGCGAATTTTGCGGATTTGCGAACTCGCAATTTGCAAAATCTGCGAATTCTCGCGAATTTGCGGATTTTTTTTTTTGTGTGTTCGCACGGGTTTTTGCCAGTTCGCGAGGGTTTTGTACAATTTCGCAAACGCGAACTTACCTGTCGGGTCGCAAGTTTCGCGAACTTGTTGTTTCTACGTGTCCAGCCTGTTTGGGACACTCTTCTTCATCACTGCCACTCTCTGTCACCACTGCCACTCTCTGACTACTCATGCCACCCTCTGGCCCACCCATGCCACCCTCTGTTTCATCACAGCACCCTCTGGTTGTCCAGTCAGTGTACATTATTGTGGCAAAGCAAGCACACCTTCCCTGCCTCAAGTGACCTGAATTAATTTGGGGCTGATTAATGTGTCACAGAATATTTTTTTAGCTGGCACCTGCTTCCTTAGTGCTTCCTGATTAGTGATCTTTTGCACTTGCTAAGTGCTTTCATTGTTGCAAAATTAGTTACAACACATGCCCTGCCCCAACTGACAATAATGAATTAGGGGCTGATTAATGGATTTGAACTTCCAGCCTGGCTCCTGCTTGTCTCCCTTAGCTGTAATTCAGGACCTTTGTGGCATATGTGTAACTATTCTGAGGTTCAGAGCAGGGTCACATAATAGTTGCAACTGGCAACTGAACTCTGGAGGGGCCCCTCAGGAAGCACTACAGGAAATGGCTACTAATGATGAGCCTGAACTTTTGAACCTGGTAAGTAGTTTCAGTTTTGCTAAGATCGTATTTCTGCAATTTTGCGCTTATTCGCGGGGCGCGAAGTTGTACTGGGAAGCCGCGAACTCACGCGAACAGTGCGAGCAAGCCATAAAATCCGCTGCTCGCGGATTTGCGGATTTTGCGGGAGATTCGCGAATCTCGCGGATTGCGAATTTACCGAAAATCCGCAAAATCCGCGAGCGAAACGGATTTTCCGCCCATGCTTAAGCTAGATTCACAGATCATGATTATTTACAAGGTTCATCTAGTTATGAGCAGTTATTCTGTTACACACACTATGGTGATCATTACTTGCATAAATCTGCACAGCCTAGAAATGTTTTTATGTATAATCAATGGGAACATTGTGCTACACCACCTAAAAGCAGTTCTAAAGCATTTTTTGAGAGATTCAAATACTTCTCAGGGTTTAACACCAGTAATGCAGAAACGTTTTATTACAAACTGTTAGATAAAACAAGAATGAAAACAATGCTGACAAATTCTAAATTGATATATTCAGAAGCATTTTATGACAAAATGATGACATTTGGTTTTGATTATTGGAAAAATAACATTGAAACGAAAACAATTTGGGGTACAAAAGATTGGCAGGTACAAGGCATTGAAGCACTATTCAGAACCTGCATGATACCAGAACAAATGATGTTTTTAAATGACACAATACACCAAACATCCTGTCTTGGCCTAGCTAGGATCAAAGACCTTAAAACACCGTCTATACCAAAGCCAATACCTGAAAATACAACTGCAGATATTGAGTTAGACGTGTCACAAATTTTACATTTTAACAGAACACATCCTGATTGGAAAAAGTGGTTAATCTGGCCTACTGACACAAACAGCTGTCAAGATAGATTCCTGAATAAAACACAGGGGTTAACAATGACCAGACTAGACCCGAGATATTCCCAGAGACAACATCCAGGGATAATAACAACATACAGTGTAGGGAAACTCTGCCTTGAATGGCTAACATCATCCACACTGGCTGAAATTAAGCAACACTTGTCTTTACTAAAAGATGGTGCTGATTTGCGCAATTTCATTCTTGGACCACGCAAACAGCGTCAAAAGCGTTTCATAGCGACCAGTATCTATGCTGCGTACAACGAGGCTTGAAAAGTCAAACAAATTGAAACAGCTGAAAAAATACGAGAAATTGATCGTATTAATTTGGAAAAATCACTTTCTGTAGTGGACAATGGGTTAATGACTCTGTATTCCAGAATATATTCGTTGGACAATATTGTATCCTCTGCCTTTGATGTGATAGATAGAGACTTGCTAATGTTACAACATGGCCAATCTCAATTACGTTCTATTATACAATTAGGCTGGACGCTGCAAAATCTTCGTTCAGGCTATGTGCCTTGGCGTTTAATCAACACAACATCATTATTTTCCATTTTTAACCTTACTGATAAACAGATCAGTTTGGCACAGAAAGGAGCAGACTATACAATCCTGAGCATCGAAAAACTTGAGAGATTACCATTGACAATGTCAGAGAGTCCTGTCATTGAATGGATAATACACGGAATTATCACTATTCCGATAACAACTTTCCGATTTAAAAAGTGCCTTGAGTACATACCTGCTGGCCAGTATGAACAATTGGGTAAAGGATATGTAAAATCAGAATGGAAATTACCATACACACATTCTTGCTATAGTGACAGTGACAAAAATGTATTTCTTAGTGGTGAAAATTGTAAACATTCACTAAGCGGTATACTTTTGTGTCAGGGTATTAATTTACACGGAGCATGTGATGGAAATTCTAACAACCTTTCATGCCACCAGCTAGTCACACCTGCAACTCAGATAGAGCCCTTCTTTATGCAACTTGCGAACGGGAGTTACATTCTTAGAACGGATCACAGATGTTGTGGCCTTGTGCCAGGGAAAAGTTATCTAGTAAGCGTAACATCCATGGTCAAATGCTGTATGCAGGCATTGTTCCCGAGTGGGCCTGCAGACACAGTGACTCCCATCTGGCCTCGTCTGAATCTCTATTCTGTACGAATTGATACTTTAAGCAAAATGAAGTCTGTGCTTTTGCAGACAACAGTGCCTATAACGTCATCAAAAGAGACGTATGATCTTCTAGTTGCAAGGACAGCTACTGAAGTTCATGAACTTTTATCAACAAATTGCCCCGTGCATTTCGTAGAAATGCTCAGCCAACTCCTTAACATGTCTAGTGCCACAAGCATCCCAGGCATATTTAAGACGATCTTTACGGGACTGCTAACACCTTTTCAAGCAATTTTGGGAATCGTTCCTAATTTTGTTCACTCTGTTTTTGGCGGCATACCATTATTTTTGGGACATGTAGCAGGGATTTTATTTTTGTCCGTCCTGCTTCGTTATGGCAAGCCGAAACTCAGACATAGCTCCCATGGGAATGGAAGAGACAATCCTAGCAATGCGCTACCGGGACAGGATAACTAACGTCCTCGGATTGGCCAGGCTGAGAGTTCTAAACATGACCTGGTTCCTTTCATTCAGACCTATATGGCAGAACTGTATCTTACCGGTACTTCGATGTATGCTATGCGGAGATGAATGCGTGTTGGACATCTGTCTTTCACTTCCATCAGCAGTACCAATGGACGTCGATACTTTGCTCAGTCCAATAACGGCTCACGCATTGTGTTGTCCCCAGCGGCTACCAATCCTGATGACGGCATTCGTTGAGACTCCTGTACTATGACTAGGTGGTAACAGTGGAGCGAGTGACAAAAGCAGCATCACCCAGGTACGACCTTCTGTGAGCTTTGCTGATCCTGACTATGATGACAGCAATCATTCTCACACCTGCCAAGTTACAGCACTATCGAATTTGGTTGAACTGTCACCTGATTTTGTAGACCAATTCTTTGAGAGCCTGTCTGATACGATGTTCTCACCCGTACAGAAACAATAACTTTGGAGAAGCTTTCCGACACACAGCGTTCCCATGAACTCTGAATTCGGCCTTCAGTTTTGATCAACAAAAACTGCTAAAAGCGTTGGAACTCTATTTCCCCGTTCAAGCATTAATTCTTTTGAATTGGACATTTTTTAATATTGACCTTTTATGGCACGAACAATTCTTTGCTTAAGGTAAAAACTATTCTTAGAGAACAGAAGCTTCAAACTTCTATTTCTAAACACATCTAGAGACATAATAACTTACATCAGCCTCTAGTACATTTATTGCACTGCATTTATATGTGATGATTTATCTCGCCCTTCTTCTGTTCAGAGATATTTCATGTGTAATTCTTTTTGCATAATCGTTCATTGATTTCATATGCAATAATTTTTGAATGATTTCTATGCTTCAAAAATATACAGTACCTAAATTTCACGTATTACAATATACGCCTATTTCGAATGCATTTATGTATTTTGGGTTGGGCAATGTTACACATGCATCCTATTGCTCTAGTTTTAGTAATTTGATGGACATGAAAACGTGGAGTGGGTATTGCGTGTTTATCTAGGTTCCTGATCGATACTACGACCTTATGCCCCTGTTCGGCTATAAATCCATTTATTCCCTATATTGGCATAACCGTTCAAGTGCGATATTCAGAAAGTCATCGCTGGCCTCACACGAACAGAGCCACATTCCAGAATAGTTCTCTGCCACTTCCTTTGCAACCAATTGGTGCAATGACAGAGCAGAAGTCACTATCTGATATTCCTAGATTAACACTTCAACTTCTTCAACAAGATAAAAACTCAGCAAACCAGGAAATCCCCGCTTGCTGTGTTTTGATTAGTAATGGAACTCTAATGAGCAACTGATAGCTATCACTTCCTAGTGACATCTTTAATTGACGTCTTATGTCCAGCAAACTTGCGTCAAACCAGGCACCTGTCAGGTATAAATATTACCAACGTTGCCTTAAGCAATAGCCTGTTGCTGCAGCCTGCTACCCTGTTGCTAGCTGTTGTATGCAGTACGCTGATGCTGCTGCTGCCCCGCTACTGTTGGTGAAGCTACTGATACCATTATCGCTGCTAAAGCGCGAACGATGGTGTGGTGAGCTTAGGAGCTGAACAGCCGTCCCTCTGCGAAGAGCCCAGCAGATGCCAAGCTGCCCGCGGACGCTGTCCCCCCTCCTCCTCTCGACGCGCTGAACAGAGAAATCCAGCTCCAGCGCTTCTAGTCTGCCCTCGCGGGTGACTGGGATACCGAGTTCCCCCTGGAGAAAATACCAGACTTCCATCATTCTATTCAGAGGTATGGTGTTGACTAAACCCTTAGATGAGAATTCTTGAAGCAAACCTTGGCAAAACCAACTTAACTTAAAGCTACTTACTTACTCCCCTTCCACGTGTTAGGCTTAGGTCAGGCACACCGGGGTAGGCTTAGCTAGAAGCACCAGTTGAGTATTTTAGCCTAATGTATATATGACTGTATATATGTTTTATTACTTTTAAACCATTGTATGGCTAAGAAACCATATCAATGCTTTTACAGTATTATTTCACAATACTTATCTTACTGTACGTACTTTTTATAATAACAAGTCTTGCAATTGTGGCAATGCATTTCTCTTGTACGAGAAGAAAGACTGTTCAATAAATGTTAACCCTTTATTGACAAACGCCCGTCTCTCTATTCTCTACATATTGTGAAAGTAAACTGCACTAATCTGACTGAGTGAAATACATGTCTATTGTTTCACACGACCCTAGAGATTGACTCTTGATCTGAGGAGCAAAGTTGTCATGTTGCACGGTTGTTGGAAAGCTGAATCCCTTCTTGTCTGTGCCAGGGAAGCTGATCACTTCCTATGCAGAGAAGAAAGTTTCCAGTGACCTCTGAGCTAGTTGGTAACAAACCCAATTAAGTTTAGCATAGTCAGTAGAGGCCTGGAAGATCCGCACTTCTACGTCGATACTACTGTTTATGTTATTCCAATGCGCAGGGCCTAGTGGAAAACTAGGAACTACACTACAGAGCAATTTTGAGAACTTGTAATTCTTGTGTTTCTCTTTCAGCGACTTTGAGGCTAAAGGAGCCAGGACCGTGTTGATCGACTTGGAGCGAATATTCGAAAACAATGTCTGGCAAGAAGGCAGGAAAGAAGTCCGAGACTGACCAGGTGCTTCGCATGTTGGAAAGCAGAATGGCGAAGATCGAATGAAACGTTGTTATGGTCCCGGCGCTTGGCCGAGACATGGCGAACATGAAGAAGCAGATGGCTGCGATGAACAATCCGGGTAAACCAAAGAAGGTAATTGGCCCGGCATTGCCGGGAGTCGCCCCTGAGGGTAGGGGGAAACGGGTCAGGAATAGGGCGCTAGGGGGGGGAGGTTCCGGTCCCCGAGGTACCCCCGGCGAGCCCTGCCGTTCCAGCCGAGGCCCCGGTACCAATCCCAGACGCGGGTCAGCCGATGCCGGTTGTGATTACGCCCGCCAACGAGGAGGACATGCCGCCCAGTTGGCCGCATGGCTCGGCAGAAAAACAGGGGGTGCTACGGCACCTGGAGACACGGCCGAAGAGGCCAGGTTACTAATTCAGCAGTTGCGGCAGTCGCGAGATGCCACAAAGGCGAATCTCCCTCTTGTCCCCCCACAGGTGACCCCGGAAGGACCGGCAGCTGGCGTCGAAAAAACAGCGGGAACGACAACTGAACCGGGTAAGCAGGCACTGCCAATTGCGGGGGAGGGCTCATTGCCCTCAAGACGGGAGAGAGTGGTTCAACATATCCCATTGGCCACGAAAGAATTAATATGGGCTGACAAGTATGTTAATATGTTTTCTCTGTTGACTGACCATCGAGAGATGGAGTATGCTAAGACGCAGAAAGATTTGTGGCACCTGAGTGTTTGGCGAGCCAAGATGGCGGGATTCAGGGTGGATGAGACACTAACAAATTGGGCCAAGGCCTTTGCGATGTTTACTGAAATTATTGGGGAACGTAAGCCTGAGGTTTTACCTGAATTGTCTTGCTATCAGGCACGAATAATGGATTTTTATGAAACATATGAGGGGAATGAATGGATGGGTTACGACATGAAGTTCCGTAAGGCCAAAGAGTACGATTCATCTCTGACGTGGGATTGTCTCGACTCGATTTCTTGGCAGAAGCAGCTCCTGCCTGGCGCGACAAAGACGTCCTCGCCAGGCGGGAATGGATCGGGGTTTTCCCGCCAACAGCCCGCGGTGCCCTTTCGAGCGGGCGCCGGTGGCGATCACCAACCAAGGACCGGTGGGAATGGGGGAAAGCGGGGGGTCTGTTGGAGCTTTAATAGAGGCAACTGCACCAGACCGCAAGGGGCATGTAAGTTCAAACATGCGTGTGCGGGTTGTGGGAATTCCTCGCACCCGGAGAGTTCGTGCAGATCAAAAAATGGCGGGTCGGGAGGTAGAGGAGGGTCCAAACAAGACTGAGGGGGACCATTGTGTACCGTTACCTACCCCCGTTGATATCATGGCAATGATTCCCTGGCTAAACAAATACCCTGATCATGTCTCTGCTGGGGTGTTGAGGAATGGATTCTTATATGGTTTCCACATCCCGGCGGGGGACTTTCGTGGGGAACCCCTTTGTAGAAACCAGCTTTCGGCTCAGCATAACCCAACTGTGGTGGAGAGAAAGATTGCAAAAGAGGTTACCCTGGGCCGGGTGGCGGGCCCATATCGGCACCCGCCAGTGGCGAATTACATCTGTTCCCCGTTAGGAGTAGTCCCCAAAAAAGACCCAGGGGAATTTAGGCTGATCCATAACTTGTCAGCTCCAAAGGGTTTCTCGGTGAACGATGCGATTGACCCGGGAGTTTGTTCGGTGCGGTACGCATCCTTCGACGATGCCGTCACCATGTTGAATCGCCGGGGCCCGGAGCGCTGATGGCGAAATCAGATATCGAGTCGGCGTTCCGGTTGCTCCCGGTACACCCACAGGATCAGCGTCTGCTAGGCTTTGTGTTCCAAGGACGTTACTACATTGATAGATGCATGCCAATGGGTTGCTCCATCTCTTGTGCTTATTTTGAGAAATTCAGCTGTTTTTTAGAATGGGCATTCACCGAGGCCACTGGGCATAGCCATGTTATGCATTACCTAAATGACTTTCTGTTCTTGGGGGCAGCCGGCGACACAAAATGTGCGCAGGCGCTACAGGACTTTTGCATCCTCATGAGGGAATTCGGAGTGCCATTGGCACCAGGTAAGACGGTTGGACCATCTACTTCACTGGAGTTTCTGGGAATTGAGCTCGATTCTGTGGAGGGGTGTTTCCATTTGCCGGTAGGGAAAGTAGCGAAATTTAGGGCTTCCCTGTAACTGTGCCTTAGTAAGGAGAAAGTGACCCTGCATCAGTTACAACAAGCAGTGGGTCAGCTTAACTTTGCCCTGAGAGTGATACCAATGGCCCGCCCCTTTTCACGCTCCATTGCACAAGCTATGGTTGGTCTCAAGGAAGGACACCACCCGACGAGACTGTCTGCAGAGGTTCGCCAGGATATGCGCATCTGGTTGGCATTTCTGGAGGACTTCAACGGTCGAGTAGTGTGGAACAAACCGCCAGCGTCTTCGGACGAGCTGGGTTTGTGGACTGACTCGGCGGGGAGCGTGGGATTTGGCGCCATTTTTGATAACCGATGGTCGGCGCAAACATGGCCGACATGGTGGCACACCAGCGGTCTCACAGGTAACATTGGGTTCCTCGAGCTATTCCCTATTTTTGTGGCTCTGATGGCATGGCCGGACGAGTTCAGAGATCGCTCTGTGGTATTTTGGTCTGACAATATGAATGTTGTTGAATGTATTAACAATCAGGCAGCACGCTGCAAGTGGATCTTGAGATTCTTGAAGGAAATTGTACTACTTTGCATGAGACTGAATGTACAGTTCAGGGCTAAACATGTGCCGGGTGTACTGAATCATGCGGCTGATGCACTCTCTCGTTCACATATGCAGGCGTTCAGGGGTTATCTACCTACTGCGGAGCTAGCGGCGGCACCGTTCCCCGAAGCACTCTGGCTACTCGGTGCCCCAGTTTACAAGACCTCGTGGCAGCAAGCTTAGCCCCCAGGACGAGGAAGGCATACGAAGGAGCGTTTCGTTCCTATTGTGCATTTTTGGGTCCGGCAGGGGATCAGACATGGGGTCAGGAGGATTGCTTCTTAAGGTTCCTGGTAGCACTGCACAGGGAAGGCCGATCAGCGGCAACGGCCAATAGACACCGGGTGGCCATTTCATTCATGGCGCAGGTGCATGGCATCAAGGACCCAACAGCTTCCTTTGTGGCAAGAAAAGCCCTTCGTGGCTGGCAGCGCCTTGAGGGTCGTAGGCAAGACGAGAGGCGCCCGATTGGTTTAGAAAGGTTGTCCCTGCTTATGGCGATACTACCCACTACATGCTCCTCCCAATTCGAAGCAGTTCTGTTCCGGGCCGCTTTTGCATTAGCGTTCCATGGGGCTATGCGGGTGAGGGAACTGGTCGCAAAGAATAAGAAAGATGTGGAGGGAGGCCTGTGTCGGGATCACATCCTAATTAGGGGTGATTCAATGGTAGTCATGATAGCTAAGTCCAAGACTGACCAGAGAGCTATGGGAAACAGTGTTGTTGTCCAGCGCATGCGAGGGTCCCCCACTATGCCCGATAAAGTGCATTGAGGAATATTTGGCGCTGACGGCGGATACATGGGGTGGGAGTTTGCTAAGACACATCGATGCCACCCCACTGACGAGGTTTCAGTTTCAGAGGGTGCTAGCACTGGCAATCGCAGCGGCGGGCATGGACCCGAGCGATTTTGGGACCCACTCCTTTAGGATAGGGGCTGCTACTGAGGCTACAGCCAGGGGTCAGAGTGCTGAAGAGGTGAAACAGTTAGGACGATGGTCCTCAAATTGTTTTAAAAGGTATGTGCGATTGCACATGTTGTGAAGTCAAGTTACATGCACTCACGCTTCTTGTCTTCTGTTTGATTTACAGTTTCGTGAGCATGTCATGCGGGGCGGAATTTGCAGTCGACCCAGCACCAGGGGACCAGCGGTCAGAGATCACCTGCTGAGGAGAGAGTGGTGTGGGTCGTGGGCCACTCATACGTGAGGCGGGCCGGGGACGTATTCAATGCAGGTGACGTGACTCACGCAGCTGGGGAACACGGGTACAGAGTGACCTTCCACGGAAGGGGCGGGCTCTGTATTGACCAGTTCGAATCTTTTGTCGAGGGACTCTTAGGGCGGCAGAGGTCACAGCCATCTGTAATCATAGTACACCTGGGGGGCAATGACATGGTGACACTCGGTAGGCGAGTATTACTCGAGCGAGTTTTGTCTACCGTTAGCTGGCTGGCGAAAAGAATCCCGGGGTGCACGATTGCATGGTCCCACATGATTCCCAGGAAGGTATGGCGGGGGGGCCTCTCGGTGTCAGCACTGAACCATTCAGTGAAGAAGGTCAACAACAAAATTGGTAGGTTGTTTCGCTCGGCGCAGTTGCACAGTATTCCGCATGGGTGTATTCGGGGTGATCACATGTATCTCGATGATGGGGTTCACTTGTCCCGGGAGGGGAATGTCTTACTCATAGGAGACTTCATAGCATGGCTAAGGGGTTTGAGGAAGCATGAACTTTAGGAGGAGTTTGTGGGGGGGCCAGATAGCCGGTCAACTATCCGGCCTGTTGCGGTAAGGTCATGATCGGTGAGCAGTAATTTCAAGGTCCCTAGAGGGGGGCGCCACCCACTATGGATGGGAGCGCCCGGGGGGAGGAGGCCATTGGCCCCTCCCACGGGGAGGCGGCACCCACTAAGTATGGGTCGCCTAGGGGAAGACGGCCATAGGCCCCTTCCAGGGGAGGAGGCGGCTATATGCCCCTCCTACGAATTTCCCGGGGCCCGGATGTCCGCGACGGCGGATGTGATAGACAGTGTGGGGTGGGAGGGGGAGTCCACGCTGGCTTCTTACAGACACCTCACACGGGTCCTCGGACGACCTTTAAGATGGTGTCGAGTTGAAATGGGGGGCCCCCAACAAGACAAGGGAAATTGGAGTTGGCACAGAGGGTACAGTCCTCTGCGCGGCTGCCACTCACACCGTGAGGGTGAGAGTTTTGGTAGTAGGGATCTGACACCGGTTGCGACCTTGCCGTTGGCCCGTAATGCTAGGATGTACAATTTTAATTTAGAAAGTATGCATTTGCAGGATGTTAGACTCGGCTAGGAAAACCTTTGTATTAGAGATTTGTTAAGGTTAGCCAATGAACATGTCTTCATCGAAATGTAATAAATGAAAATTGTACATGATATGAAACTTTTTATTTAACGTTTTAATTTTGTTTCATATTTTAATAAATACGGCCGGGAGGGTAACTCCCTCCCGCCTTCAAAAGTTCAGAACTGCGTCCGTCTTCCCATCCTTGGGGATTGTGTTGGGAGGGGGTGACAGGCATCCCGGCCATATGGAAAGGGGCGACCACTCGGTCCCCCCAAACGTATGGTTGGGGGCCCGGATCCTCCCGGGAAACCGTTTTGGGTGGGGGGCGTGTCACGGCTGGTATGCCCAAAGCGGCGTAGCCGGGGCGTGCCTTTTCCCGCCCAAGAGGGGTTGTCCTAGACACCTACACCGATGGCCACGCCCAGAAGGCGTACCCGCGGAGGGTTCACGCCCTCCCGATGAGGAATAAAGAGAGCGGGAATCCGAAGAAGCATCCTCTTGTTCCTGTGCTTGGAAGCTGCACCCACTTGTTGCACGTGAGCCCTCGACCGAACAAGGAGCAATTTTGACCCACCCACCAGCCCCTTATGGCAATGTTAGTTTTGTAATAAAGTTTTGGCTCTGATAACATCTTCTTTCCCTCCGTATAAAAGAAAGGAATGTCTAGTTAAGGATGTAATTTCTGTTTGTAGGTACTGTTCTCCTGAGGTGTAAACAATTGATACAAGTAGTCAGGATGATATTTTTCTCCCTTAGTAGGTAAACAAATGTCGTATTTATTTTTTGGTCGGGCGGTAAGGTCATGATCGGTGAGCAGTAATTTCAAGGTCCCTAGAGGGGGGCGCCACCCACTATGGATGGGAGCGCCCGGGGGGAGGAGGCCATTGGCCCCTCCCACAGGGAGGCGGCACCCACTAAGTATGGGTCGCCTAGGGGAAGACGGCCATAGGCCCCTTCCAGGGGAGGAGGCGGCTATATGCCCCTCCTACGAATTTCCCGGGGCCCGGATATCCGCGACGGCGGATGTGATAGACAGTGTGGGGTGGGAGGGAGAGTCCACGCTGCCTTCTTACAGACACCTCACACGGGTCCTCGGACGACCTTTAAGATGGCGTCGAGTTGAAATGGGGGGCCCCCAACAAGACATGGGAAATTGGAGTTGGCACAGAGGGTACAGTCCTCTGCGCGGCCGCCACTCACACCGTGAGGGCGAGAGTTTTGGTAGTAGGGATCTGACACCGGTTGCGACCTTGCCGTTGGCCCGTAATGCTAGGATGTACAATTTTAATTTAGAAAGTATGCATTTGCAGGATGTTAGACTCGGCTAGGAAAACCTTTGTATTAGAGATTTGTTAAGGTTAGCCAATGAACATGTCTTCATCGAAATGTTATAAATGAAAATTGTACATGATATGAAACTTTTTATTTAATTTTTTAATTTTGTTTCATATTTTAATAAATACGGCCGGGAGGGTAACTCCCTCCCGCCTTCCAAAAGTTCAGAACTGCGTCCGTCTTCCCATCCTTGGGGATTGTGTTGGGAGGGGGTGACAGGCATCCCGGCCATATCAGTGTTAGAGCTAAACTAGCATGTTTAAAGTGATTTTCATGCTTCCAGGGGCTCGGGAAGTGAATTAAATACTATTTGGAGGCATTTAATGTTCAAGCAAAAACGGCTGATTTTCGACAAAAGAGATAACACCTCCCCATTACGTCATGCTTCAGAAATGTGGAAAATGGTCCGTTTTCAAATGTTTTTATTTTTGAACGTCAGTTCACATTTGTAGGTGGATCATCAGTGTTAGAGCTAAAATTAGCATGTTTAAAGTGATTTTCATGCTTCCAGGGGCCCTAAACACAAGATTTATGGAATGGTTAAAAGTGCATGAAAATGGCCAATTTACTCACTCTGAGTTCTGAAAAAGGGTTTCTTCACCCCGGGAAGTTAATTAAATACTATTTGGAGGCATTTAATATTCAAGCAAAAACGTCTGATTTTCGACAAAAGAGATAACACTCACCCATTAAGTCATGCTTCAGAAATGTGAAAAATGGTCTGTTTTCAAATGTTTTATTTTTGAACGTCAGTTCACATTTGTGGGTGGATCATCAGTGTAGAGCTAAATTTAGCATGTTTAAAGTGATTTTCATGCTTCCAGGGGCCCTAAACACAAGATTTATGGAATGGTTAAAAGTGCATGAAAATTGCCAATTTACTCACTCTGAGTTCTCAAAAAGGGTTTCTTCACCCCGGGAAGTTAATTAAATACCATTTGGAGGCATTTAATGTTCAAGCAAAAATGGCTGATTTTCGACAAAAGAGATAACACCCCCCATTACGTCATGCTTCAGAAATGTGAAAAATGGTCCGTTTTCAAATGTTTTATTTTTTAACGTCAATTCACATTTGTAGGTGAATCATCAGTGTTAGAGCTAAAATTAGCATGTTTAAAGTGATTTTCATGCTTCCAGGGGCCCTAAACACAAGATTTATGGAATGGTTAATAGTGCATGAAAATGGCCAATTTACTCACTCTGAGTTCTCAAAAAGGGTTTCTTCACCCCGGGAAGTTCATTAAATACCATTTGGAGGCATTTAATGTTCAAGCAAAAATGGCTGATTTTCGACAAAAGAGATAACACCCCCCTATTACGTCATGCTTCAGAAATGTGGAAAATGGTCCGTTTTCAAATGTTAAATGTTTGAACGTCAGTTCACATTTGTAGGTGGATCATCAGTTTTAGAGCTAAAATTAGCACGTTTAAAGTGATTTTCATGCTTCCAGGGGCTCGGGAAGTGAATTAAATACTATTTGGAGGCATTTAATGTTCAAGCAAAAACAGCAGATTTTTGACAAAAGAGATAACACCCCCCCTCATTACGTCATGCTTCAGAAATGTGAAAAATGGTCTGTTTTCAAATGTTTTATTTTTGAACGTCAGTTCTCATTTGTAGGCGGATCATCAGTGTTAGAGCTAAAATTAGCATGTTTAAAGTGATTTTCATGCTTCCAGGGGCCCTAAACACAAGATTTATGGAATGGTTAAAAGTGCATGTAAATGGCCAATTTACTCACTCTGAGTTCTCAAAAAGGGTTTCTTCACCCCGGGAAGTGAATTAAATACCATTTAGAGGCATTTAATGTTCAAGCTAAAACGGCTGATTTTCGACAAAAGAGATAACACCCCCCATTACGTCATGCTTCAGAAATGTGGAAAATGGTCCTTTTTCAAATGTTTTCTTTTCGAACGTCAGTTCACATTTGTAGGTGGATCATCAGTGTTAGAGCTAAAATTAGCATGTTTAAAGTGATTTTCATGCTTCCAGGGGCCCTAAACACAAGATTTATGGAATGGTTAAGTGCATGATAAAGGCCAATTTACTCACTCTGAGTTCTCAAAAAGGGTTTCTTCACCCCGGGAAGTTAATTAAATACCATTTGGAGGCATTTAATGTTCAAGCAAAAACGGCTGATTTTCGACAAAAGAGATAACACCCCCCCATTACGTCATGATTCAGAAATGTGGAAAATGGTCCGTTTTCAAATGTTTTATTTTTGAACGTCAGTTCATATTTGCAGGTGGATCATCAGTGTTAGAGCTAAAATTAGCATGTTTGAAGTGATTTTCATGCTTCCAGGGGCCCTAAACACAAGATTTATGGAATGGTTAAAAGTGCATGAAAATGACCAATTTACTCACTCTGAGTTCTCAAAAAGGGTTTCTTCACCCTGGAAAGTTAATTAAATACCATTTGGAGGCATGTAATGTTCAAGCAAAAACGGCTGATTTTCGACAAAAGAGATAACACCCCCCCATTACGTCATGCTTCAGAAATGTGAAAAATGGTCAGTTTTCAAATGTTTTATTTTTTAACGTCAGTTCACATTTGTAGGTGAATCATCAGTGTTAGAGCTAAAATTAGAATGTTTAAAGTGATTTTCATGCTTTCAGGGGCCCTAAACACAAGATTTATGGAATGGTTAATAGTCCATGAAAATGGCCAATTTACTCACTCCGAGTTCTCAAAAAGGGTATCTTCACCCCGGGAAGTTCATTAAATACCATTTGGAGGCATTTAATGTTCAAGCAAAAAGGGCTGATTTTTGACAAAAGAGATAACACCCCCCATTACGTCATGCTTCAGAAATGTGGAAAATGGTCCGTTTTCAAATGTTAAATTTTTGAACGTCAGTTGACATTTGTAGGTGGATCATCAGTTTTATAGCTAAAATTAGCATGTTTAAAGTGATTTTCATGCTTCCAGGGGCTCGGGAAGTGAAATAAATACTATTTGGAGGCATTTAATGTTCAAGCAAAAACAGCAGATTTTTGACAAAAGAGATAACACCCCCCCTCATTACGTCATGCTTCAGAAACGTGAAAAATTGTCTGTTTTCAAATGTTTTATTTGTGAACGTCAGTTCACATTTGTAGGCGAATCATCAGTGTTAGAGCTAAAATTAGCATGTTTAAAGTGATTTTCATGCTTCCAGGGGCCCTAAACACAAGATTTATGGAATGGTTAAAAGTGCATGAAAATGGCCAATTTACTCACTCTGAGTTCTCAAAAAGGGTTTCTCCACCACGGGAAGTTCATTAAATACCATTTGGAAGCATTTAATGTTCAAGCAAAAATGGCTGATTTTCGACAAAAGAGATAACACCCCCCCATTACGTAATGCTTCAGAAATGTGGAAAACGGTCCAATTTCAAATGTTTTATTTTTGAACGTCAGTTCACATTTGTAGGTGGATCATCAGTGTTAGAGCTAAAATTAGCATGTTTAAAGTGATATTCATGCTTCCAGGGGCCCTAAACATAAGATTTATGGAATGGGTAAAAGTGCATGAAAATGACCAATATACTCACTCTGAGTTCTCAAAAAGGGTTTCTTCACCCCGGGAAGTGAATTAAATACCATTTAGAGGCATTTAATGTTCAAGCAAAAACGGCTGATTTTGGACAAAGAGATAACACCCCCCCATTACGTCATGCTCCAGAAATGTGGAAAATGGTCTGTTTTCAAATGTTTTATTTTTGAACGTCAGTTCACATTTGTAGGTGGATGATCAGTGTTAGAGCTAAAATTAGCATGTTTAAAGTGATTTTCATGCTTCCTGGGGCTCGGGAAGTGAATTAAATACTATTTGGAGGCATTTAATGTTCAAGCAATAACAGCTGATTTTTGACAAAAGAGATAACACCCCCCCAATTACGTCATGCTTCAGAAATGTGAAAAATGGTCCGTTTTCAAATATTTAATTTTTGAACGTCAGTTCACATTTGTAGGCGGATCATCAGTGTTAGAGCTAAAATTAGCATGTTTAAAGTGATTTTCATGCTTCCAGGGGCCCTAAACACAAGATTTATGGAATGGTTAAAAGTGCATGAAAATGGCCAATTTACTCACTCTGAGTTCTCAAAAAGGGTTTCTTCACCCCGGGAAGTTAATTAAATACCATTTGGAGGCATTTAATGTTCAAGCAAAAACGGCAGATTTTCAACAAATGAGATAACACCCCCCCATTACGTCATGCCTCAGAAATGTGAAAAATGGTCCGTTTTCAAATGTTTTATTTTTTAACGTCAGTTCACATTTGTAGGTGGATGATCAGTGTTAGAGCTAAAATTAGCATGTTTAAAGTGATTTTCATGCTTCCAGGGGCTCGGGAAGTGAATTAAATACTATTTGGAGGCATTTAATGTTCAAGCAAAAACAGCTGATTTTTGACAAAAGAGATAACACCCCCCCAATTACGTCTTGCTTCAGAAATGTGAAAAATGGTCCGTTTTCAAATGTTTTATTTTTGAACGTCAGTTCACATTTGTAGGCGGATCATCAGTGTTAGAGCTAAAATTAGCATGTTTAAAGTGATTTTCATGCAAAGTCAAAGTCAAAAAGTTTATTTTTGTTACAGTACTCTTTTGAGGACCACAAAATAAAATATATACATTATACATTCCATTTAATACATTTTCAATGAAATTTTCAAAAACTTAAAAATTCTGTAACAGACGTATTCATTAGGGGGGTTTTTACATATTGATAAAAAATCCTTTGAGTTAACAATCCTACAGGAACGATAAATGGGTTTAAGACATGTTAACCTTGCATTTACTATTTCTGTGTTTGGACATATAAAAAGAAGGTGGTCCAAATTCTGATTGCCCCCTTGACAAAGGGTACATAGAGCAGAACTGTCTGATCTCCAGGAAGAAATAAAGGTTAGTACAGGAAGGATTCCCAGGCGCAACATCATAATTGCACGCCTTGCACCGTGTATAAGGGTATAATCTAAATAGGACTGATTTTGCTTATATTCCTGGGAATCTGCATAGATCTTATACGAGGATAGTCTATCACAATGCAAGTGGTCAGTCTCGTAGCTCAGTTTGGGGGTGAAGTTTTTTAGAAAAAGTTTGAGTTGTGCTGGTGACCACATAGATAAAATTTCCACGCTGACTTTTGCGAGATGAAAAGCCTCTCGCATATTTTTGGAAAAGGTAAGATGGGTAGTACCAATATTGAATGTCTCAGCTTTTAGTAAACTTCGTAGAGTGCCTTCTTTTGAATGGAGAAGGTTATAGGCCCACCTTATGATACTAGCTACGGCTGTGGCATAAGCACTCGTGATGGTACATTCCAATCTCAGCGCCTGTACTGGAGTAGATGTAGAGATTTTCAGTAGATTTTTTAATATTTTACCTTCAATTAAGTCCATGTAGTTCCATTGTTTAAAAGGAATATATTCCGAAGCATAAGACAGGACCAGTGGGATCTTGGCTCGATAAACTTGTATTAGTGCAGAGAAATGCCTGTGTCCAGTGGCAGAATATAGGCGAGACAAGGCCCCAGCATGTAGGTCAGTTTTCCTTTTTAGGTGATTGATTTGATTGATGTTACTCATATTTTGTGAGAAGATTCTGCCCAGATATGTATATTCCTTTACCTGCTCTAGCTTCTCACCTCCCAACTTCCATTCGTACCTCACCCTTTTCTTCTGTTTCAAAAAAGCAACCACTTTAGTTTTATTTATATTTGGATTTAGAATTTTTTTTCTAGAGTACTGGTGTAAAATATCTAGAAGATTTTGAAGTCCGAAGGGTGTTAGGTCAAACATGACTATGTCGTCCGCGTACAGCAAGGAGTGAATACACTCAGTGGCTATCTTTGGAGGAGTGCTTGGCCCCTGTTGTAGTTGGGATGGTAAGTCACTTAAATACAAAGAAAATAAAATTGGAGCCAAGAGGCACCCTTGTTTTAGGCCATTTGATGTTTGTATTATCTTCGATAGACCCTTGTCACTCCCCATTTGGACACGGCACCAGGTGTCACTATGTAGATTCACTATTAAATGTAATAGCTGTTCCGGAATGCCCATTCTTCTTAACTTTGACCACAGGGTCGGTCTATCCACTCGATCAAAAGCTGTCGAGTAGTCGATGAACGCTGCATAAATGGATTGTTTTTTCCCTGATACATACTTATCTAAGATGGTTTGGAAGATTGCTACATTGTCGGTCACTGCGTGATTTGGACGAAATCCAGACTGAAACTTAGGAATTAGACCCAATGAAAATGCCCAAGTTTTCAGCCTATCTAAAATTTCTGCTGCAAAGATCTTCCCGGCAGCGTCCATGAGGGCAATTTGCCTATAGTTTCCCGGTATGCTTCTTTTTCCTTTTTTGTAAATCGGGATTATAATACTTCCCTTCCAGGAGTTTGGCATTTTGCCACTGTCGAATATATAATTAAATAGTGGCGAGAGCAACCGTCCCCACTCTTTATGGTCGGTTTGATAGACCTTGATAGGTATCTGATCGGGGCCCGATGCACCCGTGCTTCTTGCCTTTCTGATATTCATAGAGACAGACACTGCCGACGTTTTGTTGATTTTAGTGTCATTCGTTTCCATGATTTGTTCTTCAGCCTCTCCATTATTAATAGATTTGTTCAGTTTATATAGCTCACGTAGGTAAATATCCCAGTCTTCTTCCAAAACAGGAGTTGCTTCCAGCTTTTTTTTGGATCCTGTCATTATTGCAATCAGGGCCCAGTATTTGCGCTGGTTGTTTTGTTTAGCTGCTTGTTGGATTTCAGTCCAGTTAGAGTCTTGCTTCAGTTTTTTCTGTTTGGTTTTTTCTCGTCGTATTTGGTTCTTTAATCTATTGATTTCCTTTTTGTTTATAGACGAGAAATTCAGATATTGGGCTCGAATCAGCTTATTAAGTTGTTTTACGACTGGTTGGTTCCAGTTTTTATTCTTACTTTTCCATTTACTTTTTACTGAACTGTTGTGTTCTAGCTTACTTTGTAAAGCATGTTTGAGCTTATTTGTTAAGTGTTCAAAATTCTTTATAGGATCGACTGAGTATATGGTAGTCAACAGATTGGTATGGGAGATTAATAGCCTCAGATGGTCCAGATTTTCTGTCCCCCAATAAATACGGCGCCTCATTGTGTTTACTTCCGTTTTGGTTTTATGAAATATTGGCTGGTTCTGGAAAGAAGACTGTGCAATCCAGTGAGTGGATAGATATAAAAGAGCATGATCACTTTCCTCGTTGAATATAATCGAAAGTTGAATCATTCGTTCTTTTTCTTCGATCCCACATATAAAATAATCAAGGATAGAGGGAGATCCATTTCCCTGCCTTGTGTACGATGCTGGTTTATCTCCGTTGATGTTACCATTTAATATTGTCCCATTAATACTGGGGAGAAATGATAATAGTGCGCGACCTCTCTTATCTGATTTAGTTCCTTTTGGGAATTCAGGGAGTGATGTTTCCAGAGATTCCTCTTTAAAGAGAAGAGCCCATTTCTTTATTTCGCAGTTTGAAATTTTAGCGTTCAAGTCTCCCATTATAATATATGGCAAATAAAGTTGATCTTCGATGATGTGAGTGATGATCTCCATTAGGCGGTCAAACAGCAAATCACAGTTGTTACTGGGAGGTGCATAGATGTTGAAAAGCAATATTTTTTCAGATGTGGCTGACGTTTGAGTTTTAAGTGATACCTTTAAACATTGTAGATTATCTATGTTTGTGTCGATTATTTCCTGTGACCAGGAGAGATCTTCTTTTAATAAAATTGCTAGACCACCCTTGGCATGCCCCCTTCTAGATCATTTTGCCAGAGTTTCATATACGTAGTATCCTTTATGTGTAAAGGAATTAGTTAACCATGTTTCCTGGAAGGCAATGATATCTGGGAAGTCTTTAGTTGCATGTTTCATTTTTATGTCAGTTTTCCCAGCCAAATTCCAAGACAATAGCGTCAAACCTTTGCTAAACTTGATATTGTTGGGGATTAACCGTTTTTTTGCTGTTTAAAGTTTCTGATAACCATGCCCAAGATTTTATTGAGTTCTCAGTATTACTAGAGCTTGAGTCCCGAGACCATACTGACCTCTCACCTTGCATTACTTGTATTTTAAGTGAGTCTTTTCTCATGATATTTGATACTGATTCTCCCCAATTTGAACTGATGTTTTCATTTCTTCTGTTAATTTGTCCTAATATACCTTTGTTCTGATTGTTGGTTTTAAGATCTACTACAGAGATTACGTCATAGCCATTCTTGTGTAGAATTTCCTTCTCTCTAATTATTATTCCAGGCAAAACTGGGGAAAAAAAGGATACCTGTACTAATTTATCGTTTTCTTTTTTTGGAAAGAGTACTAGGTCGATTTCTTTGCTTGTCAGAGAGTTCAAGGATGGTATTTCTTGTAAAAGATTGATTATTCTACCACGATTAAATGGCATCTTATCTGTGGGAAATAGTTCTTCAATAATTATGTGTTTAGATGGAATTCCTTCCCATGATTGAGATTTCTTATCATGTAGTTCTTTTGTATCCATGGAATTTCGTGCTGTTGTTCTATTTTCTGTCGGTGGACAAAATTCTTCTGCTTTTGGATTCAAAGGTTTTACCAGTGGTGTTTTTTGAATATCTGGAGAGTTCACCAAGTATAAGGGAGTGAATTTTTGAAATTTAAGTTTATTTCCTTTTTTTCTCTGTATTCTTCTCAATGGTTTTCTCTTCTTCTTCCCCCTTGCATTTTCCCTGTCATTACTTTTTTCAGACCTTTCCCGTTGGCTGCATTCCTGTTCGACAGTACCTCCCGATGACTCTGCTTTATTGTCCCCAATAATCTGATCTGGGTTGTTGTCGGATACTTTATTCGAAAAGATAGGAAAGTGCTTAGTTTTATTTTCTGTGATGTTTTCCGATTCTTCTTTGAACAATTTTTTAAGAGAATATGTGATGAGAGGTTTTTTCTTATTTCTTAGTTCCTTGGTTTTAGTCTTGATTATTACTACGTCGTTCGTTTGCGAGCTTGCTTCCTGTTGTTTTGGAGTCGTATTTCCATTTTTTTGAAAATCTTCAGTTTGTAGTGATTCGACTGCTTCAAGTTTTTGTGGTGTAACTTTAGTTTGTTCTTTTTTCTTTTTTTCTTCAACCAGGAATTTAAGTATTCCTATTTGTACGTCTAAAGTATCGTCAGGATTAGCTAGAATTTGACCAAGGTGAGTGAGTACTGATTCCAAGATTTCTTGTAACGAAAAAAGTGCTTTTGACAGGGGAGAGGCAGTATTTCCAGAATTTAGATTTGTAAAATTGGGGTCAGTGACATTGGCCTGATTGGAGTAAAGGTTAGGTGATTTTTCTGGTGAACTGGTTAGTGGGTGTTTTTGACTTAATAATAATAATATTTCTGATTTTTCTTGTTCTGTCTTCGTATTGTTATTTACAGACACATCAAATGGTGATTCGTTGTCCTGGTTTTTTATAGGTGTTATAGATATTATTTGAGACGTATCTAGAAGTGATTTTTGACGTTCTTCAGAAAGAGAGTTATTTTCTAGATTACTTTCAATTGTTATCTGTCCTTGTTTATAGAATTTCTGATCAGAGAAGAGTAATGAATCATGTTCAACCTTTATTATTGAAGGATCCAGCTTATTTTGATCTTCAGTTGTGTATGAAGATAGAGACTTTTTCTTGGAAAGGGTAGAGAAATATTTGCTTATAGCTGGAGTACTTGATATTTGACCGGGTTTCAATGATTTGTCTACAGACTTTCTGACAGCTGCGTCTGTCCCCATACGCCTCATGTAGATTGTTCGTGAGCGAAGTTTTTTTAAAGCCCTCATATTTGAGGCCGGAGATCTGCTTTTTTGTTATAGTAATCGCAATTGATTATGTGTGATTGTAATAACTTTGTTTCAGGGTCTGCAATAAGGATTGATCAGTAAAGATTGAGATATATTTTCAAATCAGTTTCAGAGTATGGCTAAGTAAGGTCCTCTAAGGCTAGACGTAAGTGGGGTGGCCCGTCCCGTCCTCAGTCGTCCCCGGACGTCCTTCGCTCCACGCTTGGTCCCGCGCGCGTCCCGCTGCGCGTTGACCCGGATGTTATTTGTAACTGTATCGCCGATGGGCGTGTCGCCTGGGGGAAGAGGAACCAGCTGGTCCCAGCAAGGGTTGCTGGTCCTCGCAGTCCCCCGGGCTGAATGCGCTACTCCGCCCGGCCTCGACCCTGCGGACTCTAGCTGGGAGCGGATGACAGAGCGTGCCAAATGCAGCTCTCGCTCACACCAGCGAGTCCCCGGGGAGGCAGCAACACGGAGTGCAGAACGATGTTGATTTGCGCAATTCCAGCAGCTCTGAAGACACTGAAGCAGGGATTTAGTCTTTCTCACAGTTGAGGGAAATGACAGCAAGTCCAAGTTCATGATTCCAGGGGCTCGGGAAGTGAATTAAATACTATTTGGAGGGATTTAATGTTCAAGCAAAAACGACTGATTTTCGACAAAAGAGATAACACCCCCCATTACGTTATGCTTCAGAAATGTGAAAAATGGTCAGTTTTCAAATGTTTTATTTTTTAACGTCAGTTCACATTTGTAGGTGGATGATCAGTGTTAGAGCTAAAATTAGCATGTTTAAAGTGATTTTCATGCTTCCAGGGGCTCGGGAAGTGAATTAAATACTATTTGGAGGCATTTAATGTTCAAGCAAAAACAGCTGATTTTTGACAAAAGAGATAACACCCCCCCAATTACGTCATGCTTCAGAAATGTGAAAAATGGTCCGTTTTCAAATGTTTTATTTTTGAACGTCAGTTCACATTTGTAGGCGGATCATCAGTGTTAGAGCTAAAATTAGCATGTTTAAAGTGATTTTCATGCTTCCAGGGGCCCTAAACACAAGATTTATGGAATGGTTAAAAGTGCATGAAAATTGCCAATTTACTCACTCTGAGTACTCAAAAAGGGTTTCTTCACCCCGGAAAGTTAATTAAATACCATTTGGAGGCATTTAATGTTCAAGCAAAAACGGCAGATTTTCAACAAAAGAGATAACACCCCCCATTACGTCATGCTTCAGAAATGTGGAAAATGGTCCGTTTTCAAATGTTTTATTTTTGAACGTCAGTTCACATTTGTAGGTGGATCATCAGTGTTAGAGCTAAAATTAGCATGTTTAAAGTGATTTTCATGCTTCCAGGGGCTCGGGAAGGTAATTAAATACCATTTGAAGGCATTTAATGTTCAAGCAAAAACGGCTGATTTTCGACAAAAGAGATAACACCCCCCCCCATTACGTCATGCTTCAGAAATGTGAAAAATGGTCAGTTTTCAAATGTTTTATTTTTTAACGTCAGTTCACATTTGTAGGTGAATCATCAGTGTTAGAGCTAAAATTAGCATGTTTAAAGTGATTTTCATGCTTCCAGGGGCCCTAAACACAAGATTTATGGAATGGTTAAAAGTGCATGAAAATGGCCAATTTACTCACTCTGAGTTCCCAAAAAGGGTTTCTTCACCCCGGGAAGTTCATTAAATACCATTTGGAGGCATTTAATGTTCAAACAAAAATGGCTGATTTTCGACAAAGGAGATAACACCTCCCATTACGTCATGCTTCAGAAATGTGGAAAATGGTCCGTTTTCAAATGTTTTATTTTTGAACGTCAGTTCACATTTGTAGGTGGATCATCAGTGTTAGAGCTAAAATTAGCATGTTTAAAGTGATTTTCATGCTTCCAGGGGCCCTAAACACAAGATTTATGGAATGGTTAAAAGTGCATGAAAATGGCCAATTTACTCACTCTGAGTACTCAAAAAGGGTTTCTTCACCCCGGGAAGTTAATTAAATACCATTTGGAGGCATTTAATGTTTAAGCAAAAACAGCTGATTTTCGACAAAAGAGATAACACCCCCCCATTACGTCATGCTTCAGAAATGTGAATAATGGTCCGTTTTCAAATGTTTTATTCTTGAACGTCAGTTCACATTTGTAGGTGGATCATCAGTGTTAGAGCTAACATTAGCATGTTTAAAGGGATTTTCCTGCTTCCAGGGGCTCAGGAAGTTCATTAAATACCATTTGGAGGCATTTAATGTTCAAGCAAAAACGGTTGATTTTCGACAAAAGAGATAACACCCCCTCATTAGGTCATGCTTCAGAAATGTGGAAAATGGTCAGTTTTCAAATGTTTTATTTTTGAACGTCAGTTCACATTTGTAGGTGGATCATTAGTGTTAGAGCTAAAATTAGCATGTTTAAAGTGTTTTTCATGCTTCCGGGGGCCCTAAACACAAGATTTATGGAATGGTTAAAAGTGCATGAAAATGGCCAATTTACTCACTCTGAGTTCTCAAAAAGGGTTTCTTCACCCCAGGAAGTTAATTAAATACCATTTGGAGGCATTTAATGTTCAAGCAAAAACAGCTGATTTTCGACAAAAGAGATAACACCCCCCATTACGTCATGCTTCAGAATTGTGGAAAATGGTCCGTTTTCAAATGTTTTATTTTTCAACGTCAGTTCACATTTGTAGGTGGATCATCAGTGTTAGACCTAATATTAGCATGTTTAAAGTGATTTTCATGGTTCCAGGTGCTCGGGAAGTGAATTAAATACTATTTGGAGGGATTTAACACCATGGCTGCTAAGGCTTTTCCCTCCCTGTGCTGATTTATTGAGTTTCCCATTGTTCATGACGAGCTCAGCTCGGCATGAGTGTACGGGAGGTGTACCTCATGACGAGCTGAGCTCGTCATGAGCGTCAAAGGTGTTAATGTTCAAGCAAAAACGGCTGATTTTCGACAAAAGAGATAACACCCCCCCATTACGTCATGCTTCAGAAATGTGGAAAATGGTCCATTTTCAAATGTTTTATTTTGAACGTCAGTTCACATTTGTAGGTGGATCATCAGTGTTAGAGCTAAAATTAGCATGTTTAAAGTGATTTTCATACTTCCAGGGGCCCAAAACACAAGATTTATGGAATGGTTAAAAGTGCATGAAAATGGCCAATTTACTCACTCTGAGTTCTCAAAAAGGGTTTCTTCACCCCGGGAAGTTCATTAAATACCATTTGGAGGCATTTAATGTTCAAGCAAAAATGGCTGATTTTCGACAAAAGAGATAACACCCCCCCATTACGTCATGCTTCAGAAATGTGGAAAATGGTCCGTTTTCCAATGTTTTATTTTTGAACGTCAGTTCACATTTGTAGGTGGATCATCAGTTTTAGAGCTAAAATTAGCACGTTTAAAGTGATTTTCATGCTTCCAGGGGCCCTAAACACAAGATTTATGGAATGGTTAAAAGTGCATGAAAATGGCCAATTTACTCACTCTGAGTTCTCAAAAAGGGTTTCTTCACCCAGGGAAGTGAATTAAATACCATTTGGAGGCATTTAATGTTCAAGCAAAAACGGCTGATTTTCGACAAAAGAGATAACACCCTCCCATTACGTCATGCTTCAGAAATGTGGAAAATGGTCCATTTTCAAATGTTTTATTTTTGAACGTCAGTTCACATTTGTAGGTGGATCATCAGTGTTAGAGCTCAAATTAGCATGTTTAAAGTGATTTTCATGCTTCCAGGGGCCCTAAACACAAGATTCATGGAATGGTTAAAAGTGCATGAAAATGGCCAATTTACTCACTCTGAGTTCTCAAAAAGGGTTTCTTCACCCAGGGAAGTTAATTAGATACCATTTGGAGGCATTTAATGTTCAAGCAAAAACGGCTGATTTTCGACAAAAGAGATAACACCCCCCCATTACGTCATGCTTCAGAAATGTGGAAAATGGTCCGTTTTCAAATGTTTTATTTTTGAAAGTCAGTTCACATTTGTAGGTAGATCATCAGTGTTAGAGCTAAACTAGCATGTTTAAAGGGATTTTCATGCATCCTGGGGCTCGTGAAGTGAATTAAATACTATTTGGAGGCATTTAATGTTCAAGCAAACACGGCTGATTTTCGACAAAAGAGATAACACCCCCCCATTACGTCATGCTTCAGAATTGTGGAAAATTGTCCGTTTTCAAATGTTTTATTTTTCAACGTCAGTTCACATTTGTAGGTGGATCATCAGTGTTAGACCTAATATTAGCATGTTTAAAGTGATTTTCATGGTTCCAGGGGCTCGGGAAGTGAATTAAATACTATTTGGAGGGATTTAACACCATGGCTGCTAAGGCTTTTCCCTCCCTGTGCTGATTTATTGAGTTTCCCATTGTTCATGACGAGCTCAGCTCGGCATGAGTGTACGGGAGGTGTACCTCATGACGAGCTGAGCTCGTCATGAGCGTCGAAGGTGTTAATGTTCAAGCAAAAACGGCTGATTTTCGACAAAAGAGATAACACCCCCCCATTACGTCATGCTTTAGAAATGTGGAAAATGGTCCATTTTCAAATGTTTTATTTTGAACGTCAGTTCACATTTGTAGGTGGATCATCAGTGTTAGAGCTAAAATTAGCATGTTTAAAGTGATTTTCATACTTCCAGGGGCCCAAAACACAAGATTTATGGAATGGTTAAAAGTGCATGAAAATGGCCAATTTACTCACTCTGAGTTCTCAAAAAGGGTTTCTTCTCCCCGGGAAGTTCATTAAATACCATTTGGAGGCATTTAATGTTCAAGCAAAAATGGCTGATTTTCGACAAAAGAGATAACACCCCCCCATTACGTCATGCTTCAGAAATGTGGAAAATGGTCCGTTTTCCAATGTTTTATTTTTGAACGTCAGTTCACATTTGTAGGTGGATCATCAGTTTTAGAGCTAAAATTAGCACGTTTAAAGTGATTTTCATGCTTCCAGGGGCCCTAAACACAAGATTTATGGAATGGTTAAAAGTGCATGAAAATGGCCAATTTACTCACTCTGAGTTCTCAAAAAGGGTTTCTTCACCCAGGGAAGTGAATTAAATTCTATTTGGAGGCATTTAATGTGCAAGCAAAAACAGCTGATTTTTGACAAAAGAGATAACACCCCCCATTACGTCATGCTTCAGAAATGTGAAAAATGGTCCGTTTTCAAATGTTTTATTTTTTAACGTCAGTTCACATTTGTAGGTCAATCATCAGTGTTAGAGCAAAAATTAGCATGTTTAAAGTGATTTTCATGCTTCCAGGGGCCCTAAACACAAGATTTATGGAATGGTTAAAAGTGCATGAAAATGGCCAATTTACTCACTCTGAGTTCTCAAAAAGGGTTTCTTCACCCCGGGAAGTTAATTAAATACCATTTGGAGGCATTTAATGTTCAAGCAAAAACGGCTGATTTTCGACAAAAGAGATAACACCCTCCCATTACGTCATGCTTCAGAAATGTGGAAAATGGTCCATTTTCAAATGTTTTATTTTTGAACGTCAGTTCACATTTGTAGGTGGATCATCAGTGTTAGAGCTCAAATTAGCATGTTTAAAGTGATTTTCATGCTTCCAGGGGCCCTAAACACAAGATTCATGGAATGGTTAAAAGTGCATGAAAATGGCCAATTTACTCACTCTGAGTTCTCAAAAAGGGTTTCTTCACCCAGGGAAGTTAATTAGATACCATTTGGAGGCATTTAATGTTCAAGCAAAAACGGCTGATTTTCGACAAAAGAGATAACACCCCCCCATTACGTCATGCTTCAGAAATGTGGAAAATGGTCCGTTTTCAAATGTTTTATTTTTGAAAGTCAGTTCACATTTGTAGGTAGATCATCAGTGTTAGAGCTAAACTAGCATGTTTAAAGTGATTTTCATGCATCCTGGGGCTCGTGAAGTGAATTAAATACTATTTGGAGGCATTTAATGTTCAAGCAAACACGGCTGATTTTCGACAAAAGAGATAACACCCCCCCCATTACGTCATGCTTCAGAATTGTGGAAAATTGTCCGTTTTCAAATGTTTTATTTTTCAACGTCAGTTCACATTTGTAGGTGGATCATCAGTGTTAGACCTAATATTAGCATGTTTAAAGTGATTTTCATGGTTCCAGGGGCTCGGGAAGTGAATTAAATACTATTTGGAGGGATTTAACACCATGGCTGCTAAGGCTTTTCCCTCCCTGTGCTGATTTATTGAGTTTCCCATTGTTCATGACGAGCTCAGCTCGGCATGAGTGTACGGGAGGTGTACCTCATGACGAGCTGAGCTCGTCATGAGCGTCGAAGGTGTTAATGTTCAAGCAAAAACGGCTGATTTTCGACAAAAGAGATAACACCCCCCCATTACGTCATGCTTTAGAAATGTGGAAAATGGTCCATTTTCAAATGTTTTATTTTGAACGTCAGTTCACATTTGTAGGTGGATCATCAGTGTTAGAGCTAAAATTAGCATGTTTAAAGTGATTTTCATACTTCCAGGGGCCCAAAACACAAGATTTATGGAATGGTTAAAAGTGCATGAAAATGGCCAATTTACTCACTCTGAGTTCTCAAAAAGGGTTTCTTCACCCCGGGAAGTTCATTAAATACCATTTGGAGGCATTTAATGTTCAAGCAAAAATGGCTGATTTTCGACAAAAGAGATAACACCCCCCCATTACGTCATGCTTCAGAAATGTGGAAAATGGTCCGTTTTCCAATGTTTTATTTTTGAACGTCAGTTCACATTTGTAGGTGGATCATCAGTTTTAGAGCTAAAATTAGCACGTTTAAAGTGATTTTCATGCTTCCAGGGGCCCTAAACGCAAGATTTATGGAATGGTTAAAAGTGCATGAAAATGGCCAATTTACTCACTCTGAGTTCTCAAAAAGGGTTTCTTCACCCAGGGAAGTGAATTAAATTCTATTTGGAGGCATTTAATGTGCAAGCAAAAACAGCTGATTTTTGACAAAAGAGATAACACCCCCCATTACGTCATGCTTCAGAAATGTGAAAAATGGTCCGTTTTCAAATGTTTTATTTTTTAACGTCAGTTCACATTTGTAGGTCAATCATCAGTGTTAGAGCAAAAATTAGCATGTTTAAAGTGATTTTCATGCTTCCAGGGGCCCTAAACACAAGATTTATGGAATGGTTAAAAGTGCATGAAAATGGCCAATTTACTCACTCTGAGTTCTCAAAAAGGGTTTCTTCACCCCGGGAAGTTAATTAAATACCATTTGGAGGCATTTAATGTTCAAGCAAAAACGGCTGATTTTCGACAAAAGAGATAACACCCTCCCATTACGTCATGCTTCAGAAATGTGGAAAATGGTCCATTTTCAAATGTTTTATTTTTGAACGTCAGTTCACATTTGTAGGTGGATCATCAGTGTTAGAGCTCAAATTAGCATGTTTAAAGTGATTTTCATGTTTCCAGGGGCCCTAAACACAAGATTCATGGAATGGTTAAAAGTGCATGAAAATGGCCAATTTACTCACTCTGAGTTCTCAAAAAGGGTTTCTTCACCCAGGGAAGTTAATTAGATACCATTTGGAGGCATTTAATGTTCAAGCAAAAACGGCTGATTTTCGACAAAAGAGATAACACCCCCCCATTACGTCATGCTTCAGAAATGTGGAAAATGGTCCGTTTTCAAATGTTTTATTTTTGAAAGTCAGTTCACATTTGTAGGTAGATCATCAGTGTTAGAGCTAAACTAGCATGTTTAAAGTGATTTTCATGCATCCTGGGGCTCGTGAAGTGAATTAAATACTATTTGGAGGCATTTAATGTTCAAGCAAACACGGCTGATTTTCGACAAAAGAGATAACACCTCCCCATTACGTCATGCTTCAGAAATGTGGAAAATGGTCCGTTTTCAAATGTTTTATTTTTGAACGTCAGTTCACATTTGTAGGTGGATCATCAGTGTTAGAGCTAAAATTAGCATGTTTAAAGTGATTTTCATGCTTCCAGGGGCCCTAAACACAAGATTTATGGAATGGTTAAAAGTGCAAGAAAATGGCCAATTTACTCACTCTGAGTTCTCAAAAAGGGTTTCTTCACCCCGGGAAGTTAATTAAATACTATTTGGAGGCATTTAATGTTCAAGCAAAAACGGCTGATTTTCGACAAAAGAGATAACACCCCCCCATTACGTCATGCTTCAGAAATGTGGAAAATGGTCCGTTTTAAAATGTTTTATTTTTGAACGTCAGTTCACATTTGTAGGTGGATCATCAGTGTTAGAGCTAAAATTAGCATGTTTAAAGTGATTTTCATGCTTCCAGGGGCTCGAGAAGTGAATTAATTACTATTTGGAGGCATTTAATGTTCAAGCAAAAACGGCTGATTTTCGACAAAAGAGATAAAACCCCCCCATTACGTCATGCTTCAGAAATGTGGAAAATGGTCCGTTTTCAAATGTTTTATTTTTGAACGTCAGTTCACATATGTAGGTGGATCATCAGTGTTAGAGCTAAAATTAGCATGTTTAAAGTGATTTTCATGCTTCCAGGGGCCCTAAACACAAGATTTATGGAATGGTTAAAAGTGCAAGAAAATGGCCAATTTACTCAGTCTGAGTTCTCAAAAAGTGTTTCTTCACCCCGGGAAGGTAATTAAATACTATTTGGAGGCATTTAATGTTCAAGCAAAAACGGCTGATTTTCGACAAAAGAGATAACACCCATCCATTACGTCATGCTTCAGAAATGTGGAAAATGGTCCGTTTTAAAATGTTTTATTTTTGAACGTCAGTTCACATTTGTAGGTGGATCATCAGTGTTAGAGCTAAAATTAGCATGTTTAAAGTGATTTTCATGCTTCCAGGGGCTCGGGAAGTGAATTAATTACTATTTGGAGGCATTTAATGTTCAAGCAAAAACGGCTGATTTTCGACAAAAGAGAAAAAACCCCCCCATTACGTCATGCTTCAGAAATGTGGACAATGGTCTGTTTTCAAATGTTTTATTTTTGAACGTCAGTTCACATATGTAGGTGGATCATCAGTGTTAGAGCTAAAATTAGCATGTTTAAAGTGATTTTCATGCTTCCAGGGGCCCTAAACACAAGATTTATGGAATGATTAAAAGTGCCTAAAAATGGCCAATTTACCCACTCTGAGTTCTCAAAAAGGGTTTCTTCACCCCGGGAAGTTAATTAAATACCATTTGGAGGCATTTAATGTTCAAGCAAAAACGGCTTATTTTCGACAAAAAAAATAACACCCCCCCATTACGTCATGCTTCAGAAATCTGGAAAATGGTCCATTTTCAAATGTTTTATTTTGGAAAGTCAGTTCACATTTGTAGGTGGATCATCAGTGTTAGAGCTAAAATTAGCATGTTTAAAGTGATTTTCATGCTTTCAGGGGCTCGGGAAGTGAATTAAATACTATTTGGAGGCATTTAATGTTCAAGCAAAAACAGCTGATTTTTGACAAAAGAGATAATACCCCCCATTACGTCATGCTTCAGAAATTTTGAAAATGGTCAGTTTTCAAATGTTTTATTTTTAAACGTTAGTTCACATTTGTAGGTAAATCATCAGTGTTAGAGCTAAAATTGGCATGTTTAAAGTGATTTTCATGCTTCCAGGGGCCCTAAACACAAGATTTATGGAATGGTTAAAAGTGCATGAAAATGGCCAATTTACTCACTCTGAGTTCTCAAAAGGGTTTCTTCACCCCGGGAAGTTAATTAAATACTATTTGGAGGCATTTAATGTTCAAGCAAAAACGGCTGATTTTCGACAAAAGAGATAACACCCCCCCATTACGTCATGCTTCAGAAATGTGGAAAATGGTCCGTTTTCAAATGTTTTATTTTGAATGTCAGTTCACATTTGTAGGTGGATCATCAGTGTTAGAGCTAAAATTAGCATGTTTAAAGTGATTTTCATGCTTCCAGGGGCCCTAAACACAAGATTTATGGAATGGTTAAAAGTGCATGAAAATGGCCAATTTACTCACATTGAGTTCTCAAAAAGGGTTTCTTCACCCCGGGAAGTCAATTAAATACCATTTGGAGGCATTTAATGTTCAAGCACAAACAGCTGATTTTCGACAAAAGAGATAACACCCCCCATTACGTCATGCTTCAGAAATGTGGAAAATGGTCCGTTTTCAAATGTTTTATTTTTGAACGTGAGTTCACATTTGTAGGTGGATCATCAGTGTTAGAGCTAAACTAGCATGTTTAAAGTGATTTTCATGCTTCCAGGGGCTCGGGAAGTGAATTAAATACTATTTGGAGGCATTTAATGTTCAAGCAAAAACGGCTGATTTTCGACAAAAGAGATAACACCTCCCCATTACGTCATGCTTCAGAAATGTGGAAAATGGTCCGTTTTCAAATGTTTTATTTTTGAACGTCAGTTCACATTTGTAGGTGGATCATCAGTGTTAGAGCTAAAATTAGCATGTTTAAAGTGATTTTCATGCTTCCAGGGGCCCTAAACACAAGATTTATGGAATGGTTAAAAGTGCATGAAAATGGCCAATTTACTCACTCTGAGTTCTCAAAAGGGTTTCTTCACCCCGGGAAGTTAATTAAATACTATTTGGAGGCATTTAATGTTCAAGCAAAAACGGCTGATTTTCGACAAAAGAGATAACACCCCCCCATTACGTCATGCTTCAGAAATGTGGAAAATGGTCCGTTTTCAAATGTTTTATTTTGAATGTCAGTTCACATTTGTAGGTGGATCATCAGTGTTAGAGCTAAAATTAGCATGTTTAAAGTGATTTTCATGCTTCCAGGGGCCCTAAACACAAGATTTATGGAATGGTTAAAAGTGCATGAAAATGGCCAATTTACTCACATTGAGTTCTCAAAAAGGGTTTCTTCACCCCGGGAAGTTAATTAAATACCATTTGGAGGCATTTAATGTTCAAGCACAAACAGCTGATTTTCGACAAAAGAGATAACACCCCCCATTACGTCATGCTTCAGAAATGTGGAAAATGGTCCGTTTTCAAATGTTTTATTTTTGAACGTGAGTTCACATTTGTAGGTGGATCATCAGTGTTAGAGCTAAACTAGCATGTTTAAAGTGATTTTCATGCTTCCAGGGGCTCGGGAAGTGAATTAAATACTATTTGGAGGCATTTAATGTTCAAGCAAAAACGGCTGATTGTCGACAAAAGAGATAACACCTCCCCATTACGTCATGCTTCAGAAATGTGGAAAAGGTCTGTTTTCAAATGTTTTATTTTTGAACGTCAGTTCACATTTGTAGGTGGATTATCAGTGTTAGAGCTAAAATTAGCATGTTTAAAGTGATTTTCATGCTTCCAGGGGCCCTAAACACAAGATTTATGGAATGGTTAAAAGTGCATGATAATGGCCAATTTACTCACTCTGAGTTCTCAAAAAGGGTTTCTTCACCCCGGGAAGTTAATTAAATACTATTTGGAGGCATTTAATGTTCAAGCAAAAACGGCTGATTTTCGACAAAAGAGATAACACCCCCCCATTACGTCATGCTTCAGAAATGTGGAAAATGGTCCGTTTTCAAATGTTTTATTTTTGAACGTCAGTTCACATTTGTAGGTGGATCATCAGTGTTAGAGCTAAAATTAGCATGTTTAAAGTGATTTTCATGCTTCCAGGGGCTCGGGAAGTGAATGAAATACTATTTGGAGGCATTTAATGTTCAAGCAAAAACAGCTGATTTTCGACAAAAGAGATAAACCCCCCCATTACGTCATGCTTCAGAAATGTGGAAAATGGTCTGTTTTCAAATGTTTTATTTTTGAACGTCAGTTCACATGTGTAGGTGGATCATCAGTGTTAGAGCTAAAATTAGCATGTTTAAAGTGATTTTCATGCTTCCAGGGGCCTTAAACACAAGATTTATGGAATGGTTAAAAGTGCATAAAAATGGCCAATTTACTCACTCTGAGTTCTCAAAAAGGGTTTCTTCACCCCGGGAAGTTAATTAAATACCATTTGGAGGCATTTAATGTTCAAGCAAAAACGGCTTATTTTCGACAAAAGATATACCACCCCCCATTACGTCATGCTTCAGAAATGTGGAAAATGGTCCATTTTCAAATGTTTCATTTTTGAACGTCAGTTCACATTTGTAGGTGGATCATCAGTTTTAGAGCTAAAATTAGCATGTTTAAAGTGATTTTCATGCTTCCAGGGGCTCAGGAAGTGAATTAAATACTATTTGGAGGCATTTAATGTTCAAGCAAAAACAGCAGATTTTTGACAAAAGAGATAATACCCCCCCATTATGTCATGCTTCAGAAATGTGGAAAATGGTCCGTTTTAAAATGTTTTATTTTTGAACGTCAGTTCACGTTTGTAGGTGAATCATCAGTGTTAGAGCTAAAATTAGCATGTTTAAAGTGATTTTCATGCTTCCAGGGGCCCTAAACACAAGATTTATGGAATGGTTAAAAGTGCATGAAAATGGCCAATTTACCCACTCTGAGTTCCCAAAAAGCGTTTCTTCACCCTGGGAAGTTAATTAAATACTATTTGGAGGCATTTAATGTTCAAGCAAAAACAGCTGATTTTCGACAAAAGAGATAAACCCCCCATTACGTCATGCTTCAGAAATGTGGAAAATGGTCTGTTTTCAAATGTTTTATTTTTGAACGTCAGTTCACATGTGTAGGTGGATCATCAGTGTTAGAGCTAAAATTAGCATGTTTAAAGTGATTTTCATGCTTCCAGGGGCCCTAAACACAAGATTTATGGAATGGTTAAAAGTGCATAAAAATGGCCAATTTACTTACTCTGAGTTCTGAAAAAGGGTTTCTTCACCGCGGGAAGTTAATTAAATACCATTTGGAGGCATTTAATGTTCAAGCAAAAACGGCTTATTTTCGACAAAAGAGATAACACCCCCCCATTACGTCATGCTTCCGAAATGTGGAAAATGGTCCATTTTCAAATGTTTTATTTTTGAACGTCAGTTCACATTTGTAGGTGGATCATCAGTGTTTGAGCTAAAATTAGCATGTTTAAAGTGATTTTCATGCTTTCAGGGGCTCGGGAAGTGAATTAAATACTATTTGGAGGCATTTAATGTTCAAGCAAAAACAGCTGATTTTTGACAAAAGAGATAATACCCCCCATTTCGTCATCCTTCAGAAATGTGGAAAATGGTCCGTTTTCAAATGTTTTATTTTTGAATGTCAGTTCACATTTGTAGGTGAATCATCAGTGTTAGAGCTAAAATTGGCATGTTTAAAGTGATTTTCATGCTTCCAGGGGCCCTAAACACAATATTTATGGAATGGTTAAAAGTGCATAAAAATGGCCCATTTACTCACTCTGAGTTCTCAAAAAGGGTTTCTTCACCCCGGGAAGGTAATTAAATACCATTTGGAGGCATTTAATGTTCAAGCAAAAATGGCTTATTTTCGACAAAAGAGATAACACCCCCCCATTACGTCATGCTTCAGAAATGTGGAAAATGGTCCATTTTCAAATGTTTTATTTTTGAAAGTCAGTTCACATTTGTAGGTGGATCATCAGTGTTAGAGCTAAAATTAGCATGTTTAAAGTGATTTTCATGCTTTCAGGGGCTCGGGAAGTGAATTAAATATTATTTGGAGGCATTTAATGTTCAAGCAAAAACGGCTGATTTTCGACAAAAGAGATAACACCTCCCTATTACGTCATGCTTCAGAAATGTGGAAAATGGTCCGTTTTCAAATGTTTTATGTTTGAACGTCAGTTCACATTTGAAGGTGGATCATCAGTGTTAGAGCTAAAATTAGCATGTTTAAAGTGATTATCATGCTTCCAGGGGCCCTAAACACAAGATTTATGGAATGGTTGAAAGTGCATAAAAATGGCCAATTTACTCACTCTGAGTTCTCAAAAAGGGTTTCTTCACCCCGGGAAGTTAATTAAATACCATTTGGAGGCATTTCATGTTCAAGCAAAAACGGCTTATTTTCGACAAAAGAGATAACACCCCCCCATTACGTCATGCTTCAGAAATGTGGAAAATGGTCCATTTTCAAATGTTTTATTTTGATCGTCAGTTCACATTTGTAGGTGGATCATCAGTGTTAGAGCTAAAATTAGCATGTTTAAAGTGATTTTCATACTTCCAGGGGCCCAAAACACAAGATTTATGGAATGGTTAAAAGTGCATGAAAATGGCCAATTTACTCACTCTGAGTTCTCAAAAAGGGTTTCTTCACCCCGGGAAGTTAATTAAATACCATTTGGAGGCATTTCATGTTCAAGCAAAAACAGCTGATTTTCGACAAAAGAGATAACACCCCCCATTACGTCATGCTTCAGAAATGTGAAAAATGGTCAGTTTTCAAATGTTTTATTTTTTAACGTCAGTTCACATTTGTATGTCAATCATCAGTGTTAGAGCAAAAATTAGCATGTTTAAAGTGATTTTCATGCTTCCATGGGCCCTAAACACAAGATTTATGGAATGGTTAAAAGTGCATGAAATTGGCCAATTTACTCACTCTGAGTTCTCAAAAAGGGTTTCTTCACCCCGGGAAGTTAATTAAATACCATTTGGAGGCATTTAATGTTCAAGCAAAAACGGCTGATTTTCGACAAAAGAGATAACACCCTCCCATTACGTCATGCTTCAGAAATGTGGAAAATGGTCCGTTTTCAAATGTTTTTATTTTTGAACGTCAGTTCACATTTGTAGGTGGATCATCAGTGTTAGAGCTCAAATTAGCATGTTTAAAGTGATTTTCATGCTTCCAGGGGCCCTAAACACAAGATTTATGGAATGGTTAAAAGTGCATGAAAATGGCCAATTTACTCACTCTGAGTTCTCAAAAAGGGTTTCTTCACCCAGGGAAGTTAATTATATACCATTTGGAGGCATTTAATGTTAAAGCAAAAACGGCTGATTTTCGACAAAAGAGATAACACCCCCCCATTACGTCATGCTTCAGAAATGTGGAAAATGGTCCGTTTTCAAATGTTTTATTTTTGAAAGTCAGTTCACATTTGTAGGTAGATCATCAGTGTTAGAGCTAAACTAGCATGTTTAAAGTGATTTTCATGCTTCCAGGGGCTCGGGAAGTGAATTAAATAGTATTTGGAGGCATTTAATGTTCAAGCAAACACGGCTGATTTTCGACAAAAGAGATAACACCTCCCCATTACGTCATGCTTCAGAAATGTGGAAAATGGTCCGTTTTCAAATGTTTTATTTTTGAACGTCAGTTCACATTTGTAGGTGGATCATCAGTGTTAGAGCTAAAATTAGCATGTTTAAAGTGATTTTCATGCTTCCAGGGGCCCTAAACACAAGATTTATGGAATGGTTAAAAGTGCAAGAAAATGGCCAATTTACTCACTCTGAGTTCTCAAAAAGGGTTTCTTCACCCCGGGAAGTTAATTAAATACTATTTGGAGGCATTTAATGTTCAAGCAAAAACGGCTGATTTTCGACAAAAGAGATAACACCCCCCCATTACGTCATGCTTCAGAAATGTGGAAAATGGTCCGTTTTAAAATGTTTTATTTTTGAACGTCAGTTCACATTTGTAGGTGGATCATCAGTGTTAGAGCTAAAATTAGCATGTTTAAAGTGATTTTCATGCTTCCAGGGGCTCGGGAAGTGAATTAAATACTATTTGGAGGCATTTAATGTTCAAGCAAAAACAGCTGATTTTTGACAAAAGAGATAATACCCCCCATTTCGTCATGCTTCAGAAATGTGGAAAATGGTCCGTTTTCAAATGTTTTATTTTTGAATGTCAGTTCACATTTGTAGGTGAATCATCAGTGTTAGAGCTAAAATTGGCATGTTTAAAGTGATTTTCATGCTTCCAGGGGCCCTAAACACAATATTTATGGAATGGTTAAAAGTGCATAAAAATGGCCCATTTACTCACTCTGAGTTCTCAAAAAGGGTTTCTTCACCCCGGGAAGGTAATTAAATACCATTTGGAGGCATTTAATGTTCAAGCAAAAACGGCTTATTTTCGACAAAAGAGATAACACCCCCCCCATTATGTCATGCTTCAGAAATGTGGAAAATGGTCCATTTTCAAATGTTTTATTTTTGAAAGTCAGTTCACATTTGTAGGTGGATCATCAGTGTTAGAGCTAAAATTAGCATGTTTAAAGTGATTTTCATGCTTTCAGGGGCTCGGGAAGTGAATTAAATATTATCTGGAGGCATTTAATGTTCAAGCAAAAACGGCTGATTTTCGACAAAAGAGATAACACCTCCCCATTACGTCATGCTTCAGAAATGTGGAAAATGGTCCGTTTTCAAATGTTTTATGTTTGAACGTCAGTTCACATTTGAAGGTGGATCATCAGTGTTAGAGCTAAAATTAGCATGTTTAAAGTGATTATCATGCTTCCAGGGTCCCTAAACACAAGATTTATGGAACGGTTGAAAGTGCATAAAAATGGCCAATTTACTCACTCTGAGTTCTCAAAAAGGGTTTCTTCACCCCGGGAAGTTAATTAAATACCATTTGGAGGCATTTCATGTTCAAGCAAAAACGGCTTATTTTCGACAAAAGAGATAACACCCCCCATTACGTCATGCTTCAGAAATGTGGAAAATGGTCCATTTTCAAATGTTTTATTTTGAATGTCAGTTCACATTTGTAGGTGGATCATCAGTGTTAGAGCTAAAATTAGCATGTTTAAAGTGATTTTCATACTTCCAGGGGCCCAAAACACAAGATTTATGGAATGGTTAAAAGTGCATGAAAATGGCCAATTTACTCACTCTGAGTTCTCAAAAAGGGTTTCTTCACCCCGGGAAGTTAATTAAATACCATTTGGAGGCATTTAATGTTCAAGCAAAAACGGCTGATTTTCGACAAAAGAGATAACACCCTCCCATTACGTCATGCTTCAGAAATGTGAAAAATGATCCGTTTTCAAATGTTTTATTTTTGAACGTCAGTTCACATTTGTAGGTGGATCATCAGCGTTAGAGCTCAAATTAGCATGTTTAAAGTGATTTTCATGCTTCCAGGGGCCCTAAACACAAGATTTATGGAATGGTTAAAAGTGCAAGAAAATGGCCAATTTACTCACTCTGAGTTCTCAAAAAGGGTTTCTTCACCCCGGGAAGGTAATTAAATACCATTTGGAGGCATTTAATGTTCATGCACAAACGGATGATTTTCGACAAAAGAGATAACACCCCCCTATTACGTCATGCTTCAGAAATGTGGAAAATGGTCCGTTTTCAAATGATTTATTTTTGAACGTGAGTTCACATTTGTAGGTGGATCATCAGTGTTAGAGCTAAACTAGCATGTTTAAAGTGATTTTCATGCTTCCAGGGGCTCGGGAAGTGAATTAAATACTATTTGGAGGCATTTAATGTTCAAGCAAAAAACGGCTGATTTTCGACAAAAGAGATAACACCTCCCCATTACGTCATGCTTCAGAAATGTGGAAAATGGTCCGTTTTCAAATGTTTTATTTTTGAACGTCAGTTCACATTTGTAGGTGGATCATCAGTTTTAGAGCTAAAATTAGCATGTTTAAAGTGATTTTCATGCTTCCAGGGGCCCTAAACACATGATTTATGGAATGGTTAAAAGTGCATGAAAATGGCCATTTTACTCACTCTGAGTTCTCAAAAGGGTTTCTTCACCCCGGGAAGTTAATTAAATACTATTTGGAGGCATTTAATGTTCAAGCAAAAACGGCTGATTTTCGACAAAAGAGATAACACCCCCCCATTACGTCATGCTTCAGAAATGTGGAAAATGGTCCGTTTTCAAATGTTTTATGTTTGAACGTCAGTTCACATTTGAAGGTGGATCATCAGTGTTAGAGCTAAAATTAGCATGTTTAAAGTGATTATCATGCTTCCAGGGGCCCTAAACACAAGATTTATGGAATGGTTGAAAGTGCATAAAAATGGCCAATTTACTCACTCTGAGTTCTCAAAAAGGGTTTCTTCACCCCGGGAAGTTAATTAAATACCATTTGGAGGCATTTCATGTTCAAGCAAAAACGGCTTATTTTCGACAAAAGAGATAACACCCCCCCATTACGTCATGCTTCAGAAATGTGGAAAATGGTCCATTTTCAAATGTTTTATTTTGAATGTCAGTTCACATTTGTAGGTGGATCATCAGTGTTAGAGCTAAAATTAGCATGTTTAAAGTGATTTTCATACTTCCAGGGGCCCAAAACACAAGATTTATGGAATGGTTAAAAGTGCATGAAAATGGCCAATTTACTCACTCTGAGTTCTCAAAAAGGGTTTCTTCACCCCGAGAAGTTCATTAAATACCATTTGGAGGCATTTAATGTTCAAGCAAAAATGGCTGATTTTCGACAAAAGAGATAACACCCCCCCATTACGTCATGCTTCAGAAATGTGGAAAATGGTCCGTTTTCCAATGTTTTATTTTTGAACGTCAGTTCACATTTGTAGGTGGATCATCAGTTTTAGAGCTAAAATTAGCAAGTTTAAAGTGATTTTCATGCTTCCAGGGGCTCGGGAAGTGAATTAAATACTATTTGGAGGCATTTAATGTGCAAGCAAAAACAGCTGATTTTTGACAAAAGAGATAACACCCCCCATTACGTCATGCTTCAGAAATGTGAAAAATGGTCAGTTTTCAAATGTTTTATTTTTTAACGTCAGTTCACATTTGTAGGTCAATCATCAGTGTTAGAGCAAAAATTAGCATGTTTAAAGTGATTTTCATGCTTCCAGGGGCCCTAAACACAAGATTTATGGAATGGTTAAAAGTGCATGAAAATGGCCAATTTACTCACTCTGAGTTCTCAAAAAGGGTTTCTTCACCCCGGGAAGTTAATTAAATACTATTTGGAGGCATTTAATGTTCAAGCAAAAACGGCTGATTTTCGACAAAAGAGATAACACCCCCCCATTACGTCATGCTTCAGAAATGTGGAAAATGGTCCGTTTTAAAATGTTTTATTTTTGAACGTCAGTTCACATTTGTAGGTGGATCATCAGTGTTAGAGCTAAAATTAGCATGTTTAAAGTGATTTTCATGCTTCCAGGGGCTCGGGAAGTGAATTAATTACTATTTGGAGGCATTTAATGTTTAAGCAAAAACGGCTGATTTTCGACAAAAGAGATAAAAACCCCCCCCCATTACGTCATGCTTCAGAAATGTGGAAAATGGTCCGTTTTCAAATGTTTTATTTTTGAACGTCAGTTCACATATGTAGGTGGATCATCAGTGTTAGAGCTAAAATTAGCATGTTTAAAGTGATTTTCATGCTTCCAGGGGCCCTAAACACAAGATTTATGGAATGGTTAAAAGTGCAAGAAAATGGCCAATTTACTCACTCTGAGTTCTCAAAAAGGGTTTCTTCACCCCGGGAAGTTAATTAAATACTATTTGGAGGCATTTAATGTTCAAGCAAAAACGGCTGATTTTCGACAAAAGAGATAACACCCCCCCATTACGTCATGCTTCAGAAATGTGGAAAATGGTCCGTTTTAAAATGTTTTATTTTTGAACGTCAGTTCACATTTGTAGGTGGATCATCAGTGTTAGAGCTAAAATTAGCATGTTTAAAGTGATTTTCATGCTTCCAGGGGCTCGGGAAGTGAATTAATTACTATTTGGAGGCATTTAATGTTCAAGCAAAAACGGCTGATTTTCGACAAAAGAGATAAAACCCCCCCATTACGTCATGCTTCAGAAATGTGGAAAATGGTCCGTTTTCAAATGTTTTATTTTTGAACGTCAGTTCACATATGTAGGTGGATCATCAGTGTTAGAGCTAAAATTAGCATGTTTAAAGTGATTTTCATGCTTCCAGGGGCCCTAAACACAAGATTTATGGAATGGTTAAAAGTGCAAGAAAATGGCCAATTTACTCACTCTGAGTTCTCAAAAAGGGTTTCTTCACCCCGGGAAGGTAATTAAATACTATTTGGAGGCATTTAATGTTCAAGCAAAAACGGCTGATTTTCGACAAAAGAGATAACACCCACCCATTACGTCATGCTTCAGAAATGTGGAAAATGGTCCGTTTTAAAATGTTTTATTTTTGAACGTCAGTTCACATTTGTAGGTGGATCATCAGTGTTAGAGCTAAAATTAGCATGTTTAAAGTGATTTTCATGCTTCCAGGGGCTCGGGAAGTGAATTAATTACTATTTGGAGGCATTTAATGTTCAAGCAAAAACGGCTGATTTTCGACAAAAGAGATAAAACCCCCCCATTACGTCATGCTTCAGAAATGTGGAAAATGGTCTGTTTTCAAATGTTTTATTTTTGAACGTCAGTTCACATATGTAGGTGGATCATCAGTGTTAGAGCTAAAATTAGCATGTTTAAAGTGATTTTCATGCTTTCAGGGGCTCGGGAAGTGAATTAAATATTATCTGGAGGCATTTAATGTTCAAGCAAAAATGGCTGATTTTCAACAAAAGAGATAACACCTCCCCATTACGTCATGCTTCAGAAATGTGGAAAATGGTCCGTTTTCAAATGTTTTATGTTTGAACGTCAGTTCACATTTGAAGGTGGATCATCAGTGTTAGAGCTAAAATTAGCATGTTTAAAGTGATTATCATGCTTCCAGGGGCCCTAAACACAAGATTTATGGAATGGTTGAAAGTGCATAAAAATGGCCAATTTACTCACTCTGAGTTCTCAAAAAGGGTTTCTTCACCCCGGGAAGTTAATTAAATACCATTTGGAGGCATTTCATGTTCAAGCAAAAACGGCTTATTTTCGACAAAAGAGATAACACCCCCCCATTACGTCATGCTTCAGAAATGTGGAAAATGGTCCATTTTCAAATGTTTTATTTTGAATGTCAGTTCACATTTGTAGGTGGATCATCAGTGTTAGAGCTAAAATTAGCATGTTTAAAGTGATTTTCATACTTCCAGGGGCCCAAAACACAAGATTTATGGAATGGTTAGAAGTGCATGAAAATGGCCAATTTACTCACTCTGAGTTCTCAAAAAGGGTTTCTTCACCCCGGGAAGTTAATTAAATACCATTTAGAGGCATTTAATGTTCAAGCAAAAACGGCTGATTTTCGACAAAAGAGATAACACCCACCCATTACGTCATGCTTCAGAAATGTGGAAAATGGTCCGTTTTAAAATGTTTTATTTTTGAACGTCAGTTCACATTTGTAGGTGGATCATCAGTGTTAGAGCTAAAATTAGCATGTTTAAAGTGATTTTCATGCTTCCAGGGGCTCGGGAAGTGAATTAATTACTATTTGGAGGCATTTAATGTTCAAGCAAAAACGGCTGATTTTCGACAAAAGAGATAAAACCCCCCCATTACGTCATGCTTCAGAAATGTGGAAAATAGTCCGTTTTCTAATGTTTTATTTTTAAACGTCAGTTCACATATGTAGGTGGATCATCAGTGTTAGAGCTAAAATTAGCATGTTTAAAGTGATTTTCATGCTTCCAGGGGCCCTAAACACAAGATTTATGGAATGGTTAAAAGCGCAAGAAAATGGCCAATTTACTCACTCTGAGTTCTCAAAAAGGGTTTCTTCACCCCGGGAAGGTAATTAAATACTATTTGGAGGCATTTAATGTTCAAGCAAAAACGGCTGATTTTCGACAAAAGAGATAACACCCACCCATTACGTCATGCTTCAGAAATGTGGAAAATGGTCCGTTTTAAAATGTTTTATTTTTGAACGTCAGTTCACATTTGTAGGTGGATCATCAGTGTTAGAGCTAAAATTAGCATGTTTAAAGTGATTTTCATGCTTCCAGGGGCTCGGGAAGTGAATTAAATACTATTTGGAGGCATTTAATGTTCAAGCAAAAACAGCTGATTTTTGACAAAAGAGATAATACCCCCCATTTCGTCATGCTTCAGAAATGTGGAAAATGGTCCGTTTTCAAATGTTTTATTTTTGAATGTCAGTTCACATTTGTAGGTGAATCATCAGTGTTAGAGCTAAAATTGGCATGTTTAAAGTGATTTTCATGCTTCCAGGGGCCCTAAACACAATATTTATGGAATGGTTAAAAGTGCATAAAAATGGCCCATTTACTCACTCTGAGTTCTCAAAAAGGGTTTCTTCACCCCGGGAAGGTAATTAAATACCATTTGGAGGCATTTAATGTTCAAGCAAAAACGGTTTATTTTCGACAAAAGAGATAACACCCCCCCCATTATGTCATGCTTCAGAAATGTGGAAAATGGTCCATTTTCAAATGTTTTATTTTTGAAAGTCAGTTCACATTTGTAGGTGGATCATCAGTGTTAGAGCTAAAATTAGCATGTTTAAAGTGATTTTCATGCTTTCAGGGGCTCGGGAAGTGAATTAAATAGTATCTGGAGGCATTTAATGTTCAAGCAAAAACGGCTGATTTTCGACAAAAGAGATAACACCTCCCCATTACGTCATGCTTCAGAAATGTGGAAAATGGTCCGTTTTCAAATGTTTTATGTTTGAACGTCAGTTCACATTTGAAGGTGGATCATCAGTGTTAGAGCTAAAATTAGCATGTTTAAAGTGATTATCATGCTTCCAGGGTCCCTAAACACAAGATTTATGGAACGGTTGAAAGTGCATAAAAATGGCCAATTTACTCACTCTGAGTTCTCAAAAAGGGTTTCTTCACCCCGGGAAGTTAATTAAATACCATTTGGAGGCATTTCATGTTCAAGCAAAAACGGCTTATTTTCGACAAAAGAGATAACACCCCCCATTACGTCATGCTTCAGAAATGTGGAAAATGGTCCATTTTCAAATGTTTTATTTTGAATGTCAGTTCACATTTGTAGGTGGATCATCAGTGTTAGAGCTAAAATTAGCATGTTTAAAGTGATTTTCATACTTCCAGGGGCCCAAAACACAAGATTTATGGAATGGTTAAAAGTGCATGAAAATGGCCAATTTACTCACTCTGAGTTCTCAAAAAGGGTTTCTTCACCCCGGGAAGTTAATTAAATACCATTTGGAGGCATTTAATGTTCAAGCAAAAACGGCTGATTTTCGACAAAAGAGATAACACCCTCCCATTACGTCATGCTTCAGAAATGTGGAAAATGATCCGTTTTCAAATGTTTTATTTTTGAACGTCAGTTCACATTTGTAGGTGGATCATCAGCGTTAGAGCTCAAATTAGCATGTTTAAAGTGATTTTCATGCTTCCAGGGGCCCTAAACACAAGATTTATGGAATGGTTAAAAGTGCAAGAAAATGGCCAATTTACTCACTCTGAGTTCTCAAAAAGGGTTTCTTCACCCCGGGAAGGTAATTAAATACCATTTGGAGGCATTTAATGTTCATGCACAAACGGATGATTTTCGACAAAAGAGATAACACCCCCCTATTACGTCATGCTTCAGAAATGTGGAAAATGGTCCGTTTTCAAATGATTTATTTTTGAACGTGAGTTCACATTTGTAGGTGGATCATCAGTGTTAGAGCTAAACTAGCATGTTTAAAGTGATTTTCATGCTTCCAGGGGCTCGGGAAGTGAATTAAATACTATTTGGAGGCATTTAATGTTCAAGCAAAAACGGCTGATTTTCGACAAAAGAGATAACACCCCCCCATTACGTCATGCTTCAGAAATGTGGAAAATGGTCCGTTTTCAAATGTTTTATGTTTGAACGTCAGTTCACATTTGAAGGTGGATCATCAGTGTTAGAGCTAAAATTAGCATGTTTAAAGTGATTATCATGCTTCCAGGGGCCCTAAACACAAGATTTATGGAATGGTTGAAAGTGCATAAAAATGGCCAATTTACTCACTCTGAGTTCTCAAAAAGGGTTTCTTCACCCCGGGAAGTTAATTAAATACCATTTGGAGGCATTTCATGTTCAAGCAAAAACGGCTTATTTTCGACAAAAGAGATAACACCCCCCCATTACGTCATGCTTCAGAAATGTGGAAAATGGTCCATTTTCAAATGTTTTATTTTGAATGTCAGTTCACATTTGTAGGTGGATCATCAGTGTTAGAGCTAAAATTAGCATGTTTAAAGTGATTTTCATACTTCCAGGGGCCCAAAACACAAGATTTATGGAATGGTTAAAAGTGCATGAAAATGGCCAATTTACTCACTCTGAGTTCTCAAAAAGGGTTTCTTCACCCCGAGAAGTTCATTAAATACCATTTGGAGGCATTTAATGTTCAAGCAAAAATGGCTGATTTTCGACAAAAGAGATAACACCCCCCCATTACGTCATGCTTCAGAAATGTGGAAAATGGTCCGTTTTCCAATGTTTTATTTTTGAACGTCAGTTCACATTTGTAGGTGGATCATCAGTTTTAGAGCTAAAATTAGCAAGTTTAAAGTGATTTTCATGCTTCCAGGGGCTCGGGAAGTGAATTAAATACTATTTGGAGGCATTTAATGTACAAGCAAAAACAGCTGATTTTTGACAAAAGAGATAACACCCCCCATTACGTCATGCTTCAGAAATGTGAAAAATGGTCAGTTTTCAAATGTTTTATTTTTTAACGTCAGTTCACATTTGTAGGTCAATCATCAGTGTTAGAGCAAAAATTAGCATGTTTAAAGTGATTTTCATGCTTCCAGGGGCCCTAAACACAAGATTTATGGAATGGTTAAAAGTGCATGAAAATGGCCAATTTACTCACTCTGAGTTCTCAAAAAGGGTTTCTTCACCCCGGGAAGTTAATTAAATACCATTTGGAGGCATTTAATGTTCAAGCAAAAACGGCTGATTTTCGACAAAAGAGATAACACCCTCCCATTACGTCATGCTTCAGAAATGTGGAAAATGGTCCGTTTTCAAATGTTTTATTTTTGAACGTCAGTTCACATTTGTAGGTGGATCATCAGTGTTAGAGCTCAAATTAGCATGTTTAAAGTGATTTTCATGCTTCCAGGGGCCCTAAACACAAGATTTATGGAATGGTTAAAAGTGCATGAAAATGGCCAATTTACTCACTCTGAGTTCTCAAAAAGGGTTTCTTCACCCCGGGAAGTTAATTAAATACTATTTGGAGGCATTTAATGTTCAAGCAAAAACGGCTGATTTTCGACAAAAGAGATAACACCCCCCATTACGTCATGCTTCAGAAATGTGGAAAATGGTCCGTTTTAAAATGTTTTATTTTTGAACGTCAGTTCACATTTGTAGGTGGATCATCAGTGTTAGAGCTAAAATTAGCATGTTTAAAGTGATTTTCATGCTTCCAGGGGCTCGGGAAGTGAATTAATTACTATTTGGAGGCATTTAATGTTTAAGCAAAAACGGCTGATTTTCGACAAAAGAGATAAAACCCCCCCCCATTACGTCATGCTTCAGAAATGTGGAAAATGGTCCGTTTTCAAATGTTTTATTTTTGAACGTCAGTTCACATATGTAGGTGGATCATCAGTGTTAGAGCTAAAATTAGCATGTTTAAAGTGATTTTCATGCTTCCAGGGGCCCTAAACACAAGATTTATGGAATGGTTAAAAGTGCAAGAAAATGGCCAATTTACTCACTCTGAGTTCTCAAAAAGGGTTTCTTCACCCCGGGAAGTTAATTAAATACTATTTGGAGGCATTTAATGTTCAAGCAAAAACGGCTGATTTTCGACAAAAGAGATAACACCCCCCCATTACGTCATGCTTCAGAAATGTGGAAAATGGTCCGTTTTAAAATGTTTTATTTTTGAACGTCAGTTCACATTTGTAGGTGGATCATCAGTGTTAGAGCTAAAATTAGCATGTTTAAAGTGATTTTCATGCTTCCAGGGGCTCGGGAAGTGAATTAATTACTATTTGGAGGCATTTAATGTTCAAGCAAAAACGGCTGATTTTCGACAAAAGAGATAAAACCCCCCCATTACGTCATGCTTCAGAAATGTGGAAAATGGTCCGTTTTCAAATGTTTTATTTTTGAACGTCAGTTCACATATGTAGGTGGATCATCAGTGTTAGAGCTAAAATTAGCATGTTTAAAGTGATTTTCATGCTTCCAGGGGCCCTAAACACAAGATTTATGGAATGGTTAAAAGTGCAAGAAAATGGCCAATTTACTCACTCTGAGTTCTCAAAAAGGGTTTCTTCACCCCGGGAAGGTAATTAAATACTATTTGGAGGCATTTAATGTTCAAGCAAAAACGGCTGATTTTCGACAAAAGAGATAACACCCACCCATTACGTCATGCTTCAGAAATGTGGAAAATGGTCCGTTTTAAAATGTTTTATTTTTGAACGTCAGTTCACATTTGTAGGTGGATCATCAGTGTTAGAGCTAAAATTAGCATGTTTAAAGTGATTTTCATGCTTCCAGGGGCTCGGGAAGTGAATTAATTACTATTTGGAGGCATTTAATGTTCAAGCAAAAACGGCTGATTTTCGACAAAAGAGATAAAACCCCCCCATTACGTCATGCTTCAGAAATGTGGAAAATGGTCTGTTTTCAAATGTTTTATTTTTGAACGTCAGTTCACATATGTAGGTGGATCATCAGTGTTAGAGCTAAAATTAGCATGTTTAAAGTGATTTTCATGCTTTCAGGGGCTCGGGAAGTGAATTAAATATTATCTGGAGGCATTTAATGTTCAAGCAAAAACGGCTGATTTTCAACAAAAGAGATAACACCTCCCCATTACGTCATGCTTCAGAAATGTGGAAAATGGTCCGTTTTCAAATGTTTTATGTTTGAACGTCAGTTCACATTTGAAGGTGGATCATCAGTGTTAGAGCTAAAATTAGCATGTTTAAAGTGATTATCATGCTCCAGGGGCCCTAAACACAAGATTTATGGAATGGTTGAAAGTGCATAAAAATGGCCAATTTACTCACTCTGAGTTCTCAAAAAGGGTTTCTTCACCCCGGGAAGTTAATTAAATACCATTTGGAGGCATTTCATGTTCAAGCAAAAACGGCTTATTTTCGACAAAAGAGATAACACCCCCCCATTACGTCATGCTTCAGAAATGTGGAAAATGGTCCATTTTCAAATGTTTTATTTTGAATGTCAGTTCACATTTGTAGGTGGATCATCAGTGTTAGAGCTAAAATTAGCATGTTTAAAGTGATTTTCATACTTCCAGGGGCCCAAAACACAAGATTTATGGAATGGTTAGAAGTGCATGAAAATGGCCAATTTACTCACTCTGAGTTCTCAAAAAGGGTTTCTTCACCCCGGGAAGTTAATTAAATACCATTTAGAGGCATTTAATGTTCAAGCAAAAACGGCTGATTTTCGACAAAAGAGATAACACCCACCCATTACGTCATGCTTCAGAAATGTGGAAAATGGTCCGTTTTAAAATGTTTTATTTTTGAACGTCAGTTCACATTTGTAGGTGGATCATCAGTGTTAGAGCTAAAATTAGCATGTTTAAAGTGATTTTCATGCTTCCAGGGGCTCGGGAAGTGAATTAATTACTATTTGGAGGCATTTAATGTTCAAGCAAAAACGGCTGATTTTCGACAAAAGAGATAAAACCCCCCCATTACGTCATGCTTCAGAAATGTGGAAAATAGTCCGTTTTCAAATGTTTTATTTTTAAACGTCAGTTCACATATGTAGGTGGATCATCAGTGTTAGAGCTAAAATTAGCATGTTTAAAGTGATTTTCATGCTTCCAGGGGCCCTAAACACAAGATTTATGGAATGGTTAAAAGCGCAAGAAAATGGCCAATTTACTCACTCTGAGTTCTCAAAAAGGGTTTCTTCACCCCGGGAAGGTAATTAAATACTATTTGGAGGCATTTAATGTTCAAGCAAAAACGGCTGATTTTCGACAAAAGAGATAACACCCACCCATTACGTCTTGCTTCAGAAATGTGGAAAATGGTCCGTTTTAAAATGTTTTATTTTTGAACGTCAGTTCACATTTGTAGGTGGATCATCAGTGTTAGAGCTAAAATTAGCATGTTTAAAGTGATTTTCATGCTTCCAGGGGCTCGGGAAGTGAATTAATTACTATTTGGAGGCATTTAATGTTCAAGCAAAAACGGCTGATTTTCGACAAAAGAGATAAAACCCCCCCATTACGTCATGCTTCAGAAATGTGGAAAATGGTCTGTTTTCAAATGTTTTATTTTTGAACGTCAGTTCACATATGTAGGTGGATCATCAGTGTTAGAGCTAAAATTAGCATGTTTAAAGTGATTTTCATGCTTCCAGGGGCCCTAAACACAAGATTTATGAAATGATTAAAAGTGCCTAAAAATGGCCAATGTACCCACTCTGAGTTCTCAAAAAGGGTTTCTTCACCCCGGGAAGTTAATTAAATACCATTTGGAGGCATTTAATGTTCATGCACAAACGGATGATTTTCGACAAAAGAGATAACACCCCCCTATTACGTCATGCTTCAGAAATGTGGAAAATGGTCCGTTTTCAAATGATTTATTTTTGAACGTGAGTTCACATTTGTAGGTGGATCATCAGTGTTAGAGCTAAACTAGGATGTTTAAAGTGATTTTCATGCTTCCAGGGGCTCGGGAAGTGAATTAAATACTATTTGGAGGGATTTAATGTTCAAGCAAAAACGGCTGATTTTCGACAAAAGAGATAACACCCCCCTATTACGTCATGCTTCAGAAATGTGGAAAATGGTCCGTTTTCAAATGATTTATTTTTGAACGTGAGTTCACATTTGTAGGTGGATCATCAGTGTTAGAGCTAAACTAGGATGTTTAAAGTGATTTTCATGCTTCCAGGGGCTCGGGAAGTGAATTAAATACTATTTGGAGGGATTTAATGTTCAAGCAAAAATGGCTGATTTTCGACAAAAGAGATAACACCCCCCCCATTACGTCATGCTTCAGAAATGTGGAAAATGGTCCGTTTTCCAATGTTTTATTTTTGAACGTCAGTTCACATTTGTAGGTGGATCATCAGTTTTAGAGCTAAAATTAGCATGTTTAAAGTGATTTTCATGCTTCCAGGGGCTCAGGAAGTGAATTAAATACTATTTGGAGCCATTTAATGTTCAAGCACAAACGGCTGATTTTCGACAAAAGAGATAACACCCCCCCATTACGTCATGCTTCAGAAATGTGGAAAATGGTCCGTTTTCAAATGTTTTATTTTTGAATGCCAGTTCACATTTGTAGGTGGATCATCAGTGTTAGAGCTAAAATTAGCATGTTTAAAGTGATTTTCATGCTTCCAGGGGCTCGGGAAGTGAATTAAATACTATTTGGAGGCATTTAATGTTCAAGCAAAAACGGCTGATTTTCGACAAAAGAGATAACACCCCCCCATTACGTCATGCTTCAGATATGTGGAAAATGGTCCGTTTTCAAATGTTTTATTTTTGAACGTCAGTTCACATCTGTAGGTAAATCATCAGTGTTAGAGCTAAAACTAGCATGTTTAAAGTGATTTTCATGCTTCCAGGGGCTCAGGAAGTGAATTAAATACTATTTGGAGCCATTTAATGTTCAAGCACAAACGGCTGATTTTCGACAAAAGAGATAACACCCCTTCATTACGTCATGCTTCAGAAATGTGGAAAATGGTCCGTTTTCAAATGTTTTATTTTTGAATGTCAGTTCACATTTGTAGGTGGATCATCAGTGTTAGAGCTAAAATTAGCATGTTTAAAGTGATTTTCATGCTTCCAGGGGCCCTAAACACAAGATTTATGTAATGGTTAAAAGTGCATGAAAATGGCCAATTTACACACTCTGAGTTCTCAAAAAGGGTTTCTTCACCCCGGGAAGTTAATTAAATACTATTTGGAGGCATTTATTGTTCAAGCAAAAACGGCTGATTTTCGACAAAAGAGGTAACACCCCCCCATTACGTCATACTTCAGAAATGTGGAAAATGGTCCGTTTTCAAATGTTTTATTTTTGAACGTCAGTTCACATTTGTAGGTGGATCATCAGTGTTAGAGCTAAAATTAGCATGTTTAAAGTGATTTTCATGCTTCCAGGGGCCCTAAACACAAGATTTATGGAATGGTTAAAAGTGCATAAAAATGGCCAATTTACTCACTCTGAGTTCTCAAAAAGGGTTTCTTCACCCCGGGAAGTTAATTAAATACCATTTGGAGGCATTTAATGTTCAAGCAAAAACGGCTTATTTTCGACAAAAGATAAAACACCCCCCATTACGTCATGCTTCAGAAATGTGGAAAATGGTCCATTTTCAAATGTTTTATTTTTGAAAGTCAGTTCACATTTGTAGGTGGATCATCAGTGTTAGAGCTAAAATTAGCATGTTTAAAGTGATTTTCATGCTTTCAGGGGCTCAGGAAGTGAATTAAATACTATTTGGAGGCATTTAATGTTCAAGCAAAAACAGCTGATTTTTGACAAAAGAGATAATACCCCCCATTACGTCATGCTTTGAAATGTGGAAAATGATCCGTTTTCAAATGTTTTATTTTTGAACGTGAGTTCACATTTGTAGGTGGATCATCAGTGTTAGAGCTAAACTAGCATGTTTAAAGTGATTTTCATGCTTCCAGGGGCTCGGGAAGTGAATTAAATACTATTTGGAGGTATTTAATGTTTAAGCAAAAACGGCTGATTTTCGACAAAAGAGATAACACCTCCCCATTACGTCATGCTTCAGAAATGTGGAAAATGGTCCGTTTCCAAATGTTTTATTTTTGAACGTCAGTTCACATTTGTAGGTGGATCATCAGTTTTAGAGTTAAAATTAGCATGTTTAAAGTGATTTTCATGCTTCCAGGGGCCCTAAACAAAAGATTTATGGAATGGTTAAAAGTGCATGAAAATGGCCAATTTACTTACTCTGAGTTCTCAAAAAGGGTTTCTTCACCCCGGGAAGTTAATTAAATACCATTTGGAGGCATTTAATGTTCAAGCACAAACGGCTGATTTTCGACAAAAGAGATAACACCCCCCCATTACGTCATGCTTCAGATATGTGGAAAATGGTCCGTTTTCAAATGTTTTATTTTTGAACGTCAGTTCACATCTGTAGGTGAATCATCAGTGTTAGAGCTAAAACTAGCATGTTTAAAGTGATTTTCATGCTTCCAGGGGCTCAGGAAGTGAATTAAATACTATTTGGAGCCATTTAATGTTCAAGCACAAACGGCTGATTTTCGACAAAAGAGATAACCCCCCCCATTACGTCATGCTTCAGAAATGTGGAAAATGGTCCGTTTTCAAATGTTTTATTTTTGAATGTCAGTTCACATTTGTAGGTGGATCATCAGTGTTAGAGCTATAATTAGCATGTTTAAAGTGATTTTCATGCTTCCAGGGGCTCGGGAAGTGAATTAAATACTATTTGGAGGCATTTAATGTTCAAGCAAAAACGGCTGATTTTCGACAAAAGAGATAACACCCCCCCATTACGTCATGCTTCAGATATGTGGAAAATGGTCCGTTTTCAAATGTTTTATTTTTGAACGTCAGTTCACATCTGTAGATGAATCATCAGTGTTAGAGCTAAAACTAGCATGTTTAAAGTGTTTTTCATGCTTCCAGGGGCTCAGGAAGTGAATTAAATACTATTTGGAGCCATTTAATGTTCAAGCACAAACGGCTGATTTTCGACAAAAGAGATAACACCCCCCCATTACGTCATACTTCAGAAATGTGGAAAATGGTCCGTTTTCAAATGTTTTATTTTTGAACGTCAGTTCACATTTGTAGGTGGATCATCAGTGTTAGAGCTAAAATTAGCATGTTTAAAGTGATTTTCATGCTTCAAGGAGCCCTAAACACAAAATTTATGGAATGGTTAAAAGTGCATGAAAATGGCCAATTTACTCACTCTGAGTTCTCAAAAAGGGTTTCTTCACCCTGGGAAGTTAATTAAATACCATTTGGAGGCATTTAATGTTCAAGCAAAAACGGCAGATTTTCGACAAAAGAGATAACACTCGCCCATTACGTAATGCTTCAGAAATGTGAAAAATGGTCCGTTTTCAAATGTTTTATTTTTGAACGTCAGTTCACATTTGTGCGTGGATCATCAGTGTTAGAGCTAAAATTAGCATGTTTATAGTGATTTTCATGCTTCCAGGGGCCCTAAACACAAGATTTATGGAATGGTTAAAAGTGCATGAAAATGGCCAATTTACTCACTCTGAGTTCTCAAAAAGGGTTTCTTCACCCTGGGAAGTTAATTAATTACCATTTGGAAGCATTTAATGTTCAAGCAAAAACAGCTGATTTTCGACAAAAGAGATAACACCCCCCAATTACGTCATGCTTCAGAAATGTGGAAAATGGTCCGTTTTCAAATGTTTCATTTTTGAACGTCAGTTCACATTTGTAGGTGGATCATCAGTTTTAGAGCTAAAATTAGCATGTTTAAAGTGATTTTCATGCTTCCATGGGCTCAGGAAGTGAATTAAATACTATTGGAGGCATTTAATGTTCAAGCAAAAACAGCAGATTTTCGACAAAAGAGATAAACCCCCCCCATTATGTCATGCTTCAGAAATGTGGAAAATGGTCCGTTTTAAAATGTTTTATTTTTGAACGTCAGTTCACATTTGTAGGTGAATCATCAGTGTTAGAGCTAAAATTAGCATGTTTAAAGTGATTTTCATGCTTCCAGGGGCCCTAAACACAAGATTTATGGAATGGTTAAAAGTGCATGAAAATGGCCAATTTACCCACTCTGAGTTCCCAAAAAGGGTTTCTTCACCCTGGGAAGTTAATTAAATACTATTTGGAGGCATTTAATGTTCAAGCAAAAACCGCTGATTTTCGACAAAAGAGATAACACCCCCCCATTACGTCATGCTTCAGAAATGTGGAAAATGGTCAGTTTTCAAATGTTTTATTTTTGAACGTCAGTTCACATTTGTAGGTGGATCATCAGTGTTAGAGCTAAAATTAGCATGTTTAAAGTGATTTTCATGCTTCCAGGGGCTCGGGAAGTGAATGAAATACTATTTGGAGGCATTTAATGTTCAAGCAAAAACGGCTGATTTTCGACAAAAGAGATAAAACCCCCCCATTACGTCATGCTTCAGAAATGTGGAAAATGGTCTGTTTTCAAATGTTTTATTTTTGAACGTCGGTTCACATGTGTAGGTGGATCATCAGTGTTAGAGCTAAAATTAGCATGTTTAAAGTGATTATCATGCTTCCAGGGGCCCTAAACACAAGATTTATGGAATGGTTGAAAGTGCATAAAAATGGCCAATTTACTCACTCTGAGTTCTCAAAAAGGGTTTCTTCACCCCGGGAAGTTAATTAAATACCATTTGGAGGCATTTCATGTTCAAGCAAAAACGGCTTATTTTCGACAAAAGAGATAACACCCCCCCATTACGTCATGCTTCAGAAATGTGGAAAATGGTCCATTTTCAAATGTTTTGATTTTGAATGTCAGTTCACATTTGAAAGTGAATCATCAGTGTTAGAGCTAAAATTGGCATGTTTAAAGTGATTTTCATGCTTCCAGGGGCCCTAAACACAAGATTTATGGAATAGTTAAAAGTGCATTAAAATGGCCAATTTACTCACTCTGAGTTCTCAAAAAGGGTTTCTTCACCCCGGGAAGTTAATTAAATACCATTTGGAGGCATTTAATGTTCAAGCACAGACGGCTGATTTTCGACAAAAGAGATAACACCCCCCTATTACGTCATGCTTCAGAAATGTGGAAAATGGTCCGTTTTCAAATGTTTCATTTTTGAACGTGAGTTCACATTTGTAGGTGGATCATCAGTGTTAGAGCTAAACTAGCATGTTTGAAGTGATTTTCATGCTTCCAGGGGCTCAGGAAGTGAATTAAATACTATTTGGAGGCATTTAATGTTCAAGCAAAAACGGCTGATTTTCGACAAAAGAGATAACACCTCCCCATTACGTCATGCTTCAGAAATGTGGAAAATGGTCCGTTTTCAAATGTTTTATTTTTGAACGTCAGTTCACATTTGTAGGTGGATCATCAGTGTTAGAGCTAAAATTAGCATGTTTAAAGTGATTATCATGCTTCCAGGGGCCCTTAACACAAGATTTATGGAATGATTAAAAGTGCATGAAAATGGCCAATTTACTCACTCTGAGTTCTCAAAAAGGGTTTCTTCACCCCGGGAAGTTAATTAAATACCATTTGGAGGCATTTAATGTTCAAGCACAAACGGCTGATTTTCGACAAAAGAGATAACACCCACCCATTACGTCATGCTTCAGAAATGTGGAAAATGGTCCGTTTTCAAATGTTTTATTTTTGAACGTGAGTTCACATTTGTAGGTGGATCATCAGTGTTAGAGCTAAACTACCATGTTTAAAGTGATTTTCATGCTTCCAGGGGCTCGGGAAGTGAATTAAATACTATTTGGAGGCATTTAATGTTCAAGCAAAAACGGCTGATTTTCGACAAAAGAGATAATACCTCCCCATTACGTCATGCTTCAGAAATGTGGAAAATGGTCCATTTTCAAATGTTTTATTTTTGAACGTCAGTTCACATTTGTAGGTGGATCATAAGTGTTAGAGCTAAAATTAGCATGTTTAAAGTGATTATCATGCTTCCAGGGGCCCTAAACACAAGATTTATGGAATGGTTAAAAGTGCATGAAAATGGCCAATTTACTCACTCTGAGTTCTCAAAAAGGGTTTCTTTACCCCGGGAAGTTAATTAAATACTATTTGGAGGCATTTAATGTTCAAGCAAAAACGGATGATTTTCGACAAAAGAGATAACACCCCCCCATTACGTCATGCTTCAGAAATGTGGAAAATGGTCCGTTTTCAAATGTTTTATTTTGAACGTCAGTTCACATTTGTAGGTGGATCATCAGTGTTAGAGCTAAAATTAGCATGTTTAAAGTGATTTTCATGCTTCCAGGGGCTCGGGAAGTGAATTAAATACTATTTGGAGGCATTTAATGTTCAAGCAAAAACGGCTGATTTTGGACAAAAGAGATAACACCCCCCCCATTACGTCATGCTTCAGATATGTGGAAAATGGTCCGTTTTCAAATGTTTTATTTTTGAACGTCAGTTCACATCTGTAGGTGAATAATCAGTGTTAGAGCTAAAACTAGCATGTTTAAAGTGAATTTCATGCTTCCAGGGGCTCAGGAAGTGAATTAAATACTATTTGGAGCCATTTAATGTTCAAGCACAAACGGCTGATTTTCGACAAAGAGATAACACCCCCCCATTACGTCATGCTTCAGAAATGTGGAAAATGGTCCGTTTTCAAATGTTTTATTTTTGAACGTCAGTTCACATTTGTAGGTGGATCATCAGTGTTAGAGCTAAAATTAGCATGTTTAAAGTGATTTTCATGCTTCCAGGGGCACCAAACACAAGATTTATGGAATGGTTAAAAGTGCATGAAAATGGCCAATTTACTCACTCTGAGTTCTCAAAAAGGGTTTCTTCACCCTGGGAAGTTAATTAAATACCATTTGGAGGCATTTAATGTTCAAGCACAAACGGCTGATTTTCGACAAAAGAGATAACACCCACCCATTACGTCATGCTTCAGAAATGTGGAAAATGGTCCGTTTTCAAATGTTTTATTTTTTCACTTGAGTTCACATTTGTAGGTGGATCATCAGTGTTAGAGCTAAACTAGCATGTTTAAAGTGATTTTCATGCTTCCAGGGGCTCGGGAAGTGAATTAAATACTATTTGGAGGCATTTAATGTTCAAGCAAAAACGGCAGATTTTCGACAAAAGAGATAATACCCCCCCATTACGTCATGCTTCAGAAATGTGGAAAATGGTCCATTTTCAAATGTTTTATTTTGAATGTCAGTTCACATTTGTAGGTGGATCATCAGTGTTAGAGCTAAAATTAGCATGTTTAAAGTGATTTTCATACATGCAAATTAGAAAAATGCTTTTAAAAGCATTTTTCTAAGTTTTTGCTATTTACCGAGAGGTCTGACCTCAAATGTTTTATGTTTGAACGTCAGTTCACATTTGAAGGTGGATCATCAGTGTTAGAGCTAAAATTAGCATGTTTAAAGTGATTATCATGCTTCCAGGGGCCCTAAACACAAGATTTATGGAATGGTTGAAAGTGCATAAAAATGGCCAATTTACTCACTCTGAGTTCTCAAAAAGGGTTTCTTCACCCCGGAAAGTTAATTAAACACCATTTGGAGGCATTTCATGTTCAAGCAAAAACGGCTTATTTTCGACAAAAGAGATAACACCCCCCCATTACGTCATGCTTCAGAAATGTGGAAAATGGTCCATTTTCAAATGTTTTATTTTGAATGTCAGTTCACATTTGTAGGTGGATCATCAGTGTTAGAGCTAAAATTAGCATGTTTAAAGTGATTTTCATACTTCCAGGGGCCCAAAACACAAGATTTATGGAATGGTTAAAAGTGCATGAAAATGGCCAATTTACTCACTCTGAGTTCTCAAAAAGGGTTTCTTCACCCCGGGAAGTTCATTAAATACTATTTGGAGGCATTTATTGTTCAAGCAAAAATGGCTGATTTTCGACAAAAGAGATAACACCCCCCCATTACGTCATACTTCAGAAATGTGGAAAATGGTCCGTTTTCAAATGTTTTATTTTTGAACGTCAGTTCACATTTGTAGGTGGATCATCAGTGTTAGAGCTAAAATTAGCATGTTTAAAGTGATTTTCATGCTTCCAGGGGCTCTAAACACAAGATTTATGGAATGGTTAAAAGTGCATAAAAATGGCCAATTTACTCACTCTGAGTTCTCAAAAAGGGTTTCTTCACCCCGGGAAGTTAATTAAATACCATTTGGAGGCATTTAATGTTCAAGCAAAAACGGCTTATTTTCGACAAAAGATAAAACACCCCCCATTACGTCATGCTTCAGAAATGTGGAAAATGGTCCATTTTCAAATGTTTTATTTTTGAAAGTCAGTTCACATTTGTAGGTGGATCATCAGTGTTAGAGCTAAAATTAGCATGTTTAAAGTGATTTTCATGCTTTCAGGGGCCCAGGAAGTGAATTAAATACTAATTGGAGGCATTTAATGTTCAAGCAAAAACAGCTGATTTTTGACAAAAGAGATAATACCCCCCATTACGTCATGCTTCAGAAATGTGGAAAATGATCCGTTTTCAAATGTTTTATTTTTGAACGTGAGTTCACATTTGTAGGTGGATCATCAGTGTTAGAGCTAAACTAGCATGTTTAAAGTGATTTTCATGCTTCCAGGGGCTCGGGAAGTGAATTAAATACTATTTGGAGGTATTTAATGTTTAAGCAAAAACGGCTGATTTTCGACAAAAGAGATAACACCTCCCCATTACGTCATGCTTCAGCAATGTGGAAAATGGTCCGTTTCCAAATGTTTTATTTTTGAACGTCAGTTCACATTTGTAGGTGGATCATCAGTTTTAGGGTTAAAATTAGCATGTTTAAAGTGATTTTCATGCTTCCAGGGGCCCTAAACAAAAGATTTATGGAATGGTTAAAAGTGCATGAAAATGGCCAATTTACTTACTCTGAGTTCTCAAAAAGGGTTTCTTCACCCCGGGAAGTTAATTAAATACCATTTGGAGGCATTTAATGTTCAAGCACAAACGGCTGATTTTCGACAAAAGAGATAACACCCCCCATTACGTCATGCTTCAGATATGTGGAAAATGGTCCGTTTTCAAATGTTTTATTTTTGAACGTCAGTTCACATCTGTAGGTGAATCATCAGTGTTAGAGCTAAAACTAGCATGTTTAAAGTGATTTTCATGCTTCCAGGGGCTCAGGAAGTGAATTAAATACTATTTGGAGCCATTTAATGTTCAAGCACAAACGGCTGATTTTCGACAAAAGAGATAACACCCCCCCATTACGTCATGCTTCAGAAATGTGGAAAATGGTCCGTTTTCAAATGTTTTATTTTTGAATGTCAGTTCACATTAGTAGGTGGATCATCAGTGTTAGAGCTAAAATTAGCATGTTTAAAGTGATTTTCATGCTTCCAGGGGCTCGGGAAGTGAATTAAATACTATTTGGAGGCATTTAATGTTCAAGCAAAAACGGCTGATTTTCGACAAAAGAGATAACACCCCCCCATTACGTCATGCTTCAGATATGTGGAAAATGGTCCGTTTTCAAATGTTTTATTTTTGAATGTCAGTTCACATTTGTAGGTGGATCATCAGTGTTAGAGCTAAAATTAGCATGTTTAAAGTGATTTTCATGCTTCCAGGGGCTCGGGAAGTGAATGAAATACTATTTGGAGGCATTTAATGTTCAAGCAAAAACGGCTGATTTTCGACAAAAGAGATAAAACCCCCCCATTACGTCATGCTTCAGAAATGTGGAAAATGGTCTGTTTTCAAATGTTTTATTTTTGAACGTCAGTTCACATGTGTAGGTGGATCATCAGTGTTAGAGCTAAAATTAGCATGTTTAAAGTGATTTTCATGCTTCCAGGGGCCCTAAACACAAGATTTATGAAATGATTAAAAGTGCCTAAAAATGGCCAATGTACCCACTCTGAGTTCTCAAAAAGGGTTTCTTCACCCCGGGAAGTTAATTAAATACCATTTGGAGGCATTTAATGTTCATGCACAAACGGATGATTTTCGACAAAAGAGATAACACCCCCCTATTACGTCATGCTTCAGAAATGTGGAAAATGGTCCGTTTTCAAATGATTTATTTTTGAACGTGAGTTCACATTTGTAGGTGGATCATCAGTGTTAGAGCTAAACTAGGATGTTTAAAGTGATTTTCATGCTTCCAGGGGCTCGGGAAGTGAATTAAATACTATTTGGAGGCATTTAATGTTCAAGCAAAAACGGCTGATTTTCGACAAAAGAGATAACACCCCCCATTACGTCATGCTTCAGAAATGTGGAAAATGGTCCGTTTTCAAATGTTTTATGTTTGAACGTCAGTTCACATTTGAAGGTGGATCATCAGTGTTAGAGCTAAAATTAGCATGTTTAAAGTGATTATCATGCTTCCAGGGGCCCTAAACACAAGATTTATGGAATGGTTGAAAGTGCATAAAAATGGCCAATTTACTCACTCTGAGTTCTCAAAAAGGGTTTCTTCACCCCGGAAAGTTAATTAAACACCATTTGGAGGCATTTCATGTTCAAGCAAAAACGGCTTATTTTCGACAAAAGAGATAACACCCCCCCATTACGTCATGCTTCAGAAATGTGGAAAATGGTCCATTTTCAAATGTTTTATTTTGAATGTCAGTTCACATTTGTAGGTGGATCATCAGTGTTAGAGCTAAAATTAGCATGTTTAAAGTGATTTTCATACTTCCAGGGGCCCAAAACACAAGATTTATGGAATGGTTAAAAGTGCATGAAAATGGCCAATTTACTCACTCTGAGTTCTCAAAAAGGGTTTCTTCACCCCGAGAAGTTCATTAAATACCATTTGGAGGCATTTAATGTTCAAGCAAAAATGGCTGATTTTCGACAAAAGAGATAACACCCCCCCCATTACGTCATGCTTCAGAAATGTGGAAAATGGTCCGTTTTCCAATGTTTTATTTTTGAACGTCAGTTCACATTTGTAGGTGGATCATCAGTTTTAGAGCTAAAATTAGCAAGTTTAAAGTGATTTTCATGCTTCCAGGGGCTCGGGAAGTGAATTAAATACTATTTGGAGGCATTTAATGTGCAAGCAAAAACAGCTGATTTTTGACAAAAGAGATAACACCCCCATTACGTCATGCTTCAGAAATGTGAAAAATGGTCAGTTTTCAAATGTTTTATTTTTTAACGTCAGTTCACATTTGTAGGTCAATCATCAGTGTTAGAGCAAAAATTAGCATGTTTAAAGTGATTTTCATGCTTCTAGGGGCCCTAAACACAAGATTTATGGAATGGTTAAAAGTGCATGAAAATGGCCAATTTACTCACTCTGAGTTCTCAAAAAGGGTTTCTTCACCCCGGGAAGTTAATTAAATACCATTTGGAGGCATTTAATGTTCAAGCAAAAACGGCTGATTTTCGACAAAAGAGATAACACCCTCCCATTACGTCATGCTTCAGAAATGTGGAAAATGGTCCGTTTTCAAATGTTTTATTTTTGAACGTCAGTTCACATTTGTAGGTGGATCATCAGTGTTAGAGCTCAAATTAGCATGTTTAAAGTGATTTTCATGCTTCCAGGGGCCCTAAACACAAGATTTATGGAATGGTTAAAAGTGCATGAAAATGGCCAATTTACTCACTCTGAGTTCTCAAAAAGGGTTTCTTCACCCCGGGAAGTTAATTAAATACTATTTGGAGGCATTTAATGTTCAAGCAAAAACGGCTGATTTTCGACAAAAGAGATAACACCCCCCCATTACGTCATGCTTCAGAAATGTGGAAAATGGTCCGTTTTAAAATGTTTTATTTTTGAACGTCAGTTCACATTTGTAGGTGGATCATCAGTGTTAGAGCTAAAATTAGCATGTTTAAAGTGATTTTCATGCTTCCAGGGGCTCGGGAAGTGAATTAATTACTATTTGGAGGCATTTAATGTTCAAGCAAAAACGGCTGATTTTCGACAAAAGAGATAAAACCCCCCCATTACGTCATGCTTCAGAAATGTGGAAAATGGTCCGTTTTCAAATGTTTTATTTTTGAACGTCAGTTCACATATGTAGGTGGATCATCAGTGTTGGAGCTAAAATTAGCATGTTTAAAGTGATTTTCATGCTTCCAGGGGCCCTAAACACAAGATTTATGGAATGGTTAAAAGTGCAAGAAAATGGCCAATTTACTCACTCTGAGTTCTCAAAAAGGGTTTCTTCACCCCGGGAAGGTAATTAAATACTATTTGGAGGCATTTAATGTTCAAGCAAAAACGGCTGATTTTCGCCAAAAGAGATAACACCCACCCATTACGTCATGCTTCAGAAATGTGGAAAATGGTCCGTTTTAAAATGTTTTATTTTTGAACGTCAGTTCACATTTGTAGGTGGATCATCAGTGTTAGAGCTAAAATTAGCATGTTTAAAGTGATTTTCATGCTTCCAGGGGCCCTAAACACAAGATTTATGGAATGGTTAAAAGTGCATGAAAATGGCCAATTTACTCACATTGAGTTCTCAAAAAGGGTTTCTTCACCCCGGGAAGTTAATTAAATACCATTTGGAGGCATTTAATGTTCAAGCACAAACAGCTGATTTTCGACAAAAGAGATAACACCCCCCCATTACGTCATGCTTCAGAAATGTGGAAAATGGTCCGTTTTCAAATGTTTTATTTTTGAACGTGAGTTCACATTTGTAGGTGGATCATCAGTGTTAGAGCTAAACTAGCATGTTTAAAGTGATTTTCATGCTTCCAGGGGCTCGGGAAGTGAATTAAATTCTATTTGAAGGCATTTAATGTTCAAGGAAAAACGGCTGATTGTCGACAAAAGAGATAACACCTCCCCATTACGTCATGCTTCAGAAATGTGGAAAAGGTCCGTTTTCAAATGTTTTATTTTTGAACGTCAGTTCACATTTGTAGGTGGATTATCAGTGTTAGAGCTAAAATTAGCATGTTTAAAGTGATTTTCATGCTTCCAGGGGCCCTAAACACAAGATTTATGGAATGGTTAAAAGTGCATGATAATGGCCAATTTACTCACTCTGAGTTCTCAAAAAGGGTTTCTTCACCCCGGGAAGTTAATTAAATACCATTTGGAAGGATTTAATGTTCAAGCAAAAAGGCTTATTTTCGACAAAAGATATAACACCCCCCATTACGTCATGCTTCAGAAATGTGGAAAATGGTCCGTTTTCAAATGTTTTATTTTTGAAAGTCAGTTCACATTTGTAGGTGGATCATCAGTGTTAGAGCTAAAATTAGCATGTTTAAAGTGATTTTCATGCTTTCAGGGGCTCAGGAAGTGAATTAAATACTATTTGGAGGCATTTAATGTTCAAGCAAACACAGCCGATTTTTGACAAAAGAGATAATACCCTCCATTACGTCATGCTTCAGAAATGTGGAAAATGGTCCGTTTTCAAATGTTTTATTTTTGAATGTGAGTTCACATTTGTAGGTGGATCATCAGTGTTAGAGCTAAACTAGCATGTTTAAAGTGAATTTCATGCTTCCAGGGGCTCGGGAAGTGAATTAAATACTATTTGGAGGTATTTAATGTTTAAGCAAAAACGGCTGATTTTCGACAAAAGAGATAACACCTCCCCATTACGTCATGCTTCAGAAATGTGGAAAATGGTCCGTTTCCAAATGTTTTATTTTTGAACGTCAGTTCACATTTGTAGGTGGATCATCAGTTTTAGAGTTAAAATTAGCATGTTTAAAGTGATTTTCATGCTTCCAGGGGCCCTAAACAAAAGATTTATGGAATGGTTAAAAGTGCATGAAAATGGCCAATTTACTTACTCTGAGTTCTCAAAAAGGGTTTCTTCACCCCGGGAAGTTAATTAAATACCATTTGGAGGCATTTAATGTTCAAGCACAAACGGCTGATTTTCGACAAAAGAGATAACACCCCCTATTACGTCATGCTTCAGATATGTGGAAAATGGTCCGTTTTCAAATGTTTTATTTTTGAACGTCAGTTCACATCTGTAGGTGAATCATCAGTGTTAGAGCTAAAACTAGCATGTTTAAAGTGATTTTCATGCTTCCAGGGGCTCAGGAAGTGAATTAAATACTATTTGGAGCCATTTAATGTTCAAGCACAAACGGCTGATTTTCGACAAAAGAGATAACACCCCCCCATTACGTCATGCTTCAGAAATGTGGAAAATGGTCCGTTTTCAAATGTTTTATTTTTGAATGTCAGTTCACATTTGTAGGTGGATCATCAGTGTTAGAGCTAAAATTAGCATGTTTAAAGTGATTTTCATGCTTCCAGGGGCTCGGGAAGTGAATTAAATACTATTTGGAGGCATTTAATGTTCAAGCAAAAACGGCTGATTTTCGACAAAAGAGATAACACCCCCCCATTACGTCATGCTTCAGATATGTGGAAAATGGTCCGTTTTCAAATGTTCTATTTTTGAACGTCAGTTCACATCTGTAGGTAAATCATCAGTGTTAGAGCTAAAACTAGCATGTTTAAAGTGATTTTCATGCTTCCAGGGGCTCAGGAAGTGAATTAAATACTATTTGGAGCCATTTAATGTTCAAGCACAAACGGCTGATTTTCGACAAAAGAGATAACACCCCTTCATTACGTCATGCTTCAGAAATGTGGAAAATGGTCCGTTTTCAAATGTTTTATTTTTGAATGTCAGTTCACATTTGTAGGTGGATCATCAGTGTTAGAGCTAAAATTAGCATGTTTAAAGTGATTTTAATGCTTCCAGGGGCCCTAAACACAAGATTTATGGAATGGTTAAAAGTGCATGAAAATGGCCAATTTACACACTCTGAGTTCTCAAAAAGGGTTTCTTCACCCCGGGAAGTTAATTAAATACCATTTGGAGGCATTTAATGTTCAAGCAAAAACGGCTTATTTTCGACAAAAGATAAAACACCCCCCATTACGTCATGCTTCAGAAATGTGGAAAATGGTCCATTTTCAAATGTTTTATTTTTGAAAGTCAGTTCACATTTGTAGGTGGATCATCAGTGTTAGAGCTAAAATTAGCATGTTTAAAGTGATTTTCATGCTTTCAGGGGCTCAGGAAGTGAATTAAATACTATTTGGAGGCATTTAATGTTCAAGCAAAAACAGCTGATTTTTGACAAAAGAGATAATACCTCCCCATTACGTCATGCTTCAGAAATGTGGAAAATGGTCCGTTTCCAAATGTTTTATTTTTGAACGTCAGTTCACATTTGTAGGTGGATCATCAGTTTTAGAGTTAAAATTAGCATGTTTAAAGTGATTTTCATGCTTCCAGGGGCCCTAAACAAAAGATTTATGGAATGGTTAAAAGTGCATGAAAATGGTCAATTTACTTACTCTGAGTTCTCAAAAAGGGTTTCTTCACCCCGGGAAGTTAATTAAATACCATTTGGAGGCATTTAATGTTCAAGCACAAACGGCTGATTTTCGACAAAAGAGATAACACCCCCCCATTACGTCATGCTTCAGATATGTGGAAAATGGTCCGTTTTCAAATGTTTTATTTTTGAACGTCAGTTCACATCTGTAGGTGAATCATCAGTGTTAGAGCTAAAACTAGCATGTTTAAAGTGATTTTCATGCTTCCAGGGGCTCAGGAAGTGAATTAAATACTATTTGGAGCCATTTAATGTTCAAGCACAAACGGCTGATTTTCGACAAAAGAGATAACACCCCCCCATTACGTCATGCTTCAGAAATGTGGAAAATGGTCCGTTTTCAAATGTTTTATTTTTGAACGTCAGTTCACATTTGTAGGTGGATCATCAGTGTTAGAGCTAAAATTAGCATGTTTAAAGTGATTTTCATGCTTCCAGGGGCACCAAACACAAGATTTATGGAATGGTTAAAAGTGCATGAAAATGGCCAATTTACTCACTCTGAGTTCTCAAAAAGGGTTTCTTCACCCTGGGAAGTTAATTAAATACCATTTGGAGGCATTTAATGTTCAAGCACAAACGGCTGATTTTCGACAAAAGAGATAACACCCACCCATTACGTCATGCTTCAGAAATGTGGAAAATGGTCCGTTTTCAAATGTTTTATTTTTTCACTTGAGTTCACATTTGTAGGTGGATCATCAGTGTTAGAGCTAAACTAGCATGTTTAAAGTGATTTTCATGCTTCCAGGGGCTCGGGAAGTGAATTAAATACTATTTGGAGGCATTTAATGTTCAAGCAAAAACGGCAGATTTTCGACAAAAGAGATAATACCCCCCCATTACGTCATGCTTCAGAAATGTGGAAAATGGTCCATTTTCAAATGTTTTATTTTGAATGTCAGTTCACATTTGTAGGTGGATCATCAGTGTTAGAGCTAAAATTAGCATGTTTAAAGTGATTTTCATACATGCAAATTAGAAAAATGCTTTTAAAAGCATTTTTCTAAGTTTTTGCTATTTACCGAGAGGTCTGACCTCAAATGTTTTATGTTTGAACGTCAGTTCACATTTGAAGGTGGATCATCAGTGTTAGAGCTAAAATTAGCATGTTTAAAGTGATTATCATGCTTCCAGGGGCCCTAAACACAAGATTTATGGAATGGTTGAAAGTGCATAAAAATGGCCAATTTACTCACTCTGAGTTCTCAAAAAGGGTTTCTTCACCCCGGAAAGTTAATTAAACACCATTTGGAGGCATTTCATGTTCAAGCAAAAACGGCTTATTTTCGACAAAAGAGATAACACCCCCCCATTACGTCATGCTTCAGAAATGTGGAAAATGGTCCATTTTCAAATGTTTTATTTTGAATGTCAGTTCACATTTGTAGGTGGATCATCAGTGTTAGAGCTAAAATTAGCATGTTTAAAGTGATTTTCATACTTCCAGGGGCCCAAAACACAAGATTTATGGAATGGTTAAAAGTGCATGAAAATGGCCAATTTACTCACTCTGAGTTCTCAAAAAGGGTTTCTTCACCCCGGGAAGTTCATTAAATACTATTTGGAGGCATTTATTGTTCAAGCAAAAATGGCTGATTTTCGACAAAAGAGATAACACCCCCCCATTACGTCATACTTCAGAAATGTGGAAAATGGTCCGTTTTCAAATGTTTTATTTTTGAACGTCAGTTCACATTTGTAGGTGGATCATCAGTGTTAGAGCTAAAATTAGCATGTTTAAAGTGATTTTCATGCTTCCAGGGGCTCTAAACACAAGATTTATGGAATGGTTAAAAGTGCATAAAAATGGCCAATTTACTCACTCTGAGTTCTCAAAAAGGGTTTCTTCACCCCGGGAAGTTAATTAAATACCATTTGGAGGCATTTAATGTTCAAGCAAAAACGGCTTATTTTCGACAAAAGATAAAACACTCCCCATTACGTCATGCTTCAGAAATGTGGAAAATGGTCCATTTTCAAATGTTTTATTTTTGAAAGTCAGTTCACATTTGTAGGTGGATCATCAGTGTTAGAGCTAAAATTAGCATGTTTAAAGTGATTTTCATGCTTTCAGGGGCCCAGGAAGTGAATTAAATACTAATTGGAGGCATTTAATGTTCAAGCAAAAACAGCTGATTTTTGACAAAAGAGATAATACCCCCCATTACGTCATGCTTCAGAAATGTGGAAAATGATCCGTTTTCAAATGTTTTATTTTTGAACGTGAGTTCACATTTGTAGGTGGATCATCAGTGTTAGAGCTAAACTAGCATGTTTAAAGTGATTTTCATGCTTCCAGGGGCTCGGGAAGTGAATTAAATACTATTTGGAGGTATTTAATGTTTAAGCAAAAACGGCTGATTTTCGACAAAAGAGATAACACCTCCCCATTACGTCATGCTTCAGCAATGTGGAAAATGGTCCGTTTCCAAATGTTTTATTTTTGAACGTCAGTTCACATTTGTAGGTGGATCATAAGTTTTAGAGTTAAAATTAGCATGTTTAAAGTGATTTTCATGCTTCCAGGGGCCCTAAACAAAAGATTTATGGAATGGTTAAAAGTGCATGAAAATGGCCAATTTACTTACTCTGAGTTCTCAAAAAGGGTTTCTTCACCCCGGGAAGTTAATTAAATACCATTTGGAGGCATTTAATGTTCAAGCACAAACGGCTGATTTTCGACAAAAGAGATAACACCCCCCATTACGTCATGCTTCAGATATGTGGAAAATGGTCCGTTTTCAAATGTTTTATTTTTGAACGTCAGTTCACATCTGTAGGTGAATCATCAGTGTTAGAGCTAAAACTAGCATGTTTAAAGTGATTTTCATGCTTCCAGGGGCTCAGGAAGTGAATTAAATACTATTTGGAGCCATTTAATGTTCAAGCACAAACGGCTGATTTTCGACAAAAGAGATAACACCCCCCCATTACGTCATGCTTCAGAAATGTGGAAAATGGTCCGTTTTCAAATGTTTTATTTTTGAATGTCAGTTCACATTAGTAGGTGGATCATCAGTGTTAGAGCTAAAATTAGCATGTTTAAAGTGATTTTCATGCTTCCAGGGGCTCGGGAAGTGAATTAAATACTATTTGGAGGCATTTAATGTTCAAGCAAAAACGGCTGATTTTCGACAAAAGAGATAACACCCCCCCATTACGTCATGCTTCAGATATGTGGAAAATGGTCCGTTTTCAAATGTTTTATTTTTGAATGTCAGTTCACATTTGTAGGTGGATCATCAGTGTTAGAGCTAAAATTAGCATGTTTAAAGTGATTTTCATGCTTCCAGGGGCTCGGGAAGTGAATGAAATACTATTTGGAGGCATTTAATGTTCAAGCAAAAACGGCTGATTTTCGACAAAAGAGATAAAACCCCCCCATTACGTCATGCTTCAGAAATGTGGAAAATGGTCTGTTTTCAAATGTTTTATTTTTGAACGTCAGTTCACATGTGTAGGTGGATCATCAGTGTTAGAGCTAAAATTAGCATGTTTAAAGTGATTTTCATGCTTCCAGGGGCCCTAAACACAAGATTTATGAAATGATTAAAAGTGCCTAAAAATGGCCAATGTACCCACTCTGAGTTCTCAAAAAGGGTTTCTTCACCCCGGGAAGTTAATTAAATACCATTTGGAGGCATTTAATGTTCATGCACAAACGGATGATTTTCGACAAAAGAGATAACACCCCCCTATTACGTCATGCTTCAGAAATGTGGAAAATGGTCCGTTTTCAAATGATTTATTTTTGAACGTGAGTTCACATTTGTAGGTGGATCATCAGTGTTAGAGCTAAACTAGGATGTTTAAAGTGATTTTCATGCTTCCAGGGGCTCGGGAAGTGAATTAAATACTATTTGGAGGCATTTAATGTTCAAGCAAAAACGGCTGATTTTCGACAAAAGAGATAACACCTCCCCATTACGTCATGCTTCAGAAATGTGGAAAATGGTCCGTTTTCAAATGTTTTATTTTTGAACGTCAGTTCACATTTGTAGGTGGATCATCAGTGTTAGAGCTAAAATTAGCATGTTTAAAGTGATTTTCATGCTTCCAGGGGCCCTAAACACATGATTTATGGAATGGTTAAAAGTGCATGAAAATGGCCATTTTACTCACTCTGAGTTCTCAAAAGGGTTTCTTCACCCCGGGAAGTTAATTAAATACTATTTGGAGGCATTTAATGTTCAAGCAAAAACGGCTGATTTTCGACAAAAGAGATAACACCCCCCATTACGTCATGCTTCAGAAATGTGGAAAATGGTCCATTTTCAAATGTTTTATGTTTGAACGTCAGTTCACATTTGAAGGTGGATCATCAGTGTTAGAGCTAAAATTAGCATGTTTAAAGTGATTATCATGCTTCCAGGGGCCCTAAACACAAGATTTATGGAATGGTTGAAAGTGCATAAAAATGGCCAATTTACTCACTCTAAGTTCTCAAAAAGGGTTTCTTCACCCCGGAAAGTTAATTAAACACCATTTGGAGGCATTTCATGTTCAAGCAAAAACGGCTTATTTTCGACAAAAGAGATAACACCCCCCCATTACGTCATGCTTCAGAAATGTGGAAAATGGTCCATTTTCAAATGTTTTATTTTGAATGTCAGTTCACATTTGTAGGTGGATCATCAGTGTTAGAGCTAAAATTAGCATGTTTAAAGTGATTTTCATACTTCCAGGGGCCCAAAACACAAGATTTATGGAATGGTTAAAAGTGCATGAAAATGGCCAATTTACTCACTCTGAGTTCTCAAAAAGGGTTTCTTCACCCCGAGAAGTTCATTAAATACCATTTGGAGGCATTTAATGTTCAAGCAAAAATGGCTGATTTTCGACAAAAGAGATAACACCCCCCCCATTACGTCATGCTTCAGAAATGTGGAAAATGGTCCGTTTTCCAATGTTTTATTTTTGAACGTCAGTTCACATTTGTAGGTGGATCATCAGTTTTAGAGCTAAAATTAGCAAGTTTAAAGTGATTTTCATGCTTCCAGGGGCTCGGGAAGTGAATTAAATACTATTTGGAGGCATTTAATGTGCAAGCAAAAACAGCTGATTTTTGACAAAAGAGATAACACCCCCATTACGTCATGCTTCAGAAATGTGAAAAATGGTCAGTTTTCAAATGTTTTATTTTTTAACGTCAGTTCACATTTGTAGGTCAATCATCAGTGTTAGAGCAAAAATTAGCATGTTTAAAGTGATTTTCATGCTTCTAGGGGCCCTAAACACAAGATTTATGGAATGGTTAAAAGTGCATGAAAATGGCCAATTTACTCACTCTGAGTTCTCAAAAAGGGTTTCTTCACCCCGGGAAGTTAATTAAATACCATTTGGAGGCATTTAATGTTCAAGCAAAAACGGCTGATTTTCGACAAAAGAGATAACACCCTCCCATTACGTCATGCTTCAGAAATGTGGAAAATGGTCCGTTTTCAAATGTTTTATTTTTGAACGTCAGTTCACATTTGTAGGTGGATCATCAGTGTTAGAGCTCAAATTAGCATGTTTAAAGTGATTTTCATGCTTCCAGGGGCCCTAAACACAAGATTTATGGAATGGTTAAAAGTGCATGAAAATGGCCAATTTACTCACTCTTAGTTCTCAAAAAGGGTTTCTTCACCCCGGGAAGTTAATTAAATACTATTTGGAGGCATTTAATGTTCAAGCAAAAACGGCTGATTTTCGACAAAAGAGATAACACCCCCCCATTACGTCATGCTTCAGAAATGTGGAAAATGGTCCGTTTTAAAATGTTTTATTTTTGAACGTCAGTTCACATTTGTAGGTGGATCATCAGTGTTAGAGCTAAAATTAGCATGTTTAAAGTGATTTTCATGCTTCCAGGGGCTCGGGAAGTGAATTAATTACTATTTGGAGGCATTTAATGTTCAAGCAAAAACGGCTGATTTTCGACAAAAGAGATAAAACCCCCCCATTACGTCATGCTTCAGAAATGTGGAAAATGGTCCGTTTTCAAATGTTTTATTTTTGAACGTCAGTTCACATATGTAGGTGGATCATCAGTGTTGGAGCTAAAATTAGCATGTTTAAAGTGATTTTCATGCTTCCAGGGGCCCTAAACACAAGATTTATGGAATGGTTAAAAGTGCAAGAAAATGGCCAATTTACTCACTCTGAGTTCTCAAAAAGGGTTTCTTCACCCCGGGAAGGTAATTAAATACTATTTGGAGGCATTTAATGTTCAAGCAAAAACGGCTGATTTTCGCCAAAAGAGATAACACCCACCCATTACGTCATGCTTCAGAAATGTGGAAAATGGTCCGTTTTAAAATGTTTTATTTTTGAACGTCAGTTCACATTTGTAGGTGGATCATCAGTGTTAGAGCTAAAATTAGCATGTTTAAAGTGATTTTCATGCTTCCAGGGGCCCTAAACACAAGATTTATGGAATGGTTAAAAGTGCATGAAAATGGCCAATTTACTCACATTGAGTTCTCAAAAAGGGTTTCTTCACCCCGGGAAGTTAATTAAATACCATTTGGAGGCATTTAATGTTCGAGCAAAAACGGCTGATTTTCGACAAAAGAGATAACACCCCCCCCCCATTACGTCATGCTTCAGAAATGTGGAAAATGGTCCGTTTTCAAATGTTTTATTTTTGAACGTCAGTTCACATTTGTAGGTGGATCATCAGTGTTAGAGCTAAAATTAGCATGTTTAAAGTGATTTTCATGCTTCCAGGGGCCCAAAACACAAGATTTATGGAATGGTTAAAAGTGCATGAAAATGGCCAATTTACTCACTCTGAGTTCTCAAAAAGGGTTTCTTCACCCCGGGAAGTTAATTAAATACCATTTGGAGGCATTTAATGTTCGAGCAAAAACGGCTGATTTTCGACAAAAGAGATAACACCCCCCCATTACGTCATGCTTCAGAAATGTGGAAAATGGTCCGTTTTCAAATGTTTTATTTTTGAACGTCAGTTCACATTTGTAGGTGGATCATCAGTGTTAGAGCTAAAATTAGCATGCTTAAAGTGATTTTCATGCTTCCAGGGGCTCGGGAAGTTAATTAAATACCACTTGGAGGCATTTAATGTTCGAGCAAAAACGGCTGATTTTCGACAAAAGAGATAACACCCCCCCATTACGTCATGCTTCAGAAATGTGGAAAATGGTCCGTTTTCAAATGTTTTATTTTTGAACGTCAGTTCACATTTGTAGGTGGATCATCAGTGTTAGAGCTAAAATTAGCATGTTTAAAGTGATTTTCATGCTTCCAGGGGCCCAAAACACAAGATTAATGGAATGGTTAAAAGTGCATGAAAATGGCCAATTTACTCACTCTGAGTTCTCAAAAAGGGTTTCTTCACCCCGGGAAGTGAAATAAATACCATTTGGAGGCATTTAATGTTCGAGCAAAAACGGCTGATTTTCGACAAAAGAGATAACACCCCCCCATTACGTCATGCTTCAGAAATGTGGAAAATGGTCCGTTTTCAAATGTTTTATTTTTGAACGTCAGTTCACATTTGTAGGTGGATCATCAGTGTTAGAGCTAAAATTAGCATGTTTAAAGTGATTTTCATGCTTCCAGGGGCCCAAAACACAAGATTTATGGAATGGTTAAAAGTGCATGAAAATGGCCAATTTACTCACTCTGAGTTCTCAAAAAGGGTTTCTTCACCCCTGGAAGTTAATTAAATACCATTTGGAGGCATTTAATGTTCGAGCAAAAACGGCTGATTTTCGACAAAAGAGATAACACCCCCCCATTACGTCATGCTTCAGAAATGTGGAAAATGGTCCGTTTTCAAATGTTTGATTTTTGAACGTCAGTTCACATTTGTAGGTGGATCATCAGTGTTAGAGCTAAAATTAGCATGTTTAAAGTGATTTTCATGCTTTCAGGGGCTCGGGAAGTTAATTAAATACCATTTGGAGGCATTTAATGTTCGAGCAAAAACGGCTGATTTTCGACAAAAGAGATAACACCCCCCCATTACGTCATGCTTCAGAAATGTGGAAAATGGTCCGTTTTCAAATGTTTTATTTTTGAACGTCAGTTCACATTTGTAGGTGGATCATCAGTGTTAGAGCTAAAATTAGCAGGTTTAAAGTGATTTTCATGCTTCCAGGGGCTCGGGAAGTTAATTAAATACCATTTGGAGGCATTTAATGTTCGAGCAAAAACGGCTGATTTTCGACAAAAGAGATAACACCCCCCCATTACGTCATGCTTCAGAAATGTGGAAATTGGTCCGTTTTCAAATGTTTTATTTTTGAACGTCAGTTCACATTTGTAGGTGGATCATCAGTGTTAGAGCTAAAATTAGCATGTTTAAAGTGATTTTCATGCTTCCAGGGGCCCAAAACACAAGATTTATGGAATGGTTAAAAGTGCATGAAAATGGCCAATTTACTCACTCTGAGTTCTCAAAAAGGGTTTCTTCACCCCGGGAAGTGAAATAAATACCATTTGGAGGCATTTAATGTTCGAGCAAAAACGGCTGATTTTCGACAAAAGAGATAACACCCCCCCATTACGTCATGCTTCAGAAATGTGGAAAATGGTCCGTTTTCAAATGTTTTATTTTTGAACGTCAGTTCACATTTGTAGGTGGATCATCAGTGTTAGAGCTAAAATTAGCATGTTTAAAGTGATTTTCATGCTTCCAGGGGCTCGGGAAGTTAATTAAATACCATTTGGAGGCATTTAATGTTCGAGCAAAAACGGCTGATTTTCGACAAAAGAGATAACACCCCCCCATTACGTCATGCTTCAGAAATGTGGAAAATGGTCCGTTTTCAAATGTTTTATTTTTGAACGTCAGTTCACATTTGTAGGTGGATCATCAGTGTTAGAGCTAAAATTAGCATGTTTAAAGTGATTTTCATGCTTCCAGGGGCTCGGGAAGTTAATTAAATACCATTTGGAGGCATTTAATGTTCGAGCAAAAACGGCTGATTTTCGACAAAAGAGATAACACCCCCCCATTACTTCATGCTTCAGAAATGTGGAAAATGGTCCGTTTTCAAATGTTTTATTTTTGAACGTCAGTTCACATTTGTAGGTGGATCATCAGTGTTAGAGCTAAAATTAGCATGTTTAAAGTGATTTTCATGCTTCCAGGGGCTCTGGAAGTTAATTAAATACCATTTGGAGGCATTTAATGTTCGAGCAAAAACGGCTGATTTTCGACAAAAGAGATAACACCCCCCCATTACGTCATGCTTCAGAAATGTGGAAAATGGTCCGTTTTCAAATGTTTTATTTTTGAACGTCAGTTCACATTTGTAGGTGGATCATCAGTGTTAGAGCTAAAATTAGCATGTTTAAAGTGATTTTCATGCTTCCAGGGGCTCGGGAAGTTAATTAAATACCATTTGAAGGCATTTAATGTTCGAGCAAAAACGGCTGATTTTCGACAAAAGAGATAACACCCCCCCATTACGTCATGCTTCAGAAATGTGGAAAATGGTCCGTTTTCAAATGTTTTATTTTTGAACGTCAGTTCACATTTGTAGGTGGATCATCAGTGTTAGAGCTAAAATTAGCATGTTTAAAGTGATTTTCATGCTTCCAGGGGCTCGGGAAGTTAATTAAATACCATTTGGAGGCATTTAATGTTCGAGCAAAAACGGCTGATTTTCGACAAAAGAGATAACACCCCCCCATTACGTCATGCTTCAGAAATGTGGAAAATGGTCCGTTTTCAAATGTTTTATTTTTGAACGTCAGTTCACATTTGTAGGTGGATCATCAGTGTTAGAGCTAAAATTAGCATGTTTAAAGTGATTTTCATGCTTCCAGGGGCTCGGGAAGTTAATTAAATACCATTTGGAGGCATTTAATGTTCGAGCAAAAACGGCTGATTTTCGACAAAAGAGATAACACCCCCCCATTACGTCATGCTTCAGAAATGTGGAAATTGGTCCGTTTTCAAATGTTTTATTTTTGAGACCTCAGTTCACATTTGTAGGTGGATCATCAGTGTTAGAGCTAAAATTAGCATGTTTAAAGTGATTTTCATGCTTCCAGGGGCCCAAAACACAAGATTTATGGAATGGTTAAAAGTGCATGAAAATGGCCAATTTACTCACTCTGAGTTCTCAAAAAGGGTTTCTTCACCCCGGGAAGTGAAATAAATACCATTTGGAGGCATTTAATGTTCGAGCAAAAACGGCTGATTTTCGACAAAAGAGATAACACCCCCCCATTACGTCATGCTTCAGAAATGTGGAAAATGGTCCGTTTTCAAATGTTTTATTTTTGAACGTCAGTTCACATTTGTAGGTGGATCATCAGTGTTAGAGCTAAAATTAGCATGTTTAAAGTGATTTTCATGCTTCCAGGGGCTCGGGAAGTTAATTAAATACCATTTGGAGGCATTTAATGTTCGAGCAAAAACGGCTGATTTTCGACAAAAGAGATAACACCCCCCCATTACGTCATGCTTCAGAAATGTGGAAAATGGTCCGTTTTCAAATGTTTTATTTTTGAACGTCAGTTCACATTTGTAGGTGGATCATCAGTGTTAGAGCTAAAATTAGCATGTTTAAAGTGATTTTCATGCTTCCAGGGGCTCGGGAAGTTAATTAAATACCATTTGGAGGCATTTAATGTTCGAGCAAAAACGGCTGATTTTCGACAAAAGAGATAACACCCCCCCATTACGTCATGCTTCAGAAATGTGGAAAATGGTCCGTTTTCAAATGTTTTATTTTTGAACGTCAGTTCACATTTGTAGGTGGATCATCAGTGTTAGAGCTAAAATTAGCATGTTTAAAGTGATTTTCATGCTTCCAGGGGCTCTGGAAGTTAATTAAATACCATTTGGAGGCATTTAATGTTCGAGCAAAAACGGCTGATTTTCGACAAAAGAGATAACACCCCCCCATTACGTCATGCTTCAGAAATGTGGAAAATGGTCCGTTTTCAAATGTTTTATTTTTGAACGTCAGTTCACATTTGTAGGTGGATCATCAGTGTTAGAGCTAAAATTAGCATGTTTAAAGTGATTTTCATGCTTCCAGGGGCTCGGGAAGTTAATTAAATACCATTTGAAGGCATTTAATGTTCGAGCAAAAACGGCTGATTTTCGACAAAAGAGATAACACCCCCCCATTACGTCATGCTTCAGAAATGTGGAAAATGGTCCGTTTTCAAATGTTTTATTTTTGAATGTCAGTTCACATTTGTAGGTGGATCATCAGTGTTAGAGCTAAAATTAGCATGTTTAAAGTGATTTTCATGCTTCCAGGGGCCCAAAACACAAGATTTATGGAATGGTTAAAAGTGCATGAAAATGGCCAATTTACTCACTCTGAGTTCTCAAAAAGGGTTTCTTCACCCCGGGAAGTTAATTAAATACCATTTGGAGGCATTTAATGTTCGAGCAAAAACGGCTGATTTTCGACAAAAGAGATAACACCCCCCCATTACGTCATGCTTCAGAAATGTGGAAAATGGTCCGTTTTCAAATGTTTTATTTTTGAACGTCAGTTCACATTTGTAGGTGGATCATCAGTGTTAGAGCTAAAATTAGCATGTTTAAAGTGATTTTCATGCTTCCAGGGGCTCGGGAAGTTAATTAAATACCATTTGGAGGCATTTAATGTTTGAGCAAAAACGGCTGATTTTCGACAAAAGAGATAACACCCCCCCATTACGTCATGCTTCAGAAATGTGGAAAATGGTCCGTTTTCAAATGTTTTATTTCTGAACGTCAGTTCACATTTGTAGGTGGATCATCAGTGTTAGAGCTAAAATTAGCATGTTTAAAGTGATTTTCATGCTTCCAGGGGCTCGGGAAGTTAATTAAATACCATTTGGAGGCATTTAATGTTCGAGCAAAAACGGCTGATTTTCGACAAAAGAGATAACACCCCCCCATTACGTCATGCTTCAGAAATGTGGAAAATGGTCCGTTTTCAAATGTTTTATTTTTGAACGTCAGTTCACATTTGTAGGTGGATCATCAGTGTTAGAGCTAAAATTAGCATGTTTAAAGTGATTTTCATGCTTCCAGGGGCCCAAAACACAAGATTTATGGAATGGTTAAAAGTGCATGAAAATGGCCAATTTACTCACTCTGAGTTCTCAAAAAGGGTTTCTTCACCCCGGGAAGTTAATTAAATACCATTTGGAGGCATTTAATGTTCGAGCAAAAACGGCTAATTTTCGACAAAAGAGATAACACCCCCCCATTACGTCATGCTTCAGAAATGTGGAAAATGGTCCGTTTTCAAATGTTTTATTTTTGAACGTCAGTTCACATTTGTAGGTGGATCATCAGTGTTAGAGCTAAAATTAGCATGTTTAAAGTGATTTTCATGCTTCCAGGGGCCCAAAACACAAGATTTATGGAATGGTTAAAAGTGCATGAAAATGGCCAATTTACTCACTCTGAGTTCTCAAAAAGGGTTTCTTCACCCCGGGAAGTTAATTAAATACCATTTGGAGGCATTTAATGTTCGAGCAAAAACGGCTGATTTTCGACAAAAGAGATAACACCCCCCCATTACGTCATGCTTCAGAAATGTGGAAAATGGTCCGTTTTCAAATGTTTTATTTTTGAACGTCAGTTCACATTTGTAGGTGGATCATCAGTGTTAGAGCTAAAATTAGCATGTTTAAAGTGATTTTCATGCTTCCAGGGGCTCGGGAAGTTAATTAAATACCATTTGGAGGCATTTAATGTTCGAGCAAAAACGGCTGATTTTCGACAAAAGAGATAACACCCCCCCATTACGTCATGCTTCAGAAATGTGGAAAATGGTCCGTTTTCAAATGTTTTATTTTTGAACGTCAGTTCACATTTGAAGGTGGATCATCAGTGTTAGAGCTAAAATTAGCATGTTTAAAGTGATTTTCATGCTTCCAGGGGCCCAAAACACAAGATTTATGGAATGGTTAAAAGTGCATGAAAATGGCCAATTTACTCACTCTGAGCTCTCAAAAAGGGTTTCTTCACCCCGGGAAGTTAATTAAATACCATTTGGAGGCATTTAATGTTCGAGCAAAATGGCTGATTTTCGACAAAAGAGATAACACCCCCCCCATTACGTCATGCTTCAGAAATGTGGAAAATGGTCCGTTTTCAAATGTTTTATTTTTGAACGTCAGTTCACATTTGTAGGTGGATCATCAGTGTTAGAGCTGAAATTAGCATGTTTAAAGTGATTTTCATGCTTCCAGGGGCCCAAAACACAAGATTTATGGAATGGTTAAAAGTGCATGAAAATGGCCAATTTACTCACTCTGAGTTCTCAAAAAGGGTTTCTTCACCCCGGGAAGTTAATTAAATACCATTTGGAGGCATTTAATGTTCGAGCAAAAACGGCTGACTTTCGACAAAAGAGATAACACCCCCCCATTACGTCATGCTTCAGAAATGTGGAAAATGGTCCGTTTTCAAATGTTTTATTTTTGAACGTCAGTTCACATTTGTAGGTGGATCATCAGTGTTAGAGCTAAAATTAGCATGTTTAAAGTGATTTTCATGCTTCCAGGGGCTCGGGAAGTTAATTAAATACCATTTGGAGGCATTTAATGTTCGAGCAAAAACGGCTGATTTTCGACAAAAGAGATAACACCCCCCCATTACGTCATGCTTCAGAAATGTGGAAAATGGTCCGTTTTCAAATGTTTTATTTTTGAACGTCAGTTCACATTTGTAGGTGGATCATCAGTGTTAGAGCTAAAATTAGCATGTTTAAAGTGATTTTCATGCTTCCAGGGGCCCAAAACACAAGATTTATGGAATGGTTAAAAGTGCATGAAAATGGCCAATTTACTCACTCTGAGTTCTCAAAAAGGGTTTCTTCACCCCGGGAAGTTAATTAAATACCATTTGGAGGCATTTAATGTTCGAGCAAAAACGGCTGATTTTCGACAAAAGAGATAACACCCCCCCATTACGTCATGCTTCAGAAATGTGGAAAATGGTCCGTTTTCAAATGTTTTATTTTTGAACGTCAGTTCACATTTGTAGGTGGATCATCAGTGTTAGAGCTAAAATTAGCATGTTTAAAGTGATTTTCATGCTTCCAGGGGCTCGGGAAGTTAATTAAATACCATTTGGAGGCATTTAATGTTCAAGCAAAAACGGCTGATTTTCGACAAAAGAGATAACACCCCCCCATTACGTCATGCTTCAGAAATGTAGAAAATGGTCAGTTTTCAAATGTTTTATTTTTGAACGTCAGTTCACATTTGTAGGTGGATCATCAGTGTTAGAGCTAAAATTAGCATGTTTAAAGTGATTTTCATGCTTCCAGGGGCCCAAAACACAAGATTTATGGAATGGTTAAAAGTGCATGAAAATGGCCAATTTACTCACTCTGAGTTCTCAAAAAGGGTTTCTTCACCCCGGGAAGTGAAATAAATACCATTTGGAGGCATTTAATGTTCGAGCAAAAACGGCTGATTTTCGACAAAAGAGATAGCACCCCCCCATTACGTCATGCTTCAGAAATGTGGAAAATGGTCCGTTTTCAAATGTTTTATTTTTGAACGTCAGTTCACATTTGTAGGTGGATCATCAGTGTTAGAGCTAAAATTAGCATGTTTAAAGTGATTTTCATGCTTCCAGGGGCTCGGGAAGTTAATTAAATACCATTTGGAGGCATTTAATGTTCGAGCAAAAACGGCAGATTTTCGACAAAAGAGATAACACCCCCCCCATTACGTCATGCTTCAGAAATGTGGACAATGGTCCGTTTTCAAATGTTTTATTTTTGAACGTCAGTTCACATTTGTAGGTGGATCATCAGTGTTAGAGCTAAAATTAGCATGTTTAAAGTGATTTTCATGCTTCCAGGGGCTCGGGAAGTGAAATAAATACCATTTGGAGGCATTTAATGTTCGAGCAAAAACGGCTGATTTTCGACAAAAGAGATAACACCCCCCCATGACGTCATGCTTCAGAAATGTGGAAAATGGTCCGTTTTCAAATGTTTTATTTTTGAACGTCAGTTCACATTTGTAGGTGGATCATCAGTGTTAGAGCTAAAATTAGCATGTTTAAAGTGATTTTCATGCTTCCAGGGGCCCAAAACACAAGATTTATGGAATGGTTAAAAGTGCATGAAAATGGCCAATTTACTCACTCTGAGTTCTCAAAAAGGGTTTCTTCACCCCGGGAAGTGAAATAAATACCATTTGGAGGCATTTAATGTTCGAGCAAAAACGGCTGATTTTCGACAAAAGAGATAACACCCCCCCATTACGTCATGCTTCAGAAATGTGGAAAATGGTCCGTTTTCAAATGTTTTATTTTTGAACGTCAGTTCACATTTGTAGGTGGATCATCAGTGTTAGAGCTAAAATTAGCATGTTTAAAGTGATTTTCATGCTTCCAGGGGCTCGGGAAGTTAATTAAATACCATTTGGAGGCATTTAATGTTTGAGCAAAAACGGCTGATTTTCGACAAAAGAGATAACACCCCCCCATTACGTCATGCTTCAGAAATGTGGAAAATGGTCCGTTTTCAAATGTTTTATTTCTGAACGTCAGTTCACATTTGTAGGTGGATCATCAGTGTTAGAGCTAAAATTAGCATGTTTAAAGTGATTTTCATGCTTCCAGGGGCTCGGGAAGTTAATTAAATACCATTTGGAGGCATTTAATGTTCGAGCAAAAACGGCTGATTTTCGACAAAAGAGATAACACCCCCCCATTACGTCATGCTTCAGAAATGTGGAAAATGGTCCGTTTTCAAATGTTTTATTTTTGAACGTCAGTTCACATTTGTAGGTGGATCATCAGTGTTAGAGCTAAAATTAGCATGTTTAAAGTGATTTTCATGCTTCCAGGGGCCCAAAACACAAGATTTATGGAATGGTTAAAAGTGCATGAAAATGGCCAATTTACTCACTCTGAGTTCTCAAAAAGGGTTTCTTCACCCCGGGAAGTTAATTAAATACCATTTGGAGGCATTTAATGTTCGAGCAAAAACGGCTGATTTTCGACAAAAGAGATAACACCCCCCCATTACGTCATGCTTCAGAAATGTGGAAAATGGTCCGTTTTCAAATGTTTTATTTTTGAACGTCAGTTCACATTTGTAGGTGGATCATCAGTGTTAGAGCTAAAATTAGCATGTTTAAAGTGATTTTCATGCTTCCAGGGGCCCAAAACACAAGATTTATGGAATGGTTAAAAGTGCATGAAAATGGCCAATTTACTCACTCTGAGTTCTCAAAAAGGGTTTCTTCACCCCGGGAAGTTAATTAAATACCATTTGGAGGCATTTAATGTTCGAGCAAAAACGGCTGATTTTCGACAAAAGAGATAACACCCCCCCATTACGTCATGCTTCAGAAATGTGGAAAATGGTCCGTTTTCAAATGTTTTATTTTTGAACGTCAGTTCACATTTGTAGGTGGATCATCAGTGTTAGAGCTAAAATTAGCATGTTTAAAGTGATTTTCATGCTTCCAGGGGCTCGGGAAGTTAATTAAATACCATTTGGAGGCATTTAATGTTCGAGCAAAAACGGCTGATTTTCGACAAAAGAGATAACACCCCCCCATTACGTCATGCTTCAGAAATGTGGAAAATGGTCCGTTTTCAAATGTTTTATTTTTGAACGTCAGTTCACATTTGAAGGTGGATCATCAGTGTTAGAGCTAAAATTAGCATGTTTAAAGTGATTTTCATGCTTCCAGGGGCCCAAAACACAAGATTTATGGAATGGTTAAGAGTGCATGAAAATGGCCAATTTACTCACTCTGAGCTCTCAAAAAGGGTTTCTTCACCCCGGGAAGTTAATTAAATACCATTTGGAGGCATTTAATGTTCGAGCAAAATGGCTGATTTTCGACAAAAGAGATAACACCCCCCCCATTACGTCATGCTTCAGAAATGTGGAAAATGGTCCGTTTTCAAATGTTTTATTTTTGAACGTCAGTTCACATTTGTAGGTGGATCATCAGTGTTAGAGCTGAAATTAGCATGTTTAAAGTGATTTTCATGCTTCCAGGGGCCCAAAACACAAGATTTATGGAATGGTTAAAAGTGCATGAAAATGGCCAATTTACTCACTCTGAGTTCTCAAAAAGGGTTTCTTCACCCCGGGAAGTTAATTAAATACCATTTGGAGGCATTTAATGTTCGAGCAAAAACGGCTGACTTTCGACAAAAGAGATAACACCCCCCCATTACGTCATGCTTCAGAAATGTGGAAAATGGTCCGTTTTCAAATGTTTTATTTTTGAACGTCAGTTCACATTTGTAGGTGGATCATCAGTGTTAGAGCTAAAATTAGCATGTTTAAAGTGATTTTCATGCTTCCAGGGGCTCGGGAAGTTAATTAAATACCATTTGGAGGCATTTAATGTTCGAGCAAAAACGGCTGATTTTCAACAAAAGAGATAACACCCCCCCATTACGTCATGCTTCAGAAATGTGGAAAATGGTCCGTTTTCAAATGTTTTATTTTTGAACGTCAGTTCACATTTGTAGGTGGATCATCAGTGTTAGAGCTAAAATTAGCATGTTTAAAGTGATTTTCATGCTTCCAGGGGCCCAAAACACAAGATTTATGGAATGGTTAAAAGTGCATGAAAATGGCCAATTTACTCACTCTGAGTTCTCAAAAAGGGTTTCTTCACCCCGGGAAGTTAATTAAATACCATTTGGAGGCATTTAATGTTCGAGCAAAAACGGCTGATTTTCGACAAAAGAGATAACACCCCCCCATTACGTCATGCTTCAGAAATGTGGAAAATGGTCCGTTTTCAAATGTTTTATTTTTGAACGTCAGTTCACATTTGTAGGTGGATCATCAGTGTTAGAGCTAAAATTAGCATGTTTAAAGTGATTTTCATGCTTCCAGGGGCTCGGGAAGTTAATTAAATACCATTTGGAGGCATTTAATGTTCGAGCAAAAACGGCAGATTTTCGACAAAAGAGATAACACCCCCCCCATTACGTCATGCTTCAGAAATGTGGACAATGGTCCGTTTTCAAATGTTTTATTTTTGAACGTCAGTTCACATTTGTAGGTGGATCATCAGTGTTAGAGCTAAAATTAGCATGTTTAAAGTGATTTTCATGCTTCCAGGGGCTCGGGAAGTGAAATAAATACCATTTGGAGGCATTTAATGTTCGAGCAAAAACGGCTGATTTTCGACAAAAGAGATAACACCCCCCCATGACGTCATGCTTCAGAAATGTGGAAAATGGTCCGTTTTCAAATGTTTTATTTTTGAACGTCAGTTCACATTTGTAGGTGGATCATCAGTGTTAGAGCTAAAATTAGCATGTTTAAAGTGATTTTCATGCTTCCAGGGGCCCAAAACACAAGATTTATGGAATGGTTAAAAGTGCATGAAAATGGCCAATTTACTCACTCTGAGTTCTCAAAAAGGGTTTCTTCACCCCGGGAAGTGAAATAAATACCATTTGGAGGCATTTAATGTTCGAGCAAAAACGGCTGATTTTCGACAAAAGAGATAACACCCCCCCATTACGTCATGCTTCAGAAATGTGGAAAATGGTCCGTTTTCAAATGTTTTATTTTTGAACGTCAGTTCACATTTGTAGGTGGATCATCAGTGTTAGAGCTAAAATTAGCATGTTTAAAGTGATTTTCATGCTTCCAGGGGCTCGGGAAGTTAATTAAATACCATTTGGAGGCATTTAATGTTTGAGCAAAAACGGCTGATTTTCGACAAAAGAGATAACACCCCCCCATTACGTCATGCTTCAGAAATGTGGAAAATGGTCCGTTTTCAAATGTTTTATTTCTGAACGTCAGTTCACATTTGTAGGTGGATCATCAGTGTTAGAGCTAAAATTAGCATGTTTAAAGTGATTTTCATGCTTCCAGGGGCTCGGGAAGTTAATTAAATACCATTTGGAGGCATTTAATGTTCGAGCAAAAACGGCTGATTTTCGACAAAAGAGATAACACCCCCCCATTACGTCATGCTTCAGAAATGTGGAAAATGGTCCGTTTTCAAATGTTTTATTTTTGAACGTCAGTTCACATTTGTAGGTGGATCATCAGTGTTAGAGCTAAAATTAGCATGTTTAAAGTGATTTTCATGCTTCCAGGGGCCCAAAACACAAGATTTATGGAATGGTTAAAAGTGCATGAAAATGGCCAATTTACTCACTCTGAGTTCTCAAAAAGGGTTTCTTCACCCCGGGAAGTTAATTAAATACCATTTGGAGGCATTTAATGTTCGAGCAAAAACGGCTGATTTTCGACAAAAGAGATAACACCCCCCCATTACGTCATGCTTCAGAAATGTGGAAAATGGTCCGTTTTCAAATGTTTTATTTTTGAACGTCAGTTCACATTTGTAGGTGGATCATCAGTGTTAGAGCTAAAATTAGCATGTTTAAAGTGATTTTCATGCTTCCAGGGGCCCAAAACACAAGATTTATGGAATGGTTAAAAGTGCATGAAAATGGCCAATTTACTCACTCTGAGTTCTCAAAAAGGGTTTCTTCACCCCGGGAAGTTAATTAAATACCATTTGGAGGCATTTAATGTTCGAGCAAAAACGGCTGATTTTCGACAAAAGAGATAACACCCCCCCATTACGTCATGCTTCAGAAATGTGGAAAATGGTCCGTTTTCAAATGTTTTATTTTTGAACGTCAGTTCACATTTGTAGGTGGATCATCAGTGTTAGAGCTAAAATTAGCATGTTTAAAGTGATTTTCATGCTTCCAGGGGCTCGGGAAGTTAATTAAATACCATTTGGAGGCATTTAATGTTCGAGCAAAAACGGCTGATTTTCGACAAAAGAGATAACACCCCCCCATTACGTCATGCTTCAGAAATGTGGAAAATGGTCCGTTTTCAAATGTTTTATTTTTGAACGTCAGTTCACATTTGAAGGTGGATCATCAGTGTTAGAGCTAAAATTAGCATGTTTAAAGTGATTTTCATGCTTCCAGGGGCCCAAAACACAAGATTTATGGAATGGTTAAGAGTGCATGAAAATGGCCAATTTACTCACTCTGAGCTCTCAAAAAGGGTTTCTTCACCCCGGGAAGTTAATTAAATACCATTTGGAGGCATTTAATGTTCGAGCAAAATGGCTGATTTTCGACAAAAGAGATAACACCCCCCCCATTACGTCATGCTTCAGAAATGTGGAAAATGGTCCGTTTTCAAATGTTTTATTTTTGAACGTCAGTTCACATTTGTAGGTGGATCATCAGTGTTAGAGCTGAAATTAGCATGTTTAAAGTGATTTTCATGCTTCCAGGGGCCCAAAACACAAGATTTATGGAATGGTTAAAAGTGCATGAAAATGGCCAATTTACTCACTCTGAGTTCTCAAAAAGGGTTTCTTCACCCCGGGAAGTTAATTAAATACCATTTGGAGGCATTTAATGTTCGAGCAAAAACGGCTGACTTTCGACAAAAGAGATAACACCCCCCCATTACGTCATGCTTCAGAAATGTGGAAAATGGTCCGTTTTCAAATGTTTTATTTTTGAACGTCAGTTCACATTTGTAGGTGGATCATCAGTGTTAGAGCTAAAATTAGCATGTTTAAAGTGATTTTCATGCTTCCAGGGGCTCGGGAAGTTAATTAAATACCATTTGGAGGCATTTAATGTTCGAGCAAAAACGGCTGATTTTCGACAAAAGAGATAACACCCCCCCATTACGTCATGCTTCAGAAATGTGGAAAATGGTCCGTTTTCAAATGTTTTATTTTTGAACGTCAGTTCACATTTGTAGGTGGATCATCAGTGTTAGAGCTAAAATTAGCATGTTTAAAGTGATTTTCATGCTTCCAGGGGCCCAAAACACAAGATTTATGGAATGGTTAAAAGTGCATGAAAATGGCCAATTTACTCACTCTGAGTTCTCAAAAAGGGTTTCTTCACCCCGGGAAGTTAATTAAATACCATTTGGAGGCATTTAATGTTCGAGCAAAAACGGCTGATTTTCGACAAAAGAGATAACACCCCCCCATTACGTCATGCTTCAGAAATGTGGAAAATGGTCCGTTTTCAAATGTTTTATTTTTGAACGTCAGTTCACATTTGTAGGTGGATCATCAGTGTTAGAGCTAAAATTAGCATGTTTAAAGTGATTTTCATGCTTCCAGGGGCTCGGGAAGTTAATTAAATACCATTTGGAGGCATTTAATGTTCAAGCAAAAACGGCTGATTTTCGACAAAAGAGATAACACCCCCCCATTACGTCATGCTTCAGAAATGTAGAAAATGGTCAGTTTTCAAATGTTTTATTTTTGAACGTCAGTTCACATTTGTAGGTGGATCATCAGTGTTAGAGCTAAAATTAGCATGTTTAAAGTGATTTTCATGCTTCCAGGGGCCCAAAACACAAGATTTATGGAATGGTTAAAAGTGCATGAAAATGGCCAATTTACTCACTCTGAGTTCTCAAAAAGGGTTTCTTCACCCCGGGAAGTGAAATAAATACCATTTGGAGGCATTTAATGTTCGAGCAAAAACGGCTGATTTTCGACAAAAGAGATAGCACCCCCCCATTACGTCATGCTTCAGAAATGTGGAAAATGGTCCGTTTTCAAATGTTTTATTTTTGAACGTCAGTTCACATTTGTAGGTGGATCATCAGTGTTAGAGCTAAAATTAGCATGTTTAAAGTGATTTTCATGCTTCCAGGGGCTCGGGAAGTTAATTAAATACCATTTGGAGGCATTTAATGTTCGAGCAAAAACGGCAGATTTTCGACAAAAGAGATAACACCCCCCCCATTACGTCATGCTTCAGAAATGTGGACAATGGTCCGTTTTCAAATGTTTTATTTTTGAACGTCAGTTCACATTTGTAGGTGGATCATCAGTGTTAGAGCTAAAATTAGCATGTTTAAAGTGATTTTCATGCTTCCAGGGGCTCGGGAAGTGAAATAAATACCATTTGGAGGCATTTAATGTTCGAGCAAAAACGGCTGATTTTCGACAAAAGAGATAACACCCCCCCATGACGTCATGCTTCAGAAATGTGGAAAATGGTCCGTTTTCAAATGTTTTATTTTTGAACGTCAGTTCACATTTGTAGGTGGATCATCAGTGTTAGAGCTAAAATTAGCATGTTTAAAGTGATTTTCATGCTTCCAGGGGCCCAAAACACAAGATTTATGGAATGGTTAAAAGTGCATGAAAATGGCCAATTTACTCACTCTGAGTTCTCAAAAAGGGTTTCTTCACCCCGGGAAGTGAAATAAATACCATTTGGAGGCATTTAATGTTCGAGCAAAAACGGCTGATTTTCGACAAAAGAGATAACACCCCCCCATTACGTCATGCTTCAGAAATGTGGAAAATGGTCCGTTTTCAAATGTTTTATTTTTGAACGTCAGTTCACATTTGTAGGTGGATCATCAGTGTTAGAGCTAAAATTAGCATGTTTAAAGTGATTTTCATGCTTCCAGGGGCTCGGGAAGTGAAATAAATACCATTTGGAGGCATTTAATGTTCGAGCAAAAACGGCTGATTTTCGACAAAAGAGATAACACCCCCCCATTACGTCATGCTTCAGAAATGTGGAAAATGGTCCGTTTTCAAATGTTTTATTTTTGAACGTCAGTTCACATTTGTAGGTGGATCATCAGTGTTAGAGCTAAAATTAGCATGTTTAAAGTGATTTTCATGCTTCCAGGGGCCCAAAACACAAGATTAATGGAATGGTTAAAAGTGCATGAAAATGGCCAATTTACTCACTCTGAGTTCTCAAAAAGGGTTTCTTCACCCCGGGAAGTGAAATAAATACCATTTGGAGGCATTTAATGTTCGAGCAAAAACGGCTGATTTTCGACAAAAGAGATAACACCCCCCCATTAAGTCATGCTTCAGAAATGTGGAAAATGGTCCGTTTTCAAATGTTTTATTTTTGAACGTCAGTTCACATTTGTAGGTGGATCATCAGTGTTAGAGCTAAAATTAGCATGTTTAAAGTGATTTTCATGCTTCCAGGGGCTCGGGAAGTTAATTAAATACCATTTGGAGGCATTTAATGTTCGAGCAAAAACGGCTGATTTTCGACAAAAGAGATAACACCCCCCCATTACGTCATGCTTCAGAAATGTGGAAAATGGTCCGTTTTCAAATGTTTTATTTTTGAACGTCAGTTCACATTTGTAGGTGGATCATCAGTGTTAGAGCTAAAATTAGCATGTTTAAAGTGATTTTCATGCTTCCAGGGGCCCAAAACACAAGATTTATGGAATGGTTAAAAGTGCATGAAAATGGCCAATTTACTCACTCTGAGTTCTCAAAAAGGGTTTCTTCACCCCGGGAAGTTAATTAAATACCATTTGGAGGCATTTAATAGTCGAGCAAAAACGGCTGATTTTCGACAAAAGAGATAACACCCCCCCATTACGTCATGCTTCAGAAATGTGGAAAATGGTCCGTTTTCAAATGTTTTATTTTTGAACGTCAGTTCACATTTGTAGGTGGATCATCAGTGTTAGAGCTAAAATTAGCATGTTTAAAGTGATTTTCATGCTTCCAGGGGCCCAAAACACAAGATTTATGGAATGGTTAAAAGTGCATGAAAATGGCCAATTTACTCACTCTGAGTTCTCAAAAAGGGTTTCTTCACCCCGGGAAGTTAATTAAATACCATTTGGAGGCATTTAATGTTCGAGCAAAAACGGCTGATTTTCGACAAAAGAGATAACACCCCCCCATTACGTCATGCTTCAGAAATGTGGAAAATGGTCCGTTTTCAAATGTTTTATTTTTGAACGTCAGTTCACATTTGTAGGTGGATCATCAGTGTTAGAGCTAAAATTAGCATGTTTAAAGTGATTTTCATGCTTCCAGGGGCTCGGGAAGTTAATTAAATACCATTTGGAGGCATTTAATGTTCGAGCAAAAACGGCTGATTTTCGACAAAAGAGATAACACCCCCCCATTACGTCATGCTTCAGAAATGTGGAAAATGGTCCGTTTTCAAATGTTTTATTTTTGAACGTCAGTTCACATTTGTAGGTGGATCATCAGTGTTAGAGCTAAAATTAGCATGTTTAAAGTGATTTTCATGCTTCCAGGGGCTCGGGAAGTTAATTAAATACCATTTGGAGGCATTTAATGTTCGAGCAAAAACGGCTGATTTTCGACAAAAGAGATAACACCCCCCCATTACTTCATGCTTCAGAAATGTGGAAAATGGTCCGTTTTCAAATGTTTTATTTTTGAACGTCAGTTCACATTTGTAGGTGGATCATCAGTGTTAGAGCTAAAATTAGCATGTTTAAAGTGATTTTCATGCTTCCAGGGGCTCGGGAAGTTAATTAAATACCATTTGGAGGCATTTAATGTTCGAGCAAAAACGGCTGATTTTCGACAAAAGAGATAACACCCCCCATTACGTCATGCTTCAGAAATGTGGAAAATGGTCCGTTTTCAAATGTTTTATTTTTGAACGTCAGTTCACATTTGTAGGTGGATCATCAGTGTTAGAGCTAAAATTAGCATGTTTAAAGTGATTTTCATGCTTCCAGGGGCTCGGGAAGTTAATTAAATACCATTTGGAGGCATTTAATGTTCGAGCAAAAACGGCTGATTTTCGACAAAAGAGATAACACCCCCCCATTACGTCATGCTTCAGAAATGTGGAAAATGGTCCGTTTTCAAATGTTTTATTTTGGAACGTCAGTTCACATTTGTAGGTGGATCATCAGTGTTAGAGCTAAAATTAGCATGTTTAAAGTGATTTTCATGCTTCCAGGGGCTCGGGAAGTTAATTAAATACCATTTGGAGGCATTTAATGTTCGAGCAAAAACGGCTGATTTTCGACAAAAGAGATAACACCCCCCCATTACGTCATGCTTCAGAAATGTGGAAAATGGTCCGTTTTCAAATGTTTTATTTTTGAACGTCAGTTCACATTTGTAGGTGGATCATCAGTGTTAGAGCTAAAATGAGCATGTTTAAAGTGATTTTCATGCTTCCAGGGGCCCAAAACACAAGATTTATGGAATGGTTAAAAGTGCATGAAAATGGCCAATTTACTCACTCTGAGTTCTCAAAAAGGGTTTCTTCACCCCGGGAAGTTAATTAAATACCATTTGGAGGCATTTAATGTTCGAGCAAAAACGGCTGATTTTCGACAAAAGAGATAACACCCCCCCATTACGTCATGCTTCAGAAATGTGGAAAATGGTCCGTTTTCAAATGTTTTATTTTTGAACGTCAGTTCACATTTGTAGGTGGATCATCAGTGTTAGAGCTAAAATTAGCATGTTTAAAGTGATTTTCATGCTTCCAGGGGCTCGGGAAGTTAATTAAATACCATTTGGAGGCATTTAATGTTCGAGCAAAAACGGCTGATTTTCGACAAAAGAGATAACACCCCCCCATTACGTCATGCTTCAGAAATGTGGAAAATGGTCCGTTTTCAAATGTTTTATTTTTGAACGTCAGTTCACATTTGTAGGTGGATCATCAGTGTTAGAGCTACAATTAGCATGTTTAAAGTGATTTTCATGCTTCCAGGGGCCCAAAACACAAGATTTATGGAATGGTTAAAAGTGCATGAAAATGGCCAATTTACTCACTCTGAGTTCTCAAAAAGGGTTTCTTCACCCCGGGAAGTTAATTAAATACCATTTGGAGGCATTTAATGTTCGAGCAAAAACGGCTGATTTTCGACAAAAGAGATAACACCCCCCCATTACGTCATGCTTCAGAAATGTGGAAAATGGTCCGTTTTCAAATGTTTTATTTTTGAACGTCAGTTCACATTTGTAGGTGGATCATCAGTGTTAGAGCTAAAATTAGCATGTTTAAAGTGATTTTCATGCTTCCAGGGGCTCGGGAAGTTAATTAAATACCATTTGGAGGCATTTAATGTTCGAGCAAAAACGGCTGATTTTCGACAAAAGAGATAACACCCCCCCATTACGTCATGCTTCAGAAATGTGGAAAATGGTCCGTTTTCAAATGTTTTATTTTTGAACGTCAGTTCACATTTGTAGGTGGATCATCAGTGTTAGAGCTAAAATTAGCATGTTTAAAGTGATTTTCATGCTTCCAGGGGCTCGGGAAGTTAATTAAATACCATTTGGAGGCATTTAATGTTCGAGCAAAAACGGCTGATTTTCGACAAAAGAGATAACACCCCCCCCATTACGTCATGCTTCAGAAATGTGGAAAATGGTCCGTTTTCAAATGTTTTATTTTTGAACGTCAGTTCACATTTGTAGGTGGATCATCAGTGTTAGAGCTAAAATTAGCATGTTTAAAGTGATTTTCATGCTTCCAGGGGCTCGGGAAGTTAATTAAATACCATTTGGAGGCATTTAATGTTCGAGCAAAAACGGCTGATTTTCGACAAAAGAGATAACACCCCCCCATTACTTCATGCTTCAGAAATGTGGAAAATGGTCCGTTTTCAAATGTTTTATTTTTGAACGTCAGTTCACATTTGTAGGTGGATCATCAGTGTTAGAGCTAAAATTAGCATGTTTAAAGTGATTTTCATGCTTCCAGGGGCTCGGGAAGTTAATTAAATACCATTTGGAGGCATTTAATGTTCGAGCAAAAACGGCTGATTTTCGACAAAAGAGATAACACCCCCCCATTACGTCATGCTTCAGAAATGTGGAAAATGGTCCGTTTTCAAATGTTTTATTTTTGAACGTCAGTTCACATTTGTAGGTGGATCATCAGTGTTAGAGCTAAAATTAGCATGTTTAAAGTGATTTTCATGCTTCCAGGGGCCCAAAACACAAGATTTATGGAATGGTTAAAAGTGCATGAAAATGGCCAATTTACTCACTCTGAGTTCTCAAAAAGGGTTTCTTCACACCGGGAAGTTAATTAAATACCATTTGGAGGCATTTAATGTTCGAGCAAAAACGGCTGATTTTCGACAAAAGAGATAACACCCCCCCCATTACGTCATGCTTCAGAAATGTGGAAAATGGTCCGTTTTCAAATGTTTTATTTTTGAACGTCAGTTCACATTTGTAGGTGGATCATCAGTGTTAGAGCTAAAATTAGCATGTTTAAAGTGATTTTCATGCTTCCAGGGGCCCAAAACACAAGATTTATGGAATGGTTAAAAGTGCATGAAAATGGCCAATTTACTCACTCTGAGTTCTCAAAAAGGGTTTCTTCACCCCGGGAAGTTAATTAAATACCATTTGGAGGCATTTAATGTTCGAGCAAAAACAGCTGATTTTCGACAAAAGAGATAACACCCCCCCCATTACGTCATGCTTCAGAAATGTGGAAAATGGTCCGTTTTCAAATGTTTTATTTTTGAACGTCAGTTCACATTTGTAGGTGGATCATCAGTGTTAGAGCTAAAATTAGCATGTTTAAAGTGATTTTCATGCTTCCAGGGGCTCGGGAAGTTAATTAAATACCATTTGGAGGCATTTAATGTTCGAGCAAAAACGGCTGATTTTCGACAAAAGAGATAACACCCCCCCATTACGTCATGCTTCAGAAATGTGGAAAATGGTCCGTTTTCAAATGTTTTATTTTTGAACGTCAGTTCACATTTGTAGGTGGATCATCAGTGTTAGAGCTAAAATTAGCATGTTTAAAGTGATTTTCATGCTTCCAGGGGCCCAAAACACAACATTTATGGAATGGTTAAAAGTGCATGAAAATGGCCAATTTACTCACTCTGAGTTCTCAAAAAGGGTTTCTTCACCCCGGGAAGTTAATTAAATACCATTTGGAGGCATTTAATGTTCGAGCAAAAACGGCTGATTTTCGACAAAAGAGATAACACCCCCCATTACGTCATGCTTCAGAAATGTGGAAAATGGTCCGTTTTCAAATGTTTTATTTTTGAACGTCAGTTCACATTTGTAGGTGGATCATCAGTGTTAGAGCTAAAATTAGCATGTTTAAAGTGATTTTCATGCTTCCAGGGGCCCAAAACACAACATTTATGGAATGGTTAAAAGTGCATGAAAATGGCCAATTTACTCACTCTGCGTTCTCAAAAAGGGTTTCTTCACCCCGGGAAGTTAATTAAATACCATTTGGAGGCATTTAATGTTCGAGCAAAAACGGCTGATTTTCGACAAAAGAGATAACACCCCCCCCATTACGTCATGCTTCAGAAATGTGGAAAATGGTCCGTTTTCAAATGTTTTATTTTTGAACGTCAGTTCACATTTGTAGGTGGATCATCAGTGTTAGAGCTAAAATTAGCATGCTTAAAGTGATTTTCATGCTTCCAGGGGCTCGGGAAGTTAATTAAATACCACTTGGAGGCATTTAATGTTCGAGCAAAAACGGCTGATTTTCGACAAAAGAGATAACACCCCCCCATTACGTCATGCTTCAGAAATGTGGAAAATGGTCCGTTTTCAAATGTTTTATTTTTGAACGTCAGTTCACATTTGTAGGTGGATCATCAGTGTTAGAGCTAAAATTAGCATGTTTAAAGTGATTTTCATGCTTCCAGGGGCCCAAAACACAAGATTAATGGAATGGTTAAAAGTGCATGAAAATGGCCAATTTACTCACTCTGAGTTCTCAAAAAGGGTTTCTTCACCCCGGGAAGTGAAATAAATACCATTTGGAGGCATTTAATGTTCGAGCAAAAACGGCTGATTTTCGACAAAAGAGATAACACCCCCCCATTACGTCATGCTTCAGAAATGTGGAAAATGGTCCGTTTTCAAATGTTTTATTTTTGAACGTCAGTTCACATTTGTAGGTGGATCATCAGTGTTAGAGCTAAAATTAGCATGTTTAAAGTGATTTTCATGCTTCCAGGGGCCCAAAACACAAGATTTATGGAATGGTTAAAAGTGCATGAAAATGGCCAATTTACTCACTCTGAGTTCTCAAAAAGGGTTTCTTCACCCCTGGAAGTTAATTAAATACCATTTGGAGGCATTTAATGTTCGAGCAAAAACGGCTGATTTTCGACAAAAGAGATAACACCCCCCCATTACGTCATGCTTCAGAAATGTGGAAAATGGTCCGTTTTCAAATGTTTGATTTTTGAACGTCAGTTCACATTTGTAGGTGGATCATCAGTGTTAGAGCTAAAATTAGCATGTTTAAAGTGATTTTCATGCTTTCAGGGGCTCGGGAAGTTAATTAAATACCATTTGGAGGCATTTAATGTTCGAGCAAAAACGGCTGATTTTCGACAAAAGAGATAACACCCCCCCATTGCGTCATGCTTCAGAAATGTGGAAAATGGTCCGTTTTCAAATGTTTTATTTTTGAACGTCAGTTCACATTTGTAGGTGGATCATCAGTGTTAGAGCTAAAATTAGCAGGTTTAAAGTGATTTTCATGCTTCCAGGGGCTCGGGAAGTTAATTAAATACCATTTGGAGGCATTTAATGTTCGAGCAAAAACGGCTGATTTTCGACAAAAGAGATAACACCCCCCCATTACGTCATGCTTCAGAAATGTGGAAATTGGTCCGTTTTCAAATGTTTTATTTTTGAACGTCAGTTCACATTTGTAGGTGGATCATCAGTGTTAGAGCTAAAATTAGCATGTTTAAAGTGATTTTCATGCTTCCAGGGGCCCAAAACACAAGATTTATGGAATGGTTAAAAGTGCATGAAAATGGCCAATTTACTCACTCTGAGTTCTCAAAAAGGGTTTCTTCACCCCGGGAAGTGAAATAAATACCATTTGGAGGCATTTAATGTTCGAGCAAAAACGGCTGATTTTCGACAAAAGAGATAACACCCCCCCATTACGTCATGCTTCAGAAATGTGGAAAATGGTCCGTTTTCAAATGTTTTATTTTTGAACGTCAGTTCACATTTGTAGGTGGATCATCAGTGTTAGAGCTAAAATTAGCATGTTTAAAGTGATTTTCATGCTTCCAGGGGCTCGGGAAGTTAATTAAATACCATTTGGAGGCCTTTAATGTTCGAGCAAAAACGGCTGATTTTCGACAAAAGAGATAACACCCCCCCATTACGTCATGCTTCAGAAATGTGGAAAATGGTCCGTTTTCAAATGTTTTATTTTTGAACGTCAGTTCACATTTGTAGGTGGATCATCAGTGTTAGAGCTAAAATTAGCATGTTTAAAGTGATTTTCATGCTTCCAGGGGCTCAGGAAGTTAATTAAATACCATTTGGAGGCATTTAATGTTCGAGCAAAAACGGCTGATTTTCGACAAAAGAGATAACACCCCCCCATTACTTCATGCTTCAGAAATGTGGAAAATGGTCCGTTTTCAAATGTTTTATTTTTGAACGTCAGTTCACATTTGTAGGTGGATCATCAGTGTTAGAGCTAAAATTAGCATGTTTAAAGTGATTTTCATGCTTCCAGGGGCTCTGGAAGTTAATTAAATACCATTTGGAGGCATTTAATGTTCGAGCAAAAACGGCTGATTTTCGACAAAAGAGATAACACCCCCCCATTACGTCATGCTTCAGAAATGTGGAAAATGGTCCGTTTTCAAATGTTTTATTTTTGAACGTCAGTTCACATTTGTAGGTGGATCATCAGTGTTAGAGCTAAAATTAGCATGTTTAAAGTGATTTTCATGCTTCCAGGGGCTCGGGAAGTTAATTAAATACCATTTGAAGGCATTTAATGTTCGAGCAAAAACGGCTGATTTTCGACAAAAGAGATAACACCCCCCCATTACGTCATGCTTCAGAAATGTGGAAAATGGTCCGTTTTCAAATGTTTTATTTTTGAACGTCAGTTCACATTTGTAGGTGGATCATCAGTGTTAGAGCTAAAATTAGCATGTTTAAAGTGATTTTCATGCTTCCAGGGGCTCGGGAAGTTAATTAAATACCATTTGGAGGCATTTAATGTTCGAGCAAAAACGGCTGATTTTCGACAAAAGAGATAACACCCCCCCATTACGTCATGCTTCAGAAATGTGGAAAATGGTCCGTTTTCAAATGTTTTATTTTTGAACGTCAGTTCACATTTGTAGGTGGATCATCAGTGTTAGAGCTAAAATTAGCATGTTTAAAGTGATTTTCATGCTTCCAGGGGCTCGGGAAGTTAATTAAATACCATTTGGAGGCATTTAATGTTCGAGCAAAAACGGCTGATTTTCGACAAAAGAGATAACACCCCCCCATTACGTCATGCTTCAGAAATGTGGAAATTGGTCCGTTTTCAAATGTTTTATTTTTGAGACGTCAGTTCACATTTGTAGGTGGATCATCAGTGTTAGAGCTAAAATTAGCATGTTTAAAGTGATTTTCATGCTTCCAGGGGCCCAAAACACAAGATTTATGGAATGGTTAAAAGTGCATGAAAATGGCCAATTTACTCACTCTGAGTTCTCAAAAAGGGTTTCTTCACCCCGGGAAGTGAAATAAATACCATTTGGAGGCATTTAATGTTCGAGCAAAAACGGCTGATTTTCGACAAAAGAGATAACACCCCCCCATTACGTCATGCTTCAGAAATGTGGAAAATGGTCCGTTTTCAAATGTTTTATTTTTGAACGTCAGTTCACATTTGTAGGTGGATCATCAGTGTTAGAGCTAAAATTAGCATGTTTAAAGTGATTTTCATGCTTCCAGGGGCTCGGGAAGTTAATTAAATACCATTTGGAGGCATTTAATGTTCGAGCAAAAACGGCTGATTTTCGACAAAAGAGATAACACCCCCCCATTACGTCATGCTTCAGAAATGTGGAAAATGGTCCGTTTTCAAATGTTTTATTTTTGAACGTCAGTTCACATTTGTAGGTGGATCATCAGTGTTAGAGCTAAAATTAGCATGTTTAAAGTGATTTTCATGCTTCCAGGGGCTCGGGAAGTTAATTAAATACCATTTGGAGGCATTTAATGTTCGAGCAAAAACGGCTGATTTTCGACAAAAGAGATAACACCCCCCCATTACGTCATGCTTCAGAAATGTGGAAAATGGTCCGTTTTCAAATGTTTTATTTTTGAACGTCAGTTCACATTTGTAGGTGGATCATCAGTGTTAGAGCTAAAATTAGCATGTTTAAAGTGATTTTCATGCTTCCAGGGGCTCTGGAAGTTAATTAAATACCATTTGGAGGCATTTAATGTTCGAGCAAAAACGGCTGATTTTCGACAAAAGAGATAACACCCCCCCATTACGTCATGCTTCAGAAATGTGGAAAATGGTCCGTTTTCAAATGTTTTATTTTTGAACGTCAGTTCACATTTGTAGGTGGATCATCAGTGTTAGAGCTAAAATTAGCATGTTTAAAGTGATTTTCATGCTTCCAGGGGCTCGGGAAGTTAATTAAATACCATTTGGAGGCATTTAATGTTCGAGCAAAAACGGCTGATTTTCGACAAAAGAGATAACACCCCCCCATTACGTCATGCTTCAGAAATGTGGAAAATGGTCCGTTTTCAAATGTTTTATTTTTGAACGTCAGTTCACATTTGTAGGTGGATCATCAGTGTTAGAGCTAAAATTAGCATGTTTAAAGTGATTTTCATGCTTCCAGGGGCCCAAAACACAAGATTTATGGAATGGTTAAAAGTGCATGAAAATGGCCAATTTACTCACTCTGAGTTCTCAAAAAGGGTTTCTTCACCCCTGGAAGTTAATTAAATACCATTTGGAGGCATTTAATGTTCGAGCAAAAACGGCTGATTTTCGACAAAAGAGATAACACCCCCCCATTACGTCATGCTTCAGAAATGTGGAAAATGGTCCGTTTTCAAATGTTTGATTTTTGAACGTCAGTTCACATTTCTAGGTGGATCATCAGTGTTAGAGCTAAAATTAGCATGTTTAAAGTGATTTTCATGCTTTCAGGGGCTCGGGAAGTTAATTAAATACCATTTGGAGGCATTTAATGTTCGAGCAAAAACGGCTGATTTTCGACAAAAGAGATAACACCCCCCCATTGCGTCATGCTTCAGAAATGTGGAAAATGGTCCGTTTTCAAATGTTTTATTTTTGAACGTCAGTTCACATTTGTAGGTGGATCATCAGTGTTAGAGCTAAAATTAGCAGGTTTAAAGTGATTTTCATGCTTCCAGGGGCTCGGGAAGTTAATTAAATACCATTTGGAGGCATTTAATGTTCGAGCAAAAACGGCTGATTTTCGACAAAAGAGATAACACCCCCCCATTACGTCATGCTTCAGAAATGTGGAAATTGGTCCGTTTTCAAATGTTTTATTTTTGAACGTCAGTTCACATTTGTAGGTGGATCATCAGTGTTAGAGCTAAAATTAGCATGTTTAAAGTGATTTTCATGCTTCCAGGGGCCCAAAACACAAGATTTATGGAATGGTTAAAAGTGCATGAAAATGGCCAATTTACTCACTCTGAGTTCTCAAAAAGGGTTTCTTCACCCCGGGAAGTGAAATAAATACCATTTGGAGGCATTTAATGTTCGAGCAAAAACGGCTGATTTTCGACAAAAGAGATAACACCCCCCCATTACGTCATGCTTCAGAAATGTGGAAAATGGTCCGTTTTCAAATGTTTTATTTTTGAACGTCAGTTCACATTTGTAGGTGGATCATCAGTGTTAGAGCTAAAATTAGCATGTTTAAAGTGATTTTCATGCTTCCAGGGGCTCGGGAAGTTAATTAAATACCATTTGGAGGCCTTTAATGTTCGAGCAAAAACGGCTGATTTTCGACAAAAGAGATAACACCCCCCCATTACGTCATGCTTCAGAAATGTGGAAAATGGTCCGTTTTCAAATGTTTTATTTTTGAACGTCAGTTCACATTTGTAGGTGGATCATCAGTGTTAGAGCTAAAATTAGCATGTTTAAAGTGATTTTCATGCTTCCAGGGGCTCGGGAAGTTAATTAAATACCATTTGGAGGCATTTAATGTTCGAGCAAAAACGGCTGATTTTCGACAAAAGAGATAACACCCCCCCATTACTTCATGCTTCAGAAATGTGGAAAATGGTCCGTTTTCAAATGTTTTATTTTTGAACGTCAGTTCACATTTGTAGGTGGATCATCAGTGTTAGAGCTAAAATTAGCATGTTTAAAGTGATTTTCATGCTTCCAGGGGCTCTGGAAGTTAATTAAATACCATTTGGAGGCATTTAATGTTCGAGCAAAAACGGCTGATTTTCGACAAAAGAGATAACACCCCCCCATTACGTCATGCTTCAGAAATGTGGAAAATGGTCCGTTTTCAAATGTTTTATTTTTGAACGTCAGTTCACATTTGTAGGTGGATCATCAGTGTTAGAGCTAAAATTAGCATGTTTAAAGTGATTTTCATGCTTCCAGGGGCTCGGGAAGTTAATTAAATACCATTTGAAGGCATTTAATGTTCGAGCAAAAACGGCTGATTTTCGACAAAAGAGATAACACCCCCCCATTACGTCATGCTTCAGAAATGTGGAAAATGGTCCGTTTTCAAATGTTTTATTTTTGAACGTCAGTTCACATTTGTAGGTGGATCATCAGTGTTAGAGCTAAAATTAGCATGTTTAAAGTGATTTTCATGCTTCCAGGGGCTCGGGAAGTTAATTAAATACCATTTGGAGGCATTTAATGTTCGAGCAAAAACGGCTGATTTTCGACAAAAGAGATAACACCCCCCCATTACGTCATGCTTCAGAAATGTGGAAAATGGTCCGTTTTCAAATGTTTTATTTTTGAACGTCAGTTCACATTTGTAGGTGGATCATCAGTGTTAGAGCTAAAATTAGCATGTTTAAAGTGATTTTCATGCTTCCAGGGGCTCGGGAAGTTAATTAAATACCATTTGGAGGCATTTAATGTTCGAGCAAAAACGGCTGATTTTCGACAAAAGAGATAACACCCCCCCATTACGTCATGCTTCAGAAATGTGGAAATTGGTCCGTTTTCAAATGTTTTATTTTTGAGACGTCAGTTCACATTTGTAGGTGGATCATCAGTGTTAGAGCTAAAATTAGCATGTTTAAAGTGATTTTCATGCTTCCAGGGGCCCAAAACACAAGATTTATGGAATGGTTAAAAGTGCATGAAAATGGCCAATTTACTCACTCTGAGTTCTCAAAAAGGGTTTCTTCACCCCGGGAAGTGAAATAAATACCATTTGGAGGCATTTAATGTTCGAGCAAAAACGGCTGATTTTCGACAAAAGAGATAACACCCCCCCATTACGTCATGCTTCAGAAATGTGGAAAATGGTCCGTTTTCAAATGTTTTATTTTTGAACGTCAGTTCACATTTGTAGGTGGATCATCAGTGTTAGAGCTAAAATTAGCATGTTTAAAGTGATTTTCATGCTTCCAGGGGCTCGGGAAGTTAATTAAATACCATTTGGAGGCATTTAATGTTCGAGCAAAAACGGCTGATTTTCGACAAAAGAGATAACACCCCCCCATTACGTCATGCTTCAGAAATGTGGAAAATGGTCCGTTTTCAAATGTTTTATTTTTGAACGTCAGTTCACATTTGTAGGTGGATCATCAGTGTTAGAGCTAAAATTAGCATGTTTAAAGTGATTTTCATGCTTCCAGGGGCTCGGGAAGTTAATTAAATACCATTTGGAGGCATTTAATGTTCGAGCAAAAACGGCTGATTTTCGACAAAAGAGATAACACCCCCCCATTACGTCATGCTTCAGAAATGTGGAAAATGGTCCGTTTTCAAATGTTTTATTTTTGAACGTCAGTTCACATTTGTAGGTGGATCATCAGTGTTAGAGCTAAAATTAGCATGTTTAAAGTGATTTTCATGCTTCCAGGGGCTCTGGAAGTTAATTAAATACCATTTGGAGGCATTTAATGTTCGAGCAAAAACGGCTGATTTTCGACAAAAGAGATAACACCCCCCCATTACGTCATGCTTCAGAAATGTGGAAAATGGTCCGTTTTCAAATGTTTTATTTTTGAACGTCAGTTCACATTTGTAGGTGGATCATCAGTGTTAGAGCTAAAATTAGCATGTTTAAAGTGATTTTCATGCTTCCAGGGGCTCGGGAAGTTAATTAAATACCATTTGAAGGCATTTAATGTTCGAGCAAAAACGGCTGATTTTCGACAAAAGAGATAACACCCCCCCATTACGTCATGCTTCAGAAATGTGGAAAATGGTCCGTTTTCAAATGTTTTATTTTTGAATGTCAGTTCACATTTGTAGGTGGATCATCAGTGTTAGAGCTAAAATTAGCATGTTTAAAGTGATTTTCATGCTTCCAGGGGCCCAAAACACAAGATTTATGGAATGGTTAAAAGTGCATGAAAATGGCCAATTTACTCACTCTGAGTTCTCAAAAAGGGTTTCTTCACCCCGGGAAGTTAATTAAATACCATTTGGAGGCATTTAATGTTCGAGCAAAAACGGCTGATTTTCGACAAAAGAGATAACACCCCCCCATTACGTCATGCTTCAGAAATGTGGAAAATGGTCCGTTTTCAAATGTTTTATTTTTGAACGTCAGTTCACATTTGTAGGTGGATCATCAGTGTTAGAGCTAAAATTAGCATGTTTAAAGTGATTTTCATGCTTCCAGGGGCTCGGGAAGTTAATTAAATACCATTTGGAGGCATTTAATGTTTGAGCAAAAACGGCTGATTTTCGACAAAAGAGATAACACCCCCCCATTACGTCATGCTTCAGAAATGTGGAAAATGGTCCGTTTTCAAATGTTTTATTTCTGAACGTCAGTTCACATTTGTAGGTGGATCATCAGTGTTAGAGCTAAAATTAGCATGTTTAAAGTGATTTTCATGCTTCCAGGGGCTCGGGAAGTTAATTAAATACCATTTGGAGGCATTTAATGTTCGAGCAAAAACGGCTGATTTTCGACAAAAGAGATAACACCCCCCCATTACGTCATGCTTCAGAAATGTGGAAAATGGTCCGTTTTCAAATGTTTTATTTTTGAACGTCAGTTCACATTTGTAGGTGGATCATCAGTGTTAGAGCTAAAATTAGCATGTTTAAAGTGATTTTCATGCTTCCAGGGGCCCAAAACAAAAGATTAATGGAATGGTTAAAAGTGCATGAAAATGGCCAATTTACTCACTCTGAGTTCTCAAAAAGGGTTTCTTCACCCCGGGAAGTGAAATAAATACCATTTGGAGGCATTTAATGTTCGAGCAAAAACGGCTGATTTTCGACAAAAGAGATAACACCCCCCCATTACGTCATGCTTCAGAAATGTGGAAAATGGTCCGTTTTCAAATGTTTTATTTTTGAACGTCAGTTCACATTTGTAGGTGGATCATCAGTGTTAGAGCTAAAATTAGCATGTTTAAAGTGATTTTCATGCTTCCAGGGGCTCGGGAAGTTAATTAAATACCATTTGGAGGCATTTAATGTTCGAGAAAAAACGGCTGATTTTCGACAAAAGAGATAACACCCCCCCATTACGTCATGCTTCAGAAATGTGGAAAATGGTCCGTTTTCAAATGTTTTATTTTTGAACGTCAGTTCACATTTGTAGGTGGATCATCAGTGTTAGAGCTAAAATTAGCATGTTTAAAGTGATTTTCATGCTTCCAGGGGCCCAAAACACAAGATTTATGGAATGGTTAAAAGTGCATGAAAATGGCCAATTTACTCACTCTGAGTTCTCAAAAAGGGTTTCTTCACCCCGGGAAGTTAATTAAATACCATTTGGAGGCATTTAATGTTCGAGCAAAAACGGCTGATTTTCGACAAAAGAGATAACACCCCCCCATTACGTCATGCTTCAGAAATGTGGAAAATGGTCCGTTTTCAAATGTTTTATTTTTGAACGTCAGTTCACATTTGTAGGTGGATCATCAGTGTTAGAGCTAAAATTAGCATGTTTAAAGTGATTTTCATGCTTCCAGGGGCCCAAAACACAAGATTTATGGAATGGTTAAAAGTGCATGAAAATGGCCAATTTACTCACTCTGAGTTCTCAAAAAGGGTTTCTTCACCCCGGGAAGTTAATTAAATACCATTTGGAGGCATTTAATGTTCGAGCAAAAACGGCTGATTTTCGACAAAAGAGATAACACCCCCCCATTACGTCATGCTTCAGAAATGTGGAAAATGGTCCGTTTTCAAATGTTTTATTTTTGAACGTCAGTTCACATTTGTAGGTGGATCATCAGTGTTAGAGCTAAAATTAGCATGTTTAAAGTGATTTTCATGCTTCCAGGGGCTCGGGAAGTTAATTAAATACCATTTGGAGGCATTTAATGTTCGAGCAAAAACGGCTGATTTTCGACAAAAGAGATAACACCCCCCCATTACGTCATGCTTCAGAAATGTGGAAAATGGTCCGTTTTCAAATGTTTTATTTTTGAACGTCAGTTCACATTTGAAGGTGGATCATCAGTGTTAGAGCTAAAATTAGCATGTTTAAAGTGATTTTCATGCTTCCAGGGGCCCAAAACACAAGATTTATGGAATGGTTAAAAGTGCATGAAAATGGCCAATTTACTCACTCTGAGCTCTCAAAAAGGGTTTCTTCACCCCGGGAAGTTAATTAAATACCATTTGGAGGCATTTAATGTTCGAGCAAAATGGCTGATTTTCGACAAAAGAGATAACACCCCCCCCATTACGTCATGCTTCAGAAATGTGGAAAATGGTCCGTTTTCAAATGTTTTATTTTTGAACGTCAGTTCACATTTGTAGGTGGATCATCAGTGTTAGAGCTGAAATTAGCATGTTTAAAGTGATTTTCATGCTTCCAGGGGCCCAAAACACAAGATTTATGGAATGGTTAAAAGTGCATGAAAATGGCCAATTTACTCACTCTGAGTTCTCAAAAAGGGTTTCTTCACCCCGGGAAGTTAATTAAATACCATTTGGAGGCATTTAATGTTCGAGCAAAAACGGCTGACTTTCGACAAAAGAGATAACACCCCCCCATTACGTCATGCTTCAGAAATGTGGAAAATGGTCCGTTTTCAAATGTTTTATTTTTGAACGTCAGTTCACATTTGTAGGTGGATCATCAGTGTTAGAGCTAAAATTAGCATGTTTAAAGTGATTTTCATGCTTCCAGGGGCTCGGGAAGTTAATTAAATACCATTTGGAGGCATTTAATGTTCGAGCAAAAACGGCTGATTTTCGACAAAAGAGATAACACCCCCCCATTACGTCATGCTTCAGAAATGTGGAAAATGGTCCGTTTTCAAATGTTTTATTTTTGAACGTCAGTTCACATTTGTAGGTGGATCATCAGTGTTAGAGCTAAAATTAGCATGTTTAAAGTGATTTTCATGCTTCCAGGGGCCCAAAACACAAGATTTATGGAATGGTTAAAAGTGCATGAAAATGGCCAATTTACTCACTCTGAGTTCTCAAAAAGGGTTTCTTCACCCCGGGAAGTTAATTAAATACCATTTGGAGGCATTTAATGTTCGAGCAAAAACGGCTGATTTTCGACAAAAGAGATAACACCCCCCCATTACGTCATGCTTCAGAAATGTGGAAAATGGTCCGTTTTCAAATGTTTTATTTTTGAACGTCAGTTCACATTTGTAGGTGGATCATCAGTGTTAGAGCTAAAATTAGCATGTTTAAAGTGATTTTCATGCTTCCAGGGGCTCGGGAAGTTAATTAAATACCATTTGGAGGCATTTAATGTTCAAGCAAAAACGGCTGATTTTCGACAAAAGAGATAACACCCCCCCATTACGTCATGCTTCAGAAATGTAGAAAATGGTCAGTTTTCAAATGTTTTATTTTTGAACGTCAGTTCACATTTGTAGGTGGATCATCAGTGTTAGAGCTAAAATTAGCATGTTTAAAGTGATTTTCATGCTTCCAGGGGCCCAAAACACAAGATTTATGGAATGGTTAAAAGTGCATGAAAATGGCCAATTTACTCACTCTGAGTTCTCAAAAAGGGTTTCTTCACCCCGGGAAGTGAAATAAATACCATTTGGAGGCATTTAATGTTCGAGCAAAAACGGCTGATTTTCGACAAAAGAGATAGCACCCCCCCATTACGTCATGCTTCAGAAATGTGGAAAATGGTCCGTTTTCAAATGTTTTATTTTTGAACGTCAGTTCACATTTGTAGGTGGATCATCAGTGTTAGAGCTAAAATTAGCATGTTTAAAGTGATTTTCATGCTTCCAGGGGCTCGGGAAGTTAATTAAATACCATTTGGAGGCATTTAATGTTCGAGCAAAAACGGCAGATTTTCGACAAAAGAGATAACACCCCCCCCATTACGTCATGCTTCAGAAATGTGGACAATGGTCCGTTTTCAAATGTTTTATTTTTGAACGTCAGTTCACATTTGTAGGTGGATCATCAGTGTTAGAGCTAAAATTAGCATGTTTAAAGTGATTTTCATGCTTCCAGGGGCTCGGGAAGTGAAATAAATACCATTTGGAGGCATTTAATGTTCGAGCAAAAACGGCTGATTTTCGACAAAAGAGATAACACCCCCCCATGACGTCATGCTTCAGAAATGTGGAAAATGGTCCGTTTTCAAATGTTTTATTTTTGAACGTCAGTTCACATTTGTAGGTGGATCATCAGTGTTAGAGCTAAAATTAGCATGTTTAAAGTGATTTTCATGCTTCCAGGGGCCCAAAACACAAGATTTATGGAATGGTTAAAAGTGCATGAAAATGGCCAATTTACTCACTCTGAGTTCTCAAAAAGGGTTTCTTCACCCCGGGAAGTGAAATAAATACCATTTGGAGGCATTTAATGTTCGAGCAAAAACGGCTGATTTTCGACAAAAGAGATAACACCCCCCCATTACGTCATGCTTCAGAAATGTGGAAAATGGTCCGTTTTCAAATGTTTTATTTTTGAACGTCAGTTCACATTTGTAGGTGGATCATCAGTGTTAGAGCTAAAATTAGCATGTTTAAAGTGATTTTCATGCTTCCAGGGGCTCGGGAAGTGAAATAAATACCATTTGGAGGCATTTAATGTTCGAGCAAAAACGGCTGATTTTCGACAAAAGAGATAACACCCCCCCATTACGTCATGCTTCAGAAATGTGGAAAATGGTCCGTTTTCAAATGTTTTATTTTTGAACGTCAGTTCACATTTGTAGGTGGATCATCAGTGTTAGAGCTAAAATTAGCATGTTTAAAGTGATTTTCATGCTTCCAGGGGCCCAAAACACAAGATTAATGGAATGGTTAAAAGTGCATGAAAATGGCCAATTTACTCACTCTGAGTTCTCAAAAAGGGTTTCTTCACCCCGGGAAGTGAAATAAATACCATTTGGAGGCATTTAATGTTCGAGCAAAAACGGCTGATTTTCGACAAAAGAGATAACACCCCCCCATTAAGTCATGCTTCAGAAATGTGGAAAATGGTCCGTTTTCAAATGTTTTATTTTTGAACGTCAGTTCACATTTGTAGGTGGATCATCAGTGTTAGAGCTAAAATTAGCATGTTTAAAGTGATTTTCATGCTTCCAGGGGCTCGGGAAGTTAATTAAATACCATTTGGAGGCATTTAATGTTCGAGCAAAAACGGCTGATTTTCGACAAAAGAGATAACACCCCCCCATTACGTCATGCTTCAGAAATGTGGAAAATGGTCCGTTTTCAAATGTTTTATTTTTGAACGTCAGTTCACATTTGTAGGTGGATCATCAGTGTTAGAGCTAAAATTAGCATGTTTAAAGTGATTTTCATGCTTCCAGGGGCCCAAAACACAAGATTTATGGAATGGTTAAAAGTGCATGAAAATGGCCAATTTACTCACTCTGAGTTCTCAAAAAGGGTTTCTTCACCCCGGGAAGTTAATTAAATACCATTTGGAGGCATTTAATAGTCGAGCAAAAACGGCTGATTTTCGACAAAAGAGATAACACCCCCCCATTACGTCATGCTTCAGAAATGTGGAAAATGGTCCGTTTTCAAATGTTTTATTTTTGAACGTCAGTTCACATTTGTAGGTGGATCATCAGTGTTAGAGCTGAAATTAGCATGTTTAAAGTGATTTTCATGCTTCCAGGGGCCCAAAACACAAGATTTATGGAATGGTTAAAAGTGCATGAAAATGGCCAATTTACTCACTCTGAGTTCTCAAAAAGGGTTTCTTCACCCCGGGAAGTTAATTAAATACCATTTGGAGGCATTTAATGTTCGAGCAAAAACGGCTGATTTTCGACAAAAGAGATAACACCCCCCCATTACGTCATGCTTCAGAAATGTGGAAAATGGTCCGTTTTCAAATGTTTTATTTTTGAACGTCAGTTCACATTTGTAGGTGGATCATCAGTGTTAGAGCTAAAATTAGCATGTTTAAAGTGATTTTCATGCTTCCAGGGGCTCGGGAAGTTAATTAAATACCATTTGGAGGCATTTAATGTTCGAGCAAAAACGGCTGATTTTCGACAAAAGAGATAACACCCCCCCATTACGTCATGCTTCAGAAATGTGGAAAATGGTCCGTTTTCAAATGTTTTATTTTTGAACGTCAGTTCACATTTGTAGGTGGATCATCAGTGTTAGAGCTAAAATTAGCATGTTTAAAGTGATTTTCATGCTTCCAGGGGCTCGGGAAGTTAATTAAATACCATTTGGAGGCATTTAATGTTCGAGCAAAAACGGCTGATTTTCGACAAAAGAGATAACACCCCCCCATTACTTCATGCTTCAGAAATGTGGAAAATGGTCCGTTTTCAAATGTTTTATTTTTGAACGTCAGTTCACATTTGTAGGTGGATCATCAGTGTTAGAGCTAAAATTAGCATGTTTAAAGTGATTTTCATGCTTCCAGGGGCTCGGGAAGTTAATTAAATACCATTTGGAGGCATTTAATGTTCGAGCAAAAACGGCTGATTTTCGACAAAAGAGATAACACCCCCCATTACGTCATGCTTCAGAAATGTGGAAAATGGTCCGTTTTCAAATGTTTTATTTTTGAACGTCAGTTCACATTTGTAGGTGGATCATCAGTGTTAGAGCTAAAATTAGCATGTTTAAAGTGATTTTCATGCTTCCAGGGGCTCGGGAAGTTAATTAAATACCATTTGGAGGCATTTAATGTTCGAGCAAAAACGGCTGATTTTCGACAAAAGAGATAACACCCCCCCATTACGTCATGCTTCAGAAATGTGGAAAATGGTCCGTTTTCAAATGTTTTATTTTGGAACGTCAGTTCACATTTGTAGGTGGATCATCAGTGTTAGAGCTAAAATTAGCATGTTTAAAGTGATTTTCATGCTTCCAGGGGCTCGGGAAGTTAATTAAATACCATTTGGAGGCATTTAATGTTCGAGCAAAAACGGCTGATTTTCGACAAAAGAGATAACACCCCCCCATTACGTCATGCTTCAGAAATGTGGAAAATGGTCCGTTTTCAAATGTTTTATTTTTGAACGTCAGTTCACATTTGTAGGTGGATCATCAGTGTTAGAGCTAAAATGAGCATGTTTAAAGTGATTTTCATGCTTCCAGGGGCCCAAAACACAAGATTTATGGAATGGTTAAAAGTGCATGAAAATGGCCAATTTACTCACTCTGAGTTCTCAAAAAGGGTTTCTTCACCCCGGGAAGTTAATTAAATACCATTTGGAGGCATTTAATGTTCGAGCAAAAACGGCTGATTTTCGACAAAAGAGATAACACCCCCCCATTACGTCATGCTTCAGAAATGTGGAAAATGGTCCGTTTTCAAATGTTTTATTTTTGAACGTCAGTTCACATTTGTAGGTGGATCATCAGTGTTAGAGCTAAAATTAGCATGTTTAAAGTGATTTTCATGCTTCCAGGGGCTCGGGAAGTTAATTAAATACCATTTGGAGGCATTTAATGTTCGAGCAAAAACGGCTGATTTTCGACAAAAGAGATAACACCCCCCCATTACGTCATGCTTCAGAAATGTGGAAAATGGTCCGTTTTCAAATGTTTTATTTTTGAACGTCAGTTCACATTTGTAGGTGGATCATCAGTGTTAGAGCTACAATTAGCATGTTTAAAGTGATTTTCATGCTTCCAGGGGCCCAAAACACAAGATTTATGGAATGGTTAAAAGTGCATGAAAATGGCCAATTTACTCACTCTGAGTTCTCAAAAAGGGTTTCTTCACCCCGGGAAGTTAATTAAATACCATTTGGAGGCATTTAATGTTCGAGCAAAAACGGCTGATTTTCGACAAAAGAGATAACACCCCCCCATTACGTCATGCTTCAGAAATGTGGAAAATGGTCCGTTTTCAAATGTTTTATTTTTGAACGTCAGTTCACATTTGTAGGTGGATCATCAGTGTTAGAGCTAAAATTAGCATGTTTAAAGTGATTTTCATGCTTCCAGGGGCTCGGGAAGTTAATTAAATACCATTTGGAGGCATTTAATGTTCGAGCAAAAACGGCTGATTTTCGACAAAAGAGATAACACCCCCCCATTACGTCATGCTTCAGAAATGTGGAAAATGGTCCGTTTTCAAATGTTTTATTTTTGAACGTCAGTTCACATTTGTAGGTGGATCATCAGTGTTAGAGCTAAAATTAGCATGTTTAAAGTGATTTTCATGCTTCCAGGGGCTCGGGAAGTTAATTAAATACCATTTGGAGGCATTTAATGTTCGAGCAAAAACGGCTGATTTTCGACAAAAGAGATAACACCCCCCCCATTACGTCATGCTTCAGAAATGTGGAAAATGGTCCGTTTTCAAATGTTTTATTTTTGAACGTCAGTTCACATTTGTAGGTGGATCATCAGTGTTAGAGCTAAAATTAGCATGTTTAAAGTGATTTTCATGCTTCCAGGGGCTCGGGAAGTTAATTAAATACCATTTGGAGGCATTTAATGTTCGAGCAAAAACGGCTGATTTTCGACAAAAGAGATAACACCCCCCCATTACTTCATGCTTCAGAAATGTGGAAAATGGTCCGTTTTCAAATGTTTTATTTTTGAACGTCAGTTCACATTTGTAGGTGGATCATCAGTGTTAGAGCTAAAATTAGCATGTTTAAAGTGATTTTCATGCTTCCAGGGGCTCGGGAAGTTAATTAAATACCATTTGGAGGCATTTAATGTTCGAGCAAAAACGGCTGATTTTCGACAAAAGAGATAACACCCCCCCATTACGTCATGCTTCAGAAATGTGGAAAATGGTCCGTTTTCAAATGTTTTATTTTTGAACGTCAGTTCACATTTGTAGGTGGATCATCAGTGTTAGAGCTAAAATTAGCATGTTTAAAGTGATTTTCATGCTTCCAGGGGCCCAAAACACAAGATTTATGGAATGGTTAAAAGTGCATGAAAATGGCCAATTTACTCACTCTGAGTTCTCAAAAAGGGTTTCTTCACACCGGGAAGTTAATTAAATACCATTTGGAGGCATTTAATGTTCGAGCAAAAACGGCTGATTTTCGACAAAAGAGATAACACCCCCCCCATTACGTCATGCTTCAGAAATGTGGAAAATGGTCCGTTTTCAAATGTTTTATTTTTGAACGTCAGTTCACATTTGTAGGTGGATCATCAGTGTTAGAGCTAAAATTAGCATGTTTAAAGTGATTTTCATGCTTCCAGGGGCCCAAAACACAAGATTTATGGAATGGTTAAAAGTGCATGAAAATGGCCAATTTACTCACTCTGAGTTCTCAAAAAGGGTTTCTTCACCCCGGGAAGTTAATTAAATACCATTTGGAGGCATTTAATGTTCGAGCAAAAACAGCTGATTTTCGACAAAAGAGATAACACCCCCCCCCATTACGTCATGCTTCAGAAATGTGGAAAATGGTCCGTTTTCAAATGTTTTATTTTTGAACGTCAGTTCACATTTGTAGGTGGATCATCAGTGTTAGAGCTAAAATTAGCATGTTTAAAGTGATTTTCATGCTTCCAGGGGCTCGGGAAGTTAATTAAATACCATTTGGAGGCATTTAATGTTCGAGCAAAAACGGCTGATTTTCGACAAAAGAGATAACACCCCCCCATTACGTCATGCTTCAGAAATGTGGAAAATGGTCCGTTTTCAAATGTTTTATTTTTGAACGTCAGTTCACATTTGTAGGTGGATCATCAGTGTTAGAGCTAAAATTAGCATGTTTAAAGTGATTTTCATGCTTCCAGGGGCTCGGGAAGTTAATTAAATACCATTTGGAGGCATTTAATGTTCGAGCAAAAACGGCTGATTTTCGACAAAAGAGATAACACCCCCCATTACGTCATGCTTCAGAAATGTGGAAAATGGTCCGTTTTCAAATGTTTTATTTTTGAACGTCAGTTCACATTTGTAGGTGGATCATCAGTGTTAGAGCTAAAATTAGCATGTTTAAAGTGATTTTCATGCTTCCAGGGGCCCAAAACACAAGATTTATGGAATGGTTAAAAGTGCATGAAAATGGCCAATTTACTCACTCTGAGTTCTCAAAAAGGGTTTCTTCACCCCGGGAAGTTAATTAAATACCATTTGGAGGCATTTAATGTTCGAGCAAAAACGGCTGATTTTCGACAAAAGAGATAACACCCCCCCCATTACGTCATGCTTCAGAAATGTGGAAAATGGTCCGTTTTCAAATGTTTTATTTTTGAACGTCACTTCACATTTGTAGGTGGATCATCAGTGTTAGAGCTAAAATTAGCATGTTTAAAGTGATTTTCATGCTTCCAGGGGCTCGGGAAGTTAATTAAATACCATTTGGAGGCATTTAATGTTCGAGCAAAAACGGCTGATTTTCGACAAAAGAGATAACACCCCCCATTACGTCATGCTTCAGAAATGTGGAAAATGGTCCGTTTTCAAATGTTTTATTTTTGAACGTCAGTTCACATTTGTAGGTGGATCATCAGTGTTAGAGCTAAAATTAGCATGTTTAAAGTGATTTTCATGCTTCCAGGGGCCCAAAACACAAGATTTATGGAATGGTTAAAAGTGCATGAAAATGGCCAATTTACTCACTCTGAGTTCTCAAAAAGGGTTTCTTCACCCCGGGAAGTTAATTAAATACCATTTGGAGGCATTTAATGTTCGAGCAAAAACGGCTGATTTTCGACAAAAGAGATAACACCCCCCCCATTACGTCATGCTTCAGAAATGTGGAAAATGGTCCGTTTTCAAATGTTTTATTTTTGAACGTCAGTTCACATTTGTAGGTGGATCATCAGTGTTAGAGCTAAAATTAGCATGTTTAAAGTGATTTTCATGCTTCCAGGGGCTCGGGAAGTTAATTAAATACCATTTGGAGGCATTTAATGTTCGAGCAAAAACGGCTGATTTTCGACAAAAGAGATAACACCCCCCCATTACGTCATGCTTCAGAAATGTGGAAAATGGTCCGTTTTCAAATGTTTTATTTTTGAACGTCAGTTCACATTTGTAGGTGGATCATCAGTGTTAGAGCTAAAATTAGCATGTTTAAAGTGATTTTCATGCTTCCAGGGGCCCAAAACACAAGATTTATGGAATGGTTAAAAGTGCATGAAAATGGCCAATTTACTCACTCTGAGTTCTCAAAAAGGGTTTCTTCACCCCGGGAAGTTAATTAAATACCATTTGGAGGCATTTAATGTTCGAGCAAAAACAGCTGATTTTCGACAAAAGAGATAACACCCCCCCCATTACGTCATGCTTCAGAAATGTGGAAAATGGTCCGTTTTCAAATGTTTTATTTTTGAACGTCAGTTCACATTTGTAGGTGGATCATCAGTGTTAGAGCTAAAATTAGCATGTTTAAAGTGATTTTCATGCTTCCAGGGGCTCGGGAAGTTAATTAAATACCATTTGGAGGCATTTAATGTTCGAGCAAAAACGGCTGATTTTCGACAAAAGAGATAACACCCCCCCATTACGTCATGCTTCAGAAATGTGGAAAATGGTCCGTTTTCAAATGTTTTATTTTTGAACGTCAGTTCACATTTGTAGGTGGATCATCAGTGTTAGAGCTAAAATTAGCATGTTTAAAGTGATTTTCATGCTTCCAGGGGCTCGGGAAGTTAATTAAATACCATTTGGAGGCATTTAATGTTCGAGCAAAAACGGCTGATTTTCGACAAAAGAGATAACACCCCCCATTACGTCATGCTTCAGAAATGTGGAAAATGGTCCGTTTTCAAATGTTTTATTTTTGAACGTCAGTTCACATTTGTAGGTGGATCATCAGTGTTAGAGCTAAAATTAGCATGTTTAAAGTGATTTTCATGCTTCCAGGGGCCCAAAACACAAGATTTATGGAATGGTTAAAAGTGCATGAAAATGGCCAATTTACTCATTCTGAGTTCTCAAAAAGGGTTTCTTCACCCCGGGAAGTGAAATAAATACCATTTGGAGGCATTTAATGTTCGAGCAAAAACGGCTGATTTTCGACAAAAGAGATAACACCCCCCCATTACGTCATGCTTCAGAAATGTGGAAAATGGTCCGTTTTCAAATGTTTTATTTTTGAACGTCAGTTCACATTTGTAGGTGGATCATCAGTGTTAGAGCTAAAATTAGCATGTTTAAAGTGATTTTCATGCTTCCAGGGGCTCGGGAAGTTAATTAAATACCATTTGGAGGCATTTAATGTTCGAGCAAAAACGGCTGATTTTCGACAAAAGAGATAACACCCCCCCATTACGTCATGCTTCAGAAATGTGGAAAATGGTCCGTTTTCAAATGTTTTATTTTTGAACGTCAGTTCACATTTGTAGGTGGATCATCAGTGTTAGAGCTAAAATTAGCATGTTTAAAGTGATTTTCATGCTTCCAGGGGCCCAAAACACAAGATTTATGGAATGGTTAAAAGTGCATGAAAATGGCCAATTTACTCACTCTGAGTTCTCAAAAAGGGTTTCTTCACCCCGGGAAGTTAATTAAATACCATTTGGAGGCATTTAATGTTCGAGAAAAAACGGCTGATTTTCAACAAAAGAGATAACACCCCCCCATTACGTCATGCTTCAGAAATGTGGAAAATGGTCCGTTTTCAAATGTTTTATTTTTGAACGTCAGTTCACATTTGTAGGTGGATCATCAGTGTTAGAGCTAAAATTAGCATGTTTAAAGTGATTTTCATGCTTCCAGGGGCTCGGGAAGTTAATTAAATACCATTTGGAGGCATTTAATGTTCAAGCAAAAACGGCTGATTTTCGACAAAAGAGATAACACCCCCCCATTACGTCATGCTTCAGAAATGTGGAAAATGGTCCGTTTTCAAATGTTTTATTTTTGAACGTCAGTTCACATTTGTAGGTGGATCATCAGTGTTAGAGCTAAAATTAGCATGTTTAAAGTGATTTTCATGCTTCCAGGGGCCCAAAACACAAGATTTATGGAATGGTTAAAAGTGCATGAAAATGGCCAATTTACTCACTCTGAGTTCTCAAAAAGGGTTTCTTCACCCCGGGAAGTTAATTAAATACCATTTGGAGGCATTTAATGTTCGAGCAAAAACGGCTGATTTTCGACAAAAGAGATAACACCCCCCCATTACGTCATGCTTCAGAAATGTGGAAAATGGTCCGTTTTCAAATGTTTTATTTTTGAACGTCAGTTCACATTTGTAGGTGGATCATCAGTGTTAGAGCTAAAATTAGCATGTTTAAAGTGATTTTCATGCTTCCAGGGGCTCAGGAAGTTAATTAAATACCATTTGGAGGCATTTAATGTTCGAGCAAAAACGGCTGATTTTCGACAAAAGAGATAACACCCCCCCATTACGTCATGCTTCAGAAATGTGGAAAATGGTCCGTTTTCAAATGTTTTATTTTTGAACGTCAGTTCACATTTGTAGGTGGATCATCAGTGTTAGAGCTAAAATTAGCATGTTTAAAGTGATTTTCATGCTTCCAGGGGCCCAAAACACAAGATTTATGGAATGGTTAAAAGTGCATGAAAATGGCCAATTTACTCACTCTGAGTTCTCAAAAAGGGTTTCTTCACCCCGGGAAGTTAATTAAATACCATTTGGAGGCATTTAATGTTCGAGCAAAAACGGCTGATTTTCGACAAAAGAGATAACACCCCCCCATTACGTCATGCTTCAGAAATGTGGAAAATGGTCCGTTTTCAAAATGTTTTATTTTTGAACGTCAGTTCACATTTGTAGGTGGATCATCAGTGTTAGAGCTAAAATTAGCATATTTAAAGTGATTTTCATGCTTCCAGGGGCCCAAAACACAAGATTTATGGAATGGTTAAAAGTGCATGAAAATGGCCAATTTACTCACTCTGAGTTCTCAAAAAGGGTTTCTTCACCCCGGGAAGTTAATTAAATACCATTTGGAGGCATTTAATGTTCGAGCAAAAACGGCTGATTTTCGACAAAAGAGATAACACCCCCCCATTACGTCATGCTTCAGAAATGTGGAAAATGGTCCGTTTTCAAATGTTTTATTTTTGAACGTCAGTTCCCATTTGTAGGTGGATCATCAGTGTTAGAGCTAAAATTAGCATGTTTAAAGTGCTTTTCATGCTTCCAGGGGCTCGGGAAGTTAATTAAATACCATTTGGAGGCATTTAATGTTCGAGCAAAAACGGCTGATTTTCGACAAAAGAGATAACACCCCCCCATTACGTCATGCTTCAGAAATGTGGAAAATGGTCCGTTTTCAAATGTTTTATTTTTGAACGTCAGTTCACATTTGTAGGTGGATCATCAGTGTTAGAGCTAAAATTAGCATGTTTAAAGTGATTTTCATGCTTCCAGGGGCCCAAAACACAAGATTTATGGAATGGTTAAAAGTGCATGAAAATGGCCAATTTACTCACTCTGAGTTCCCAAAAAGGGTTTCTTCACCCCGGGAAGTTAATTAAATACCATTTGGAGGCATTTAATGTTCGAGCAAAAACGGCTGATTTTCGACAAAAGAGATAACACCCCCCATTACGTCATGCTTCAGAAATGTGGAAAATGGTCCGTTTTCAAATGTTTTATTTTTGAACGTCAGTTCACATTTGTAGGTGGATCATCAGTGTTAGAGCTAAAATTAGCATGTTTAAAGTGATTTTCATGCTTCCAGGGGCTCGGGAAGTTAATTAAATACCATTTGGAGGCATTTAATGTTCGAGCAAAAACGGCTGATTTTCGACAAAAGAGATAACACCCCCCCATTACGTCATGCTTCAGAAATGTGGAAAATGGTCCGTTTTCAAATGTTTTATTTTTGAACGTCAGTTCACATTTGTAGGTGAATCATCAGTGTTAGAGCTAAAATTAGCATGTTTAAAGTGATTTTCATGCTTCCAGGGGCCCAAAACACAAGATTTATGGAATGGTTAAAAGTGCATGAAAATGGCCAATTTACTCATTCTGAGTTCTCAAAAAGGGTTTCTTCACCCCGGGAAGTGAAATAAATACCATTTGGAGGCATTTAATGTTCGAGCAAAAACGGCTGATTTTCGACAAAAGAGATAACACCCCCCCATTACGTCATGCTTCAGAAATGTGGAAAATGGTCCGTTTTCAAATGTTTTATTTTTGAACGTCAGTTCACATTTGTAGGTGGATCATCAGTGTTAGAGCTAAAATTAGCATGTTTAAAGTGATTTTCATGCTTCCAGGGGCTCGGGAAGTGAAATCAATACCATTTGGAGGCATTTAATGTTCGAGCAAAAACGGCTGATTTTCGACAAAAGAGATAACACCCCCCCATTACGTCATGCTTCAGAAATGTGGAAAATGGTCCGTTTTCAAATGTTTTATTTTTGAACGTCAGTTCACATTTGTAGGTGGATCATCAGTGTTAGAGCTAAAATTAGCATATTTAAAGTGATTTTCATGCTTCCAGGGGCCCAAAACACAAGATTTATGGAATGGTTAAAAGTGCATGAAAATGGCCAATTTACTCACTCTGAGTTCTCAAAAAGGGTTTCTTCACCCCGGGAAGTTAATTAAATACCATTTGGAGGCATTTAATGTTCGAGCAAAAACGGCTGATTTTCGACAAAAGAGATAACACCCCCCCATTACGTCATGCTTCAGAAATGTGGAAAATGGTCCGTTTTCAAATGTTTTATTTTTGAACGTCAGTTCACATTTGTAGGTGGATCATCAGTGTTAGAGCTAAAATTAGCATGTTTAAAGTGCTTTTCATGCTTCCAGGGGCTCGGGAAGTTAATTAAATACCATTTGGAGGCATTTAATGTTCGAGCAAAAACGGCTGATTTTCGACAAAAGAGATAACACCCCCCATTACGTCATGCTTCAGAAATGTGGAAAATGGTCCGTTTTCAAATGTTTTATTTTTGAACGTCAGTTCACATTTGTAGGTGGATCATCAGTGTTAGAGCTAAAATTAGCATGTTTAAAGTGATTTTCATGCTTCCAGGGGCCCAAAACACAAGATTTATGGAATGGTTAAAAGTGCATGAAAATGGCCAATTTACTCACTCTGAGTTCTCAAAAAGGGTTTCTTCACCCCGGGAAGTTAATTAAATACCATTTGGAGGCATTTAATGTTCGAGCAAAAACGGCTGATTTTCGACAAAAGAGATAACACCCCCCCATTACGTCATGCTTCAGAAATGTGGAAAATGGTCCGTTTTCAAATGTTTTATTTTTGAACGTCAGTTCACATTTGTAGGTGGATCATCAGTGTTAGAGCTAAAATTAGCATGTTTAAAGTGATTTTCATGCTTCCAGGGGCTCGGGAAGTTAATTAAATACCATTTGGAGGCATTTAATGTTCGAGCAAAAACGGCTGATTTTCGACAAAAGAGATAACACCCCCCCATTACGTCATGCTTCAGAAATGTGGAAAATGGTCCGTTTTCAAATGTTTTATTTTTGAACGTCAGTTCACATTTGTAGGTGAATCATCAGTGTTAGAGCTAAAATTAGCATGTTTAAAGTGATTTTCATGCTTCCAGGGGCCCAAAACACAAGATTTATGGAATGGTTAAAAGTGCATGAAAATGGCCAATTTACTCATTCTGAGTTCTCAAAAAGGGTTTCTTCACCCCGGGAAGTGAAATAAATACCATTTGGAGGCATTTAATGTTCGAGCAAAAACGGCTGATTTTCGACAAAAGAGATAACACCCCCCCATTACGTCATGCTTCAGAAATGTGGAAAATGGTCCGTTTTCAAATGTTTTATTTTTGAACGTCAGTTCACATTTGTAGGTGGATCATCAGTGTTAGAGCTAAAATTAGCATGTTTAAAGTGATTTTCATGCTTCCAGGGGCTCGGGAAGTTAATTAAATACCATTTGGAGGCATTTAATGTTCGAGCAAAAACGGCTGATTTTCGACAAAAGAGATAACACCCCCCCATTACGTCATGCTTCAGAAATGTGGAAAATGGTCCGTTTTCAAATGTTTTATTTTTGAACGTCAGTTCACATTTGTAGGTGGATCATCAGTGTTAGAGCTAAAATTAGCATGTTTAAAGTGATTTTCATGCTTCCAGGGGCCCAAAACACAAGATTTATGGAATGGTTAAAAGTGCATGAAAATGGCCAATTTACTCACTCTGAGTTCTCAAAAAGGGTTTCTTCACCCCGGGAAGTTAATTAAATACCATTTGGAGGCATTTAATGTTCGAGTAAAAACGGCTGATTTTCGACAAAAGAGATAACACCCCCCCCATTACGTCATGCTTCAGAAATGTGGAAAATGGTCCGATTTCAAATGTTTTATTTTTGAACGTCAGTTCACATTTGTAGGTGGATCATCAGTGTTAGAGCTAAAATTAGCATGTTTAAAGTGATTTTCATGCTTCCAGGGGCTCGGGAAGTTAATTAAATACCATTTGGAGGCATTTAATGTTCGAGCAAAAACGGCTGATTTTCGACAAAAGAGATAACACCCCCCCATTACGTCATGCTTCAGAAATGTGGAAAATGGTCCGTTTTCAAATGTTTTATTTTTGAACGTCAGTTCACATTTGTAGGTGGATCATCAGTGTTAGAGCTAAAATTAGCATGTTTAAAGTGATTTTCATGCTTCCAGGGGCTCGGGAAGTTAATTAAATACCATTTGGAGGCATTTAATGTTCGAGCAAAAACGGCTGATTTTCGACAAAAGAGATAACACCCCCCATTACGTCATGCTTCAGAAATGTGGAAAATGGTCCGTTTTCAAATGTTTTATTTTTGAACGTCAGTTCACATTTGTCGGTGGATCATCAGTGTTAGAGCTAAAATTAGCATGTTTAAAGTGATTTTAATGCTTCCAGGGGCTCGGGAAGTTAATTAAATACCATTTGGAGGCATTTAATGTTCGAGCAAAAAAGGCTGATTTTCGACAAAAGAGATAACACCCCCCCATTACGTCATGCTTCAGAAATGTGGAAAATGGTCCGTTTTCAAATGTTTTATTTTTGAGCGTCAGTTCACATTTGTAGGTGGATCATCAGTGTTAGAGCTAAAATTAGCATGTTTAAAGTGATTTTCATGCTTCCAGGGGCTCGGGAAGTTAATTAAATACCATTTGGAGGCATTTAATGTTCGAGCAAAAACGGCTGATTTTCGACAAAAGAGATAACACCCCCCCATTACGTCATGCTTCAGAAATGTGGAAAATGGTCCGTTTTCAAATGTTTTATTTTTGAACGTCAGTTCACATTTGTAGGTGGATCATCAGTGTTAGAGCTAAAATTAGCATGTTTAAAGTGATTTTCATGCTTCCAGGGGCCCAAAACACAAGATTTATGGAATGGTTAAAAGTGCATGAAAATGGCCAATTTACTCACTCTGAGTTCTCAAAAAGGGTTTCTTCACCCCGGGAAGTTAATTAAATACCATTTGGAGGCATTTAATGTTCGAGCAAAAACGGCTGATTTTCGACAAAAGAGATAACACCCCCCCATTACGTCATGCTTCAGAAATGTGGAAAATGGTCCGTTTTCAAATGTTTTATTTTTGAACGTCAGTTCACATTTGTAGGTGGATCATCAGTGTTAGAGCTAAAATTAGCATGTTTAAAGTGATTTTCATGCTTCCAGGGGCTCGGGAAGTTAATTAAATACCATTTGGAGGCATTTAATGTTCGAGCAAAAACGGCTGATTATCGACAAAAGAGATAACACCCCCCCATTACGTCATGCTTCAGAAATGTGGAAAATGGTCCGTTTTCAAATGTTTTATTTTTGAACGTCAGTTCACATTTGTAGGTGGATCATCAGTGTTAGAGCTAAAATTAGCATGTTTAAAGTGATTTTCATGCTTCCAGGGGCTAGGGAAGTTAATTAAATACCATTTGGAGGCATTTAATGTTCGAGCAAAAACGGCTGATTTTCGACAAAAGAGATAACACCCCCCCATTACGTCATGCTTCAGAAATGTGGAAAATGGTCCGTTTTCAAATGTTTTATTTTTGAACGTCAGTTCACATTTGTAGGTGGATCATCAGTGTTAGAGCTAAAATTAGCATGTTTAAAGTGATTTTCATGCTTCCAGGGGCCCAAAACACAAGATTTATGGAATGGTTAAAAGTGCATGAAAATGGCCAATTTACTCACTCTGAGTTCTCAAAAAGGGTTTCTTCACCCCGGGAAGTGAAATAAATACCATTTGGAGGCATTTAATGTTCGAGCAAAAACGGCTGATTTTCGACAAAAGAGATAACACCCCCCCATTACGTCATGCTTCATAAATGTGGAAAATGGTCCGTTTTCAAATGTTTTATTTTTGAACGTCAGTTCACATTTGTAGGTGGATCATCAGTGTTAGAGCTAAAATTAGCATGTTTAAAGTGATTTTCATGCTTCCAGGGGCTCGGGAAGTTAATTAAATACCATTTGGAGGCATTTAATGTTCGAGCAAAAACGGCTGATTTTCGACAAAAGAGATAACACCCCCCCATTACGTCATGCTTCAGAAATGTGGAAAATGGTCCGTTTTCAAATGTTTTATTTTTGAACGTCAGTTCACATTTGTAGGTGGATCATCGGTGTTAGAGCTAAAATTAGCATGTTTAAAGTGATTTTCATGCTTCCAGGGGCTCGGGAAGTTAATTAAATACCATTTGGAGGCATTTAATGTTCGAGCAAAAACGGCTGATTTTCGACAAAAGAGATAACACCCCCCCATTACGTCATGCTTCAGAAATGTGGAAAATGGTCCGTTTTCAAATGTTTTATTTTTGAACGTCAGTTCACATTTGTAGGTGGATCATCAGTGTTAGAGCTAAAATTAGCATGTTTAAAGTGATTTTCATCCTTCCAGGGGCTCGGGAAGTTAATTAAATACCATTTGGAGGCATTTAATGTTCGAGCAAAAACGGCTGATTTTCGACAAAAGAGATAACACCCCCCCATTACGTCATGCTTCAGAAATGTGGAAAATGGTCCGTTTTCAAATGTTTTATTTTTGAACGTCAGTTCACATTTGTAGGTGGATCATCAGTGTTAGAGCTAAAATTAGCATGTTTAAAGTGATTTTTATGCTTCCAGGGGCTCGGGAAGTTAATTAAATACCATTTGGAGGCATTTAATGTTCGAGCAAAAACGGCTGATTTTCGACAAAAGAGATAACACCCCCCCATTACGTCATGCTTCAGAAATGTGGAAAATGGTCCGTTTTCAAATGTTTTATTTTTGAACGTCACTTCACATTTGTAGGTGGATCATCAGTGTTAGAGCTAAAATTAGCATGTTTAAAGTGATTTTCATGCTTCCAGGGGCCCAAAACACAAGATTCATGGAATGGTTAAAAGTGCATGAAAATGGCCAATTTACTCACTCTGAGTTCTCAAAAAGGGTTTCTTCACCCCGGGAAGTTAATTAAATACCATTTGGAGGCATTTAATGTTCGAGCAAAAACGGCTGATTTTCGACAAAAGAGATAACACCCCCCCATTACGTCATGCTTCAGAAATGTGGAAAATGGTCCGTTTTCAAATGTTTTATTTTTGAACGTCAGTTCACATTTGTAGGTGGATCATCAGTGTTAGAGCTAAAATTAGCATGTTTAAAGTGATTTTCATGCTTCCAGGGGCCCAAAACACAAGATTTATGGAATGCTTAAAAGTGCATGAAAATGGCCAATTTACTCACTCTGAGTTCTCAAAAAGGGTTTCTTCACCCCGGGAAGTTAATTAAATACCATTTGGAGGCATTTAATGTTCGAGCAAAAACGGCTGATTTTCGACAAAAGAGATAACACCCCCCCATTACGTCATGCTTCAGAAATGTGGAAAATGGTCCGTTTTCAAATGGTTTATTTTTGAACGTCAGTTCACATTTGTAGGTGGATCATCAGTGTTAGAGCTAAAATTAGCATGTTTAAAGTGATTTTCATGCTTCCAGGGGCTCGGGAAGTTAATTAAATACCATTTGGGGGCATTTAATGTTCGAGCAAAAACGGCTGATTTTCGACAAAAGAGATAACACCCCCCCATTACGTCATGCTTCAGAAATGTGGAAAATGGTCCGTTTTCAAATGTTTTATTTTTGAACGTCAGTTCACATTTGTAGGTGGATCATCAGTGTTAGAGCTAAAATTAGCATGTTTAAAGTGATTTTCATGCTTCCAGGGGCTCGGGAAGTTAATTAAATACCATTTGGAGGCATTTAATGTTCGAGCAAAAACGGCAGATTTTCGACAAAAGAGATAACACCCCCCATTACGTCATGCTTCAGAAATGTGGAAAATGGTCCGTTTTCAAATGTTTTATTTTTGAACGTCAGTTCACATTTGTAGGTGGATCATCAGTGTTAGAGCTAAAATTAGCATGTTTAAAGTGATTTTCATGCTTCCAGGGGCCCAAAACACAAGATTTATGGAATGGTTAAAAGTGCATGAAAATGGCCAATTTACTCACTCTGAGTTCTCAAAAAGGGTTTCTTCACCCCGGGAAGTGAAATAAATACCATTTGGAGGCATTTAATGTTCGAGCAAAAACGGCTGATTTTCGACAAAAGAGATAACACCCCCCCATTACGTCATGCTTCAGAAATGTGGAAAATGGTCCGTTTTCAAATGTTTTATTTTTGAACGTCAGTTCACATTTGTAGGTGGATCATCAGTGTTAGAGCTAAAATTAGCATGTTTAAAGTGATTTTCATGCTTCCAGGAGCTCGGGAAGTTAATTAAATACCATTTGGAGGCATTTAATGTTCGAGCAAAAACGGCTGATTTTCGACAAAAGAGATAACACCCCCCCATTACGTCATGCTTCAGAAATGTGGAAAATGGTCCGTTTTCAAATGTTTTATTTTTGAACGTCAGTTCACATTTGTAGGTGGATCATCAGTGTTAGAGCTAAAATTAGCATGTTTAAAGTGATTTTCATGCTTCCAGGGGCTCGGGAAGTTAATTAAATACCATTTGGAGGCATTTAATGTTCGAGCAAAAACGGCTGATTTTCGACAAAAGAGATAACACCCCCCCATTACGTCATGCTTCAGAAATGTGGAAAATGGTCCGTTTTCAAATGTTTTATTTTTGAACGTCAGTTCACATTTGTAGGTGGATCATCAGTGTTAGAGCTAAAATTAGCATGTTTAAAGTGATTTTCATGCTTCCAGGGGCTCGGGAAGTTAATTAAATACCATTTGGAGGCATTTAATGTTCGAGCAAAAACGGCTGATTTTCGACAAAAGAGATAACACCCCCCCATTACTTCATGCTTCAAAAATGTGGAAAATGGTCCGTTTTCAAATGTTTTATTTTTGAACGTCAGTTCACATTTGTAGGTGGATCATCAGTGTTAGAGCTAAAATTAGCATGTTTAAAGTGATTTTCATGCTTCCAGGGGCTCGGGAAGTTAATTAAATACCATTTGGAGGCATTTAATGTTCGAGCAAAAACGGCTGATTTTCGACAAAAGAGATAACACCCCCCCATTACGTCATGCTTCAGAAATGTGGAAAATGGTCCGTTTTCAAATGTTTTATTTTTGAACGTCAGTTCACATTTGTAGGTGGATCATCAGTGTTAGAGCTAAAATTAGCATGTTTAAAGTGATTTTCATGCTTCCAGGGGCCCAAAACACAAGATTTATGGAATGGTTAAAAGTGCATGAAAATGGCCAATTTACTCACTCTGAGTTCTCAAAAAGGGTTTCTTCACCCCGGGAAGTTAATTAAATACCATTTGGAGGCATTTAATGTTCGAGCAAAAACGGCTGATTTTCGACAAAAGAGATAACACCCCCCCCATTACGTCATGCTTCAGAAATGTGGAAAATGGTCCGTTTTCAAATGTTTTATTTTTGAACGTCAGTTCACATTTGTAGGTGGATCATCAGTGTTAGAGCTAAAATTAGCATGTTTAAAGTGATTTTCATGCTTCCAGGGGCCCAAAACACAAGATTTATGGAATGGTTAAAAGTGCATGAAAATGGCCAATTTACTCACTCTGAGTTCTCAAAAAGGGTTTCTTCACCCCGGGAAGTTAATTAAATACCATTTGGAGGCATTTAATGTTCGAGCAAAAACGGCTGATTTTCGACAAAAGAGATAACACCCCCCCATTACGTCATGCTTCAGAAATGTGGAAAATGGTCCGTTTTCAAATGTTTTATTTTTGAACGTCAGTTCACATTTGTAGGTGGATCATCAGTGTTAGAGCTAAAATTAGCATGTTTAAAGTGATTTTCATGCTTCCAGGGGCTCGGGAAGTTAATTAAATACCATTTGGAGGCATTTAATGTTCGAGCAAAAACGGCTGATTTTCGACAAAAGAGATAACACCCCCCCATTACGTCATGCTTCAGAAATGTGGAAAATGGTCCGTTTTCAAATGTTTTATTTTTGAACGTCAGTTCACATTTGTAGGTGGATCATCAGTGTTAGAGATAAAATTAGCATGTTTAAAGTTATTTTCATGCTTCCAGGGGCCCAAAACACAAGATTTATGGAATGGTTAAAAGTGCATGAAAATGGCCAATTTACTCACTCTGAGTTCTCAAAAAGGGTTTCTTCACCCCGGGAAGTTAATTAAATACCATTTGGAGGCATTTAATGTTCGAGCAAAAACGGCTGATTTTCGACAAAAGAGATAACACCCCCCCCATTACGTCATGCTTCAGAAATGTGGAAAATGGTCCGTTTTCAAATGTTTTATTTTTGAACGTCAGTTCACATTTGTAGGTGGATCATCAGTGTTAGAGCTAAAATTAGCATGTTTAAAGTGATTTTCATGCTTCCAGGGGCTCGGGAAGTTAATTAAATACCATTTGGAGGCATTTAATGTTCGAGCAAAAACGGCTGATTTTCGACAAAAGAGATAACACCCCCCCATTACGTCATGCTTCAGAAATGTGGAAAATGGTCCGTTTTCAAATGTTTTATTTTTGAACGTCAGTTCACATTTGTAGGTGGATCATCAGTGTTAGAGCTAAAATTAGCATGTTTAAAGTGATTTTCATGCTTCCAGGGGCTCGGGAAGTTAATTAAATACCATTTGGAGGCATTTAATGTTCGAGCAAAAACGGCTGATTTTCGACAAAAGAGATAACACCCCCCCATTACGTCATGCTTCAGAAATGTGGAAAATGGTCCGTTTTCAAATGTTTTATTTTTGAACGTCAGTTCACATTTGTAGGTGGATCATCAGTGTTAGAGCTAAAATTAGCATGTTTAAAGTGATTTTCATGCTTCCAGGGGCCCAAAACACAAGATTTATGGAATGGTTAAAAGTGCATGAAAATGGCCAATTTACTCATTCTGAGTTCTCAAAAAGGGTTTCTTCACCCCGGGAAGTGAAATAAATACCATTTGGAGGCATTTAATGTTCGAGCAAAAACGGCTGATTTTCGACAAAAGAGATAACACCCCCCCATTACGTCATGCTTCAGAAATGTGGAAAATGGTCCGTTTTCAAATGTTTTATTTTTGAACGTCAGTTCACATTTGTAGGTGGATCATCAGTGTTAGAGCTAAAATTAGCATGTTTAAAGTGATTTTCATGCTTCCAGCGGCTCGGGAAGTTAATTAAATACCATTTGGAGGCATTTAATGTTCGAGCAAAAACGGCTGATTTTCGACAAAAGAGATAACACCCCCCCATTACGTCATGCTTCAGAAATGTGGAAAATGGTCCGTTTTCAAATGTTTTATTTTTGAACGTCAGTTCACATTTGTAGGTGGATCATCAGTGTTAGAGCTAAAATTAGCATGTTTAAAGTGATTTTCATGCTTCCAGGGGCCCAAAACACAAGATTTATGGAATGGTTAAAAGTGCATGAAAATGGCCAATTTACTCACTCTGAGTTCTCAAAAAGGGTTTCTTCACCCCGGGAAGTTAATTAAATACCATTTGGAGGCATTTAATGTTCGAGCAAAAACGGCTGATTTTCAACAAAAGAGATAACACCCCCCCATTACGTCATGCTTCAGAAATGTGGAAAATGGTCCGTTTTCAAATGTTTTATTTTTGAACGTCAGTTCACATTTGTAGGTGGATCATCAGTGTTAGAGCTAAAATTAGCATGTTTAAAGTGATTTTCATGCTTCCAGGGGCTCGGGAAATTAATTAAATATCATTTGGAGGCATTTAATGTTCGAGCAAAAACGGCTGATTTTCGACAAAAGAGATAACACCCCCCCATTACGTCATGCTTCAGAAATGTGGAAAATGGTCCGTTTTCAAATGTTTTATTTTTGAACGTCAGTTCACATTTGTAGGTGGATCATCAGTGTTAGAGCTAAAATTAGCATGTTTAAAGTGATTTTCATGCTTCCAGGGGCCCAAAACACAAGATTTATGGAATGGTTAAAAGTGCATGAAAATGGCCAATTTACTCACTCTGAGTTCTCAAAAAGGGTTTCTTCACCCCGGGAAGTTAATTAAATACCATTTGGAGGCATTTAATGTTCGAGCAAAAACGGCTGATTTTCGACAAAAGAGATAACACCCCCCCATTACGTCATGCTTCAGAAATGTGGAAAATGGTCCGTTTTCAAATGTTTTATTTTTGAACGTCAGTTCACATTTGTAGGTGGATCATCAGTGTTAGAGCTAAAATTACCATGTTTAAAGTGATTTTCATGCTTCCAGGGGCTCGGGAAGTTAATTAAATACCATTTGGAGGCATTTAATGTTCGAGCAAAAACGGCTGATTTTCGACAAAAGAGATAACACCCCCCCATTACGTCATGCTTCAGAAATGTGGAAAATGGTCCGTTTTCAAATGTTTTATTTTTGAACGTCAGTTCACATTTGTAGGTGGATCATCAGTGTTAGAGCTAAAATTAGCATGTTTAAAGTGATTTTCATGCTTCCAGGGGCCCAAAACACAAGATTTATGGAATGGTTAAAAGTGCATGAAAATGGCCAATTTACTCACTCTGAGTTCTCAAAAAGGGTTTCTTCACCCCGGGAAGTTAATTAAATACCATTTGGAGGCATTTAATGTTCGAGCAAAAACGGCTGATTTTCGACAAAAGAGATAACACCCCCCCATTACGTCATGCTTCAGAAATGTGGAAAATGGTCCGTTTTCAAATGTTTTATTTTTGAACGTCAGTTCACATTTGTAGGTGGATCATCAGTGTTAGAGCTAAAATTAGCATATTTAAAGTGATTTTCATGCTTCCAGGGGCCCAAAACACAAGATTTATGGAATGGTTAAAAGTGCATGAAAATGGCCAATTTACTCACTCTGAGTTCTCAAAAAGGGTTTCTTCACCCCGGGAAGTTAATTAAATACCATTTGGAGGCATTTAATGTTCGAGCAAAAACGGCTGATTTTCGACAAAAGAGATAACACCCCCCCATTACGTCATGCTTCAGAAATGTGGAAAATGGTCCGTTTTCAAATGTTTTATTTTTGAACATCAGTTCACATTTGTAGGTGGATCATCAGTGTTAGAGCTAAAATTAGCATGTTTAAAGTGCTTTTCATGCTTCCAGGGGCTCGGGAAGTTAATTAAATACCATTTGGAGGCATTTAATGTTCGAGCAAAAACGGCTGATTTTCGACAAAAGAGATAACACCCCCCCATTACGTCATGCTTCAGAAATGTGGAAAATGGTCCGTTTTCAAATGTTTTATTTTTGAATGTCAGTTCACATTTGTAGGTGGATCATCAGTGTTAGAGCTAAAATTAGCATGTTTAAAGTGATTTTCATGCTTCCAGGGGCCCAAAACACAAGATTTATGGAATGGTTAAAAGTGCATGAAAATGGCCAATTTACTCACTCTGAGTTCTCAAAAAGGGTTTCTTCACCCCGGGAAGTTAATTAAATACCATTTGGAGGCATTTAATGTTCGAGCAAAAACGGCTGATTTTCGACAAAAGAGATAACACCCCCCCATTACGTCATGCTTCAGAAATGTGGAAAATGGTCCGTTTTCAAATGTTTTATTTTTGAACGTCAGTTCACATTTGTAGGTGGATCATCAGTGTTAGAGCTAAAATTAGCATGTTTAAAGTGATTTTCATGCTTCCAGGGGCTCGGGAAGTTAATTAAATACCATTTGGAGGCATTTAATGTTCGAGCAAAAACGGCTGATTTTCGACAAAAGAGATAACACCCCCCCATTACGTCATGCTTCAGAAATGTGGAAAATGGTCCGTTTTCAAATGTTTTATTTTTGAACGTCAGTTCACATTTGTAGGTGAATCATCAGTGTTAGAGCTAAAATTAGCATGTTTAAAGTGATTTTCATGCTTCCAGGGGCCCAAAACACAAGATTTATGGAATGGTTAAAAGTGCATGAAAATGGCCAATTTACTCATTCTGAGTTCTCAAAAAGGGTTTCTTCACCCCGGGAAGTGAAATAAATACCATTTGGAGGCATTTAATGTTCGAGCAAAAACGGCTGATTTTCGACAAAAGAGATAACACCCCCCCATTACGTCATGCTTCAGAAATGTGGAAAATGGTCCGTTTTCAAATGTTTTATTTTTGAACGTCAGTTCACATTTGTAGGTGGATCATCAGTGTTAGAGCTAAAATTAGCATGTTTAAAGTGATTTTCATGCTTCCAGGGGCTCGGGAAGTGAAATCAATACCATTTGGAGGCATTTAATGTTCGAGCAAAAACGGCTGATTTTCGACAAAAGAGATAACACCCCCCCATTACGTCATGCTTCAGAAATGTGGAAAATGGTCCGTTTTCAAATGTTTTATTTTTGAACGTCAGTTCACATTTGTAGGTGGATCATCAGTGTTAGAGCTAAAATTAGCATATTTAAAGTGATTTTCATGCTTCCAGGGGCCCAAAACACAAGATTTATGGAATGGTTAAAAGTGCATGAAAATGGCCAATTTACTCACTCTGAGTTCTCAAAAAGGGTTTCTTCACCCCGGGAAGTTAATTAAACACCATTTGGAGGCATTTAATGTTCGAGCAAAAACGGCTGATTTTAGACAAAAGAGATAACATCCCCCCATTACGTCATGCTTCAGAAATGTGGAAAATGGTCCGTTTTCAAATGTTTTATTTTTGAACGTCAGTTCACATTTGTAGGTGGATCATCAGTGTTAGAGCTAAAATTAGCATGTTTAAAGTGCTTTTCATGCTTCCAGGGGCTCGGGAAGTTAATTAAATACCATTTGGAGGCATTTAATGTTCGAGCAAAAACGGCTGATTTTCGACAAAAGAGATAACACCCCCCATTACGTCATGCTTCAGAAATGTGGAAAATGGTCCGTTTTCAAATGTTTTATTTTTGAACGTCAGTTCACATTTGTAGGTGGATCATCAGTGTTAGAGCTAAAATTAGCATGTTTAAAGTGATTTTCATGCTTCCAGGGGCCCAAAACACAAGATTTATGGAATGGTTAAAAGTGCATGAAAATGGCCAATTTACTCACTCTGAGTTCTCAAAAAGGGTTTCTTCACCCCGGGAAGTTAATTAAATACCATTTGGAGGCATTTAATGTTCGAGCAAAAACGGCTGATTTTCGACAAAAGAGATAACACCCCCCCATTACGTCATGCTTCAGAAATGTGGAAAATGGTCCGTTTTCAAATGTTTTATTTTTGAACGTCAGTTCACATTTGTAGGTGGATCATCAGTGTTAGAGCTAAAATTAGCATGTTTAAAGTGATTTTCATGCTTCCAGGGGCTCGGGAAGTTAATTAAATACCATTTGGAGGCATTTAATGTTCGAGCAAAAACGGCTGATTTTCGACAAAAGAGATAACACCCCCCCATTACGTCATGCTTCAGAAATGTGGAAAATGGTCCGTTTTCAAATGTTTTATTTTTGAACGTCAGTTCACATTTGTAGGTGAATCATCAGTGTTAGAGCTAAAATTAGCATGTTTAAAGTGATTTTCATGCTTCCAGGGGCCCAAAACACAAGATTTATGGAATGGTTAAAAGGGCATGAAAATGGCCAATTTACTCATTCTGAGTTCTCAAAAAGGGTTTCTTCACCCCGGGAAGTGAAATAAATACCATTTGGAGGCATTTAATGTTCGAGCAAAAACGGCTGATTTTCGACAAAAGAGATAACACCCCCCCATTACGTCATGCTTCAGAAATGTGGAAAATGGTCCGTTTTCAAATGTTTTATTTTTGAACGTCAGTTCACATTTGTAGGTGGATCATCAGTGTTAGAGCTAAAATTAGCATGTTTAAAGTGATTTTCATGCTTCCAGGGGCTCGGGAAGTTAATTAAATACCATTTGGAGGCATTTAATGTTCGAGCAAAAACGGCTGATTTTCGACAAAAGAGATAACACCCCCCCATTACGTCATGCTTCAGAAATGTGGAAAATGGTCCGTTTTCAAATGTTTTATTTTTGAACGTCAGTTCACATTTGTAGGTGGATCATCAGTGTTAGAGCTAAAATTAGCATGTTTAAAGTGATTTTCATGCTTCCAGGGGCCCAAAACACAAGATTTATGGAATGGTTAAAAGTGCATGAAAATGGCCAATTTACTCACTCTGAGTTCTCAAAAAGGGTTTCTTCACCCCGGGAAGTTAATTAAATACCATTTGGAGGCATTTAATGTTCGAGCAAAAACGGCTGATTTTCGACAAAAGAGATAACACCCCCCCATTACGTCATGCTTCAGAAATGTGGAAAATGGTCCGTTTTCAAATGTTTTATTTTTGAACGTCAGTTCACATTTGTAGGTGGATCATCAGTGTTAGAGCTAAAATTAGCATGTTTAAAGTGATTTTCATGCTTCCAGGGGCTCGGGAAGTTAATTAAATACCATTTGGAGGCATTTAATGTTCGAGTAAAAACGGCTGATTTTCGACAAAAGAGATAACACCCCCCCCATTACGTCATGCTTCAGAAATGTGGAAAATGGTCCGTTTTCAAATGTTTTATTTTTGAACGTCAGTTCACATTTGTAGGTGGATCATCAGTGTTAGAGCTAAAATTAGCATGTTTAAAGTGATTTTCATGCTTCCAGGGGCTCGGGAAGTTAATTAAATACCATTTGGAGGCATTTAATGTTCGAGCAAAAACGGCTGATTTTCGACAAAAGAGATAACACCCCCCCATTACGTCATGCTTCAGAAATTTGGAAAATGGTCCGTTTTCAAATGTTTTATTTTTGAACGTCAGTTCACATTTGTAGGTGGATCATCAGTGTTAGAGCTAAAATTAGCATGTTTAAAGTGATTTTCATGCTTCCAGGGGCTCGGGAAGTTAATTAAATACCATTTGGAGGCATTTAATGTTCGAGCAAAAACGGCTGATTTTCGACAAAAGAGATAACACCCCCCATTACGTCATGCTTCAGAAATGTGGAAAATGGTCCGTTTTCAAATGTTTTATTTTTGAACGTCAGTTCACATTTGTCGGTGGATCATCAGTGTTAGAGCTAAAATTAGCATGTTTAAAGTGATTTTAATGCTTCCAGGGGCTCGGGAAGTTAATTAAATACCATTTGGAGGCATTTAATGTTCGAGCAAAAAAGGCTGATTTTCGACAAAAGAGATAACACCCCCCCATTACGTCATGCTTCAGAAATGTGGAAAATGGTCCGTTTTCAAATGTTTTATTTTTGAGCGTCAGTTCACATTTGTAGGTGGATCATCAGTGTTAGAGCTAAAATTAGCATGTTTAAAGTGATTTTCATGCTTCCAGGGGCTCGGGAAGTTAATTAAATACCATTTGGAGGCATTTAATGTTCGAGCAAAAACGGCTGATTTTCGACAAAAGAGATAACACCCCCCCATTACGTCATGCTTCAGAAATGTGGAAAATGGTCCGTTTTCAAATGTTTTATTTTTGAACGTCAGTTCACATTTGTAGGTGGATCATCAGTGTTAGAGCTAAAATTAGCATGTTTAAAGTGATTTTCATGCTTCCAGGGGCCCAAAACACAAGATTTATGGAATGGTTAAAAGTGCATGAAAATGGCCAATTTACTCACTCTGAGTTCTCAAAAAGGGTTTCTTCACCCCGGGAAGTTAATTAAATACCATTTGGAGGCATTTAATGTTCGAGCAAAAACGGCTGATTTTCGACAAAAGAGATAACACCCCCCCATTACGTCATGCTTCAGAAATGTGGAAAATGGTCCGTTTTCAAATGTTTTATTTTTGAACGTCAGTTCACATTTGTAGGTGGATCATCAGTGTTAGAGCTAAAATTAGCATGTTTAAAGTGATTTTCATGCTTCCAGGGGCCCAAAACACAAGATTTATGGAATGGTTAAAAGTGCATGAAAATGGCCAATTTACTCACTCTGAGTTCTCAAAAAGGGTTTCTTCACCCCGGGAAGTTAATTAAATACCATTTGGAGGCATTTAATGTTCGAGCAAAAACGGCTGATTTTCGACAAAAGAGATAACACCCCCCCATTACGTCATGCTTCAGAAATGTGGAAAATGGTCCGTTTTCAAATGTTTTATTTTTGAACGTCAGTTCACATTTGTAGGTGGATCATCAGTGTTAGAGCTAAAATTAGCATGTTTAAAGTGATTTTCATGCTTCCAGGGGCCCAAAACACAAGATTTATGGAATGGTTAAAAGTGCATGAAAATGGCCAATTTACTCACTCTGAGTTCTCAAAAAGGGTTTCTTCTCCCCGGGAAGTTAATTAAATACCATTTGGAGGCATTTAATGTTCGAGCAAAAACGGCTGATTTTCGACAAAAGAGATAACACCCCCCCATTACGTCATGCTTCAGAAATGTGGAAAATGGTCCGTTTTCAAATGTTTTATTTTTGAACGTCAGTTCACATTTGTAGGTGGATCATCAGTGTTAGAGCTAAAATTAGCATGTTTAAAGTGATTTTCATGCTTCCAGGGGCTCGGGAAGTTAATTAAATACCATTTGGAGGCATTTAATGTTCGAGCAAAAACGGCTGATTTTCGACAAAAGAGATAACACCCCCCAATTACGTCATGCTTCAGAAATGTGGAAAATGGTCCGTTTTCAAATGTTTTATTTTTGAACGTCAGTTCACATTTGTAGGTGGATCATCAGTAATAGAGCTAAAATTAGCATGTTTAAAGTGATTTTCATGCTTCCAGGGGCTAGGGAAGTTAATTAAATACCATTTGGAGGCATTTAATGTTCGAGCAAAAACGGCTGATTTTCGACAAAAGAGATAACACCCCCCCATTACGTCATGCTTCAGAAATGTGGAAAATGGTCCGTTTTCAAATGTTTTATTTTTGAACGTCAGTTCACATTTGTAGGTGGATCATCAGTGTTAGAGCTAAAATTAGCATGTTTAAAGTGATTTTCATGCTTCCAGGGGCCCAAAACACAAGATTTATGGAATGGTTAAAAGTGCATGAAAATGGCCAATTTACTCACTCTGAGTTCTCAAAAAGGGTTTCTTCACCCCGGGAAGTGAAATAAATACCATTTGGAGGCACTTAATGTTCGAGCAAAAACGGCTGATTTTCGACAAAAGAGATAACACCCCCCCATTACGTCATGCTTCATAAATGTGGAAAATGGTCCGTTTTCAAATGTTTTATTTTTGAACGTCAGTTCACATTTGTAGGTGGATCATCAGTGTTAGAGCTAAAATTAGCATGTTTAAAGTGATTTTCATGCTTCCAGGGGCTCGGGAAGTTAATTAAATACCATTTGGAGGCATTTAATGTTCGAGCAAAAACGGCTGATTTTCGACAAAAGAGATAACACCCCCCCCATTACGTCATGCTTCAGAAATGTGGAAAATGGTCCGTTTTCAAATGTTTTATTTTTGAACGTCAGTTCACATTTGTAGGTGGATCATCAGTGTTAGAGCTAAAATTAGCATGTTTAAAGTGATTTTCATGCTTCCAGGGGCTCGGGAAGTTAATTAAATACCATTTGGAGGCATTTAATGTTCGAGCAAAAACGGCTGATTTTCGACAAAAGAGATAACACCCCCCATTACGTCATGCTTCAGAAATGTGGAAAATGGTCCGTTTTCAAATGTTTTATTTTTGAACGTCAGTTCACATTTGTAGGTGGATCATCAGTGTTAGAGCTAAAATTAGCATGTTTAAAGTGATTTTCATCCTTCCAGGGGCTCGGGAAGTTAATTAAATACCATTTGGAGGCATTTAATGTTCGAGCAAAAACGGCTGATTTTCGACAAAAGAGATAACACCCCCCCATTACGTCATGCTTCAGAAATGTGGAAAATGGTCCGTTTTCAAATGTTTTATTTTTGAACGTCTGTTCACATTTGTAGGTGGATCATCAGTGTTAGAGCTAAAATTAGCATGTTTAAAGTGATTTTCATGCTTCCAGGGGCTCGGGAAGTTAATTAAATACCATTTGGAGGCATTTAATGTTCGAGCAAAAACGGCTGATTTTCGACAAAAGAGATAACACCCCCCCATTACGTCATGCTTCAGAAATGTGGAAAATGGTCCGTTTTCAAATGTTTTATTTTTGAACGTCACTTCACATTTGTAGGTGGATCATCAGTGTTAGAGCTAAAATTAGCATGTTTAAAGTGATTTTCATGCTTCCAGGGGCCCAAAACACAAGATTTATGGAATGGTTAAAAGTGCATGAAAATGGCCAATTTACTCACTCTGAGTTCTCAAAAAGGGTTTCTTCACCCCGGGAAGTTAATTAAATACCATTTGGAGGCATTTAATGTTCGAGCAAAAACGGCTGATTTTCGACAAAAGAGATAACACCCCCCCATTACGTCATGCTTCAGAAATGTGGAAAATGGTCCGTTTTCAAATGTTTTATTTTTGAACGTCAGTTCACATTTGTAGGTGGATCATCAGTGTTAGAGCTAAAATTAGCATGTTTAAAGTGATTTTCATGCTTCCAGGGGCCCAAAACACAAGATTTATGGAATGGTTAAAAGTGCATGAAAATGGCCAATTTACTCACTCTGAGTTCTCAAAAAGGGTTTCTTCACCCCGGGAAGTTAATTAAATACCATTTGGAGGCATTTAATGTTCGAGCAAAAACGGCTGATTTTCGACACAAGAGATAACACCCCCCCATTACGTCATGCTTCAGAAATGTGGAAAATGGTCCGTTTTCAAATGGTTTATTTTTGAACGTCAGTTCACATTTGTAGGTGGATCATCAGTGTTAGAGCAAAAATTAGCATGTTTAAAGTGATTTTCATGCTTCCAGGGGCTCGGGAAGTTAATTAAATACCATTTGGGGGCATTTAATGTTCGAGCAAAAACGGCTGATTTTCGACAAAAGAGATAACACCCCCCCATTACGTCATGCTTCAGAAATGTGGAAAATGGTCCGTTTTCAAATGTTTTATTTTTGAACGTCAGTTCACATTTGTAGGTGGATCATCAGTGTTAGAGCTAAAATTAGCATGTTTAAAGTGATTTTCATGCTTCCAGGGGCTCGGGAAGTTAATTAAATACCATTTGGAGGCATTTAATGTTCGAGCAAAAACAGCAGATTTTCGACAAAAGAGATAACACCCCCCCATTACGTCATGCTTCAGAAATGTGGAAAATGGTCCGTTTTCAAATGTTTTATTTTTGAACGTCAGTTCACATTTGTAGGTGGATCATCAGTGTTAGAGCTAAAATTAGCATGTTTAAAGTGATTTTCATGCTTCCAGGGGCCCAAAACACAAGATTTATGGAATGGTTAAAAGTGCATGAAAATGGCCAATTTACTCACTCTGAGTTCTCAAAAAGGGTTTCTTCACCCCGGGAAGTGAAATAAATACCATTTGGAGGCATTTAATGTTCGAGCAAAAACGGCTGATTTTCGACAAAAGAGATAACACCCCCCCATTACGTCATGCTTCAGAAATGTGGAAAATGGTCCGTTTTCAAATGTTTTATTTTTGAACATCAGTTCACATTTGTAGGTGGATCATCAGTGTTAGAGCTAAAATTAGCATGTTTAAAGTGATTTTCATGCTTCCAGGGGCTCGGGAAGTTAATTAAATACCATTTGGAGGCATTTAATGTTCGAGCAAAAACGGCTGATTTTCGACAAAAGAGATAACACCCCCCCATTACGTCATGCTTCAGAAATGTGGAAAATGGTCCGTTTTCAAATGTTTTATTTTTGAACGTCAGTTCACATTTGTAGGTGGATCATCAGTGTTAGAGCTAAAATTAGCATGTTTAAAGTCATTTTAATGCTTCCAGGGGCTCGGGAAGTTAATTAAATACCTTTTGGAGGCATTTAATGTTCGAGCAAAAACGGCTGATTTTCGACAAAAGAGATAACACCCCCCCTTTACGTCATGCTTCAGAAATGTGGAAAATGGTCCGTTTTCAAATGTTTTATTTTTGAACGTCAGTTCACATTTGTAGGTGGATCATCAGTGTTAGAGCTAAAATTAGCATGTTTAAAGTGATTTTCATGCTTCCAGGGGCCCAAAACACAAGATTTATGGAATGGTTAAAAGTGCATGAAAATGGCCAATTTACTCACTCTGAGTTCTCAAAAAGGGTTTCTTCACCCCGGGAAGTGAAATAAATACCATTTGGAGGCATTTAATGTTCGAGCAAAAACGGCTGATTTTCGACAAAAGAGATAACACCCCCCCATTACGTCATGCTTCAGAAATGTGGAAAATGGTCCGTTTTCAAATGTTTTATTTTTGAACGTCAGTTCACATTTGTAGGTGGATCATCAGTGTTAGAGCTAAAATTAGCATGTTTAAAGTGATTTTCATGCTTCCAGGGGCTCGGGAAGTTAATTAAATACCATTTGGAGGCATTTAATGTTCGAGCAAAAACGGCTGATTTTCGACAAAAGAGATAACACCCCCCCATTACGTCATGCTTCAGAAATGTGGAAAATGGTCCGTTTTCAAATGTTTTATTTTTGAACGTCAGTTCACATTTGTAGGTGGATCATCAGTGTTAGAGCTAAAATTAGCATGTTTAAAGTGATTTTCATGCTTCCAGGGGCTCGGGAAGTTAATTAAATACCATTTGGAGGCATTTAATGTTCGAGCAAAAACGGCTGATTTTCGACAAAAGAGATAACACCCCCCATTACGTCATGCTTCAGAAATGTGGAAAATGGTCCGTTTTCAAATGTTTTATTTTTGAACGTCAGTTAACATTTGTAGGTGGATCATCAGTGTTAGAGCTAAAATTAGCATGTTTAAAGTGATTTTCATGCTTCCAGGGGCTCGGGAATTAATTAAATACCATTTGGAGGCATTTAATGTTCGAGCAAAAACGGCTGATTTTCGACAAAAGAGATAACACCCCCCCATTACGTCATGCTTCAGAAATGTGGAAAATGGTCCGTTTTCAAATGTTTTATTTTTGAACATCAGTTCACATTTGTAGGTGGATCATCAGTGTTAGAGCTAAAATTAGCATGTTTAAAGTGATTTTCATGCTTCCAGGGGCTCGGGAAGTTAATTAAATACCATTTGGAGGCATTTAATGTTCGAGCAAAAACGGCTGATTTTCGACAAAAGAGATAACACCCCCCCATTACGTCATGCTTCAGAAATGTGGAAAATGGTCCGTTTTCAAATGTTTTATTTTTGAACGTCAGTTCACATTTGTAGGTGGATCATCAGTGTTAGAGCTAAAATTAGCATGTTTAAAGTGATTTTCATCCTTCCAGGGGCTCGGGAAGTTAATTAAATACCATTTGGAGGCATTTAATGTTCGAGCAAAAACGGCTGATTTTCGACAAAAGAGATAACACCCCCCCATTACGTCATGCTTCAGAAATGTGGAAAATGGTCCGTTTTCAAATGTTTTATTTTTGAACGTCTGTTCACATTTGTAGGTGGATCATCAGTGTTAGAGCTAAAATTAGCATGTTTAAAGTGATTTTCATGCTTCCAGGGGCTCGGGAAGTTAATTAAATACCATTTGGAGGCATTTAATGTTCGAGCAAAAACGGCTGATTTTCGACAAAAGAGATAACACCCCCCCATTACGTCATGCTTCAGAAATGTGGAAAATGGTCCGTTTTCAAATGTTTTATTTTTGAACGTCACTTCACATTTGTAGGTGGATCATCAGTGTTAGAGCTAAAATTAGCATGTTTAAAGTGATTTTCATGCTTCCAGGGGCCCAAAACACAAGATTTATGGAATGGTTAAAAGTGCATGAAAATGGCCAATTTACTCACTCTGAGTTCTCAAAAAGGGTTTCTTCACCCCGGGAAGTTAATTAAATACCATTTGGAGGCATTTAATGTTCGAGCAAAAACGGCTGATTTTAGACAAAAGAGATAACACCCCCCCATTACGTCATGCTTCAGAAATGTGGAAAATGGTCCGTTTTCAAATGTTTTATTTTTGAACGTCAGTTCACATTTGTAGGTGGATCATCAGTGTTAGAGCTAAAATTAGCATGTTTAAAGTGATTTTCATGCTTCCAGGGGCCCAAAACACAAGATTTATGGAATGGTTAAAAGTGCATGAAAATGGCCAATTTACTCACTCTGAGTTCTCAAAAAGGGTTTCTTCACCCCGGGAAGTTAATTAAATACCATTTGGAGGCATTTAATGTTCGAGCAAAAACGGCTGATTTTCGACAAAAGAGATAACACCCCCCCATTACGTCATGCTTCAGAAATGTGGAAAATGGTCCGTTTTCAAATGTTTTATTTTTGAACGTCAGTTCACATTTGTAGGTGGATCATCAGTGTTAGAGCTAAAATTAGCATGTTTAAAGTGATTTTCATGCTTCCAGGGGCTAGGGAAGTTAATTAAATACCATTTGGAGGCATTTAATGTTCGAGCAAAAACGGCTGATTTTCGACAAAAGAGATAACACCCCCCCATTACGTCATGCTTCAGAAATGTGGAAAATGGTCCGTTTTCAAATGTTTTATTTTTGAACGTCAGTTCACATTTGTAGGTGGATCATCAGTGTTAGAGCTAAAATTAGCATGTTTAAAGTGATTTTCATGCTTCCAGGGGCCCAAAACACAAGATTTATGGAATGGTTAAAAGTGCATGAAAATGGCCAATTTACTCACTCTGAGTTCTCAAAAAGGGTTTCTTCACCCCGGGAAGTGAAATAAATACCATTTGGAGGCACTTAATGTTCGAGCAAAAACGGCTGATTTTCGACAAAAGAGATAACACCCCCCCATTACGTCATGCTTCATAAATGTGGAAAATGGTCCGTTTTCAAATGTTTTATTTTTGAACGTCAGTTCACATTTGTAGGTGGATCATCAGTGTTAGAGCTAAAATTAGCATGTTTAAAGTGATTTTCATGCTTCCAGGGGCTCGGGAAGTTAATTAAATACCATTTGGAGGCATTTAATGTTCGAGCAAAAACGGCTGATTTTCGACAAAAGAGATAACACCCCCCCCATTACGTCATGCTTCAGAAATGTGGAAAATGGTCCGTTTTCAAATGTTTTATTTTTGAACGTCAGTTCACATTTGTAGGTGGATCATCAGTGTTAGAGCTAAAATTAGCATGTTTAAAGTGATTTTCATGCTTCCAGGGGCTCGGGAAGTTAATTAAATACCATTTGGAGGCATTTAATGTTCGAGCAAAAACGGCTGATTTTCGACAAAAGAGATAACACCCCCCATTACGTCATGCTTCAGAAATGTGGAAAATGGTCCGTTTTCAAATGTTTTATTTTTGAACGTCAGTTCACATTTGTAGGTGGATCATCAGTGTTAGAGCTAAAATTAGCATGTTTAAAGTGATTTTCATCCTTCCAGGGGCTCGGGAAGTTAATTAAATACCATTTGGAGGCATTTAATGTTCGAGCAAAAACGGCTGATTTTCGACAAAAGAGATAACACCCCCCCATTACGTCATGCTTCAGAAATGTGGAAAATGGTCCGTTTTCAAATGTTTTATTTTTGAACGTCTGTTCACATTTGTAGGTGGATCATCAGTGTTAGAGCTAAAATTAGCATGTTTAAAGTGATTTTCATGCTTCCAGGGGCTCGGGAAGTTAATTAAATACCATTTGGAGGCATTTAATGTTCGAGCAAAAACGGCTGATTTTCGACAAAAGAGATAACACCCCCCCATTACGTCATGCTTCAGAAATGTGGAAAATGGTCCGTTTTCAAATGTTTTATTTTTGAACGTCACTTCACATTTGTAGGTGGATCATCAGTGTTAGAGCTAAAATTAGCATGTTTAAAGTGATTTTCATGCTTCCAGGGGCCCAAAACACAAGATTTATGGAATGGTTAAAAGTGCATGAAAATGGCCAATTTACTCACTCTGAGTTCTCAAAAAGGGTTTCTTCACCCCGGGAAGTTAATTAAATACCATTTGGAGGCATTTAATGTTCGAGCAAAAACGGCTGATTTTCGACAAAAGAGATAACACCCCCCCATTACGTCATGCTTCAGAAATGTGGAAAATGGTCCGTTTTCAAATGTTTTATTTTTGAACGTCAGTTCACATTTGTAGGTGGATCATCAGTGTTAGAGCTAAAATTAGCATGTTTAAAGTGATTTTCATGCTTCCAGGGGCCCAAAACACAAGATTTATGGAATGGTTAAAAGTGCATGAAAATGGCCAATTTACTCACTCTGAGTTCTCAAAAAGGGTTTCTTCACCCCGGGAAGTTAATTAAATACCATTTGGAGGCATTTAATGTTCGAGCAAAAACGGCTGATTTTCGACACAAGAGATAACACCCCCCCATTACGTCATGCTTCAGAAATGTGGAAAATGGTCCGTTTTCAAATGGTTTATTTTTGAACGTCAGTTCACATTTGTAGGTGGATCATCAGTGTTAGAGCAAAAATTAGCATGTTTAAAGTGATTTTCATGCTTCCAGGGGCTCGGGAAGTTAATTAAATACCATTTGGGGGCATTTAATGTTCGAGCAAAAACGGCTGATTTTCGACAAAAGAGATAACACCCCCCCATTACGTCATGCTTCAGAAATGTGGAAAATGGTCCGTTTTCAAATGTTTTATTTTTGAACGTCAGTTCACATTTGTAGGTGGATCATCAGTGTTAGAGCTAAAATTAGCATGTTTAAAGTGATTTTCATGCTTCCAGGGGCTCGGGAAGTTAATTAAATACCATTTGGAGGCATTTAATGTTCGAGCAAAAACAGCAGATTTTCGACAAAAGAGATAACACCCCCCCATTACGTCATGCTTCAGAAATGTGGAAAATGGTCCGTTTTCAAATGTTTTATTTTTGAACGTCAGTTCACATTTGTAGGTGGATCATCAGTGTTAGAGCTAAAATTAGCATGTTTAAAGTGATTTTCATGCTTCCAGGGGCCCAAAACACAAGATTTATGGAATGGTTAAAAGTGCATGAAAATGGCCAATTTACTCACTCTGAGTTCTCAAAAAGGGTTTCTTCACCCCGGGAAGTGAAATAAATACCATTTGGAGGCATTTAATGTTCGAGCAAAAACGGCTGATTTTCGACAAAAGAGATAACACCCCCCCATTACGTCATGCTTCAGAAATGTGGAAAATGGTCCGTTTTCAAATGTTTTATTTTTGAACATCAGTTCACATTTGTAGGTGGATCATCAGTGTTAGAGCTAAAATTAGCATGTTTAAAGTGATTTTCATGCTTCCAGGGGCTCGGGAAGTTAATTAAATACCATTTGGAGGCATTTAATGTTCGAGCAAAAACGGCTGATTTTCGACAAAAGAGATAACACCCCCCCATTACGTCATGCTTCAGAAATGTGGAAAATGGTCCGTTTTCAAATGTTTTATTTTTGAACGTCAGTTCACATTTGTAGGTGGATCATCAGTGTTAGAGCTAAAATTAGCATGTTTAAAGTCATTTTAATGCTTCCAGGGGCTCGGGAAGTTAATTAAATACCTTTTGGAGGCATTTAATGTTCGAGCAAAAACGGCTGATTTTCGACAAAAGAGATAACACCCCCCCTTTACGTCATGCTTCAGAAATGTGGAAAATGGTCCGTTTTCAAATGTTTTATTTTTGAACGTCAGTTCACATTTGTAGGTGGATCATCAGTGTTAGAGCTAAAATTAGCATGTTTAAAGTGATTTTCATGCTTCCAGGGGCCCAAAACACAAGATTTATGGAATGGTTAAAAGTGCATGAAAATGGCCAATTTACTCACTCTGAGTTCTCAAAAAGGGTTTCTTCACCCCGGGAAGTGAAATAAATACCATTTGGAGGCATTTAATGTTCGAGCAAAAACGGCTGATTTTCGACAAAAGAGATAACACCCCCCCATTACGTCATGCTTCAGAAATGTGGAAAATGGTCCGTTTTCAAATGTTTTATTTTTGAACGTCAGTTCACATTTGTAGGTGGATCATCAGTGTTAGAGCTAAAATTAGCATGTTTAAAGTGATTTTCATGCTTCCAGGGGCTCGGGAAGTTAATTAAATACCATTTGGAGGCATTTAATGTTCGAGCAAAAACGGCTGATTTTCGACAAAAGAGATAACACCCCCCATTACGTCATGCTTCAGAAATGTGGAAAATGGTCCGTTTTCAAATGTTTTATTTTTGAACGTCAGTTAACATTTGTAGGTGGATCATCAGTGTTAGAGCTAAAATTAGCATGTTTAAAGTGATTTTCATGCTTCCAGGGGCTCGGGAATTAATTAAATACCATTTGGAGGCATTTAATGTTCGAGCAAAAACGGCTGATTTTCGACAAAAGAGATAACACCCCCCCATTACGTCATGCTTCAGAAATGTGGAAAATGGTCCGTTTTCAAATGTTTTATTTTTGAACGTCAGTTCACATTTGTAGGTGGATCATCAGTGTTAGAGCTAAAATTAGCATGTTTAAAGTGATTTTCATGCTTCCAGGGGCTCGGGAAGTTAATTAAATACCATTTGGAGGCATTTAATGTTCGAGCAAAAACGGCTGATTTTCGACAAAAGAGATAACACCCCCCCATTACGTCATGCTTCAGAAATGTGGAAAATGGTCTGTTTTCAAATGTTTTATTTTTGAACGTCAGTTCACATTTGTAGGTGGATCATCAGTGTTAGAGCTAAAATTAGCATGTTTAAAGTGATTTTCATCCTTCCAGGGGCTCGGGAAGTTAATTAAATACCATTTGGAGGCATTTAATGTTCGAGCAAAAACGGCTGATTTTCGACAAAAGAGATAACACCCCCCCATTACGTCATGCTTCAGAAATGTGGAAAATGGTCCGTTTTCAAATGTTTTATTTTTGAACGTCTGTTCACATTTGTAGGTGGATCATCAGTGTTAGAGCTAAAATTAGCATGTTTAAAGTGATTTTCATGCTTCCAGGGGCTCGGGAAGTTAATTAAATACCATTTGGAGGCATTTAATGTTCGAGCAAAAACGGCTGATTTTCGACAAAAGAGATAACACCCCCCCATTACGTCATGCTTCAGAAATGTGGAAAATGGTCCGTTTTCAAATGTTTTATTTTTGAACGTCACTTCACATTTGTAGGTGGATCATCAGTGTTAGAGCTAAAATTAGCATGTTTAAAGTGATTTTCATGCTTCCAGGGGCCCAAAACACAAGATTTATGGAATGGTTAAAAGTGCATGAAAATGGCCAATTTACTCACTCTGAGTTCTCAAAAAGGGTTTCTTCACCCCGGGAAGTTAATTAAATACCATTTGGAGGCATTTAATGTTCGAGCAAAAACGGCTGATTTTCGACAAAAGAGATAACACCCCCCCATTACGTCATGCTTCAGAAATGTGGAAAATGGTCCGTTTTCAAATGTTTTATTTTTGAACGTCAGTTCACATTTGTAGGTGGATCATCAGTGTTAGAGCTAAAATTAGCATGTTTAAAGTGATTTTCATGCTTCCAGGGGCCCAAAACACAAGATTTATGGAATGGTTAAAAGTGCATGAAAATGGCCAATTTACTCACTCTGAGTTCTCAAAAAGGGTTTCTTCACCCCGGGAAGTTAATTAAATACCATTTGGAGGCATTTAATGTTCGAGCAAAAACGGCTGATTTTCGACAAAAGAGATAACACCCCCCCATTACGTCATGCTTCAGAAATGTGGAAAATGGTCCGTTTTCAAATGGTTTATTTTTGAACGTCAGTTCACATTTGTAGGTGGATCATCAGTGTTAGAGCTAAAATTAGCATGTTTAAAGTGATTTTCATGCTTCCAGGGGCTCGGGAAGTTAATTAAATACCATTTGGGGGCATTTAATGTTCGAGCAAAAACGGCTGATTTTCGACAAAAGAGATAACACCCCCCCATTACGTCATGCTTCAGAAATGTGGAAAATGGTCCGTTTTCAAATGTTTTATTTTTGAACGTCAGTTCACATTTGTAGGTGGATCATCAGTGTTAGAGCTAAAATTAGCATGTTTAAAGTGATTTTCATGCTTCCAGGGGCTCGGGAAGTTAATTAAATACCATTTGAGGCATTTAATGTTCGAGCAAAAACGGCAGATTTTCGACAAAAGAGATAACACCCCCCCATTACGTCATGCTTCAGAAATGTGGAAAATGGTCCGTTTTCAAATGTTTTATTTTTGAACGTCAGTTCACATTTGTAGGTGGATCATCAGTGTTAGAGCTAAAATTAGCATGTTTAAAGTGATTTTCATGCTTCCAGGGGCCCAAAACACAAGATTTATGGAATGGTTAAAAGTGCATGAAAATGGCCAATTTACTCACTCTGAGTTCTCAAAAAGGGTTTCTTCACCCCGGGAAGTGAAATAAATACCATTTGGAGGCATTTAATGTTCGAGCAAAAACGGCTGATTTTCGACAAAAGAGATAACACCCCCCCATTACGTCATGCTTCAGAAATGTGGAAAATGGTCCGTTTTCAAATGTTTTATTTTTGAACATCAGTTCACATTTGTAGGTGGATCATCAGTGTTAGAGCTAAAATTAGCATGTTTAAAGTGATTTTCATGCTTCCAGGGGCTCGGGAAGTTAATTAAATACCATTTGGAGGCATTTAATGTTCGAGCAAAAACGGCTGATTTTCGACAAAAGAGATAACACCCCCCCATTACGTCATGCTTCAGAAATGTGGAAAATGGTCCGTTTTCAAATGTTTTATTTTTGAACGTCAGTTCACATTTGTAGGTGGATCATCAGTGTTAGAGCTAAAATTAGCATGTTTAAAGTGATTTTCATGCTTCCAGGGGCTCGGGAAGTTAATTAAATACCATTTGGAGGCATTTAATGTTCGAGCAAAAACGGCTGATTTTCGACAAAAGAGATAACACCCCCCATTACGTCATGCTTCAGAAATGTGGAAAATGGTCCGTTTTCAAATGTTTTATTTTTGAACGTCAGTTCACATTTGTCGGTGGATCATCAGTGTTAGAGCTAAAATTAGCATGTTTAAAGTCATTTTAATGCTTCCAGGGGCTCGGGAAGTTAATTAAATACCATTTGGAGGCATTTAATGTTCGAGCAAAAACGGCTGATTTTCGACAAAAGAGATAACACCCCCCCATTACGTCATGCTTCAGAAATGTGGAAAATGGTCCGTTTTCAAATGTTTTATTTTTGAACGTCAGTTCACATTTGTAGGTGGATCATCAGTGTTAGAGCTAAAATTAGCATGTTTAAAGTGATTTTCATGCTTCCAGGGGCCCAAAACACAAGATTTATGGAATGGTTAAAAGTGCATGAAAATGGCCAATTTACTCACTCTGAGTTCTCAAAAAGGGTTTCTTCACCCCGGGAAGTGAAATAAATACCATTTGGAGGCATTTAATGTTCGAGCAAAAACGGCTGATTTTCGAAAAAAGAGATAACACCCCCCCATTACGTCATGCTTCAGAAATGTGGAAAATGGTCCGTTTTCAAATGTTTTATTTTTGAACGTCAGTTCACATTTGTAGGTGGATCATCAGTGTTAGAGCTAAAATTAGCATGTTTAAAGTGATTTTCATGCTTCCAGGGGCTCGGGAAGTTAATTAAATACCATTTGGAGGCATTTAATGTTCGAGCAAAAACGGCTGATTTTCGACAAAAGAGATAACACCCCCCCATTACGTCATGCTTCAGAAATGTGGAAAATGGTCCGTTTTCAAATGTTTTATTTTTGAACATCAGTTCACATTTGTAGGTGGATCATCAGTGTTAGAGCTAAAATTAGCATGTTTAAAGTGATTTTCATGCTTCCAGGGGCTCGGGAAGTTAATTAAATACCATTTGGAGGCATTTAATGTTCGAGCAAAAACGGCTGATTTTCGACAAAAGAGATAACACCCCCCCATTACGTCATGCTTCAGAAATGTGGAAAATGGTCCGTTTTCAAATGTTTTATTTTTGAACGTCAGTTCACATTTGTAGGTGGATCATCAGTGTTAGAGCTAAAATTAGCATGTTTAAAGTGATTTTCATGCTTCCAGGGGCTCGGGAAGTTAATTAAATACCATTTGGAGGCATTTAATGTTCGAGCAAAAACGGCTGATTTTCGACAAAAGAGATAACACCCCCCATTACGTCATGCTTCAGAAATGTGGAAAATGGTCCGTTTTCAAATGTTTTATTTTTGAACGTCAGTTAACATTTGTAGGTGGATCATCAGTGTTAGAGCTAAAATTAGCATGTTTAAAGTGATTTTCATGCTTCCAGGGGCTCGGGAAGTTAATTAAATACCATTTGGAGGCATTTAATGTTCGAGCAAAAACGGCTGATTTTCGACAAAAGAGATAACACCCCCCCATTACGTCATGCTTCAGAAATGTGGAAAATGGTCCGTTTTCAAATGTTTTATTTTTGAACGTCAGTTCACATTTGTAGGTGGATCATCAGTGTTAGAGCTAAAATTAGCATGTTTAAAGTGATTTTCATGCTTCCAGGGGCTCGGGAAGTTAATTAAATACCATTTGGAGGCATTTAATGTTCGAGCAAAAACGGCTGATTTTCGACAAAAGAGATAACACCCCCCCATTACGTCATGCTTCAGAAATGTGGAAAATGGTCCGTTTTCAAATGTTTTATTTTTGAACGTCAGTTCACATTTGTAGGTGGATCATCAGTGTTAGAGCTAAAATTAGCATGTTTAAAGTGATTTTCATGCTTCCAGGGGCCCAAAACACAAGATTTATGGAATGGTTAAAAGTGCATGAAAATGGCCAATTTACTCACTCTGAGTTCTCAAAAAGGGTTTCTTCACCCCGGGAAGTTAATTAAATACCATTTGGAGGCATTTAATGTTCGAGCAAAAACGGCTGATTTTCGACAAAAGAGATAACACCCCCCATTACGTCATGCTTCAGAAATGTGGAAAATGGTCCGTTTTCAAATGTTTTATTTTTGAACGTCAGTTTAAATTTGTAGGTGGATCATCAGTGTTAGAGCTAAAATTAGCATCTTTAAAGTGATTTTCATGCTTCCAGGGGCTCGGGAAGTTAATTAAATACCATTTGGAGGCATTTAATGTTCGAGCAAAAATGGCTGATTTTCGACAAAAGAGATAACACCCCCCCATTACGTCATGCTTCAGAAATGTGGAAAATGGTCCGTTTTCAAATGTTTTATTTTTGAACGTCAGTTCACATTTGTAGGTGGATCATCAGTGTTAGAGCTAAAATTAGCATGTTTAAAGTGATTTTCATGCTTCCAGGGGCCCAAAACACAAGATTTATGGAATGGTTAAAAGTGCATGAAAATGGCCAATTTACTCACTCTGAGTTCTCAAAAAGGGTTTCTTCACCCCGGGAAGTTAATTAAATACCATTTGGAGGCATTTAATGTTCGAGCAAAAACGGCTGATTTTCGACAAAAGAGATAACACCCCCCCATTACGTCATGCTTCAGAAATGTGGAAAATGGTCCGTTTTCAAATGTTTTATTTTTGAACGTCAGTTCACATTTGTAGGTGGATCATCAGTGTTAGAGCTAAAATTAGCATGTTTAAAGTGATTTTCATGCTTCCAGGGGCTCGGGAAGTTAATTAAATACCATTTGGAGGCATTTAATGTTCGAGTAAAAACGGCTGATTTTCGACAAAAGAGATAACACCCCCCCATTACGTCATGCTTCAGAAATGTGGAAAATGGTCCGTTTTCAAATGTTTTATTTTTGAACGTCAGTTCACATTTGTAGGTGGATCATCAGTGTTAGAGCTAAAATTAGCATGTTTAAAGTGATTTTCATGCTTCCAGGGGCTCGGGAAGTTAATTAAATACCATTTGGAGGCATTTAATGTTCGAGCAAAAACGGCTGATTTTCGACAAAAGAGATAACACCCCCCCATTACGTCATGCTTCAGAAATGTGGAAAATGGTCCGTTTTCAATTGTTTTATTTTTGAACGTCAGTTCACATTTGTAGGTGGATCATCAGTGTTAGAGCTAAAATTAGCATGTTTAAAGTGATTTTCATGCTTCCAGGGGCCCAAAAGACAAGATTTATGGAATGGTTAAAAGTGCATGAAAATGGCCAATTTACTCATTCTGAGTTCTCAAAAAGGGTTTCTTCACCCCGGGAAGTGAAATAAATACCATTTGGAGGCATTTAATGTTCGAGCAAAAACGGCTGATTTTCGACAAAAGAGATAACACCCCCCCATTACGTCATGCTTCAGAAATGTGAAAAATGGTCCGTTTTCAAATGTTTTATTTTTGAACGTCAGTTCACATTTGTAGGTGGATCATCAGTGTTAGAGCTAAAATTAGCATGTTTAAAGTGATTTTCATGCTTCCAGGGGCTCGGGAAGTTAATTAAATACCATTTGGAGGCATTTAATGTTCGAGCAAAAACGGCTGATTTTCGACAAAAGAGATAACACCCCCCCATTACGTCATGCTTCAGAAATGTGGAAAATGGTCCGTTTTCAAATGTTTTATTTTTGAACGTCAGTTCACATTTGTAGGTGGATCATCAGTGTTAGAGCTAAAATTAGCATGTTTAAAGTGATTTTCATGCTTCCAGGGGCCCAAAACACAAGATTTATGGAATGGTTAAAAGTGCATGAAAATGGCCAATTTACTCACTCTGAGTTCTCAAAAAGGGTTTCTTCACCCCGGGAAGTTAATTAAATACCATTTGGAGGCATTTAATGTTCGAGCAAAAACGGCTGATTTTCGACAAAAGAGATAACACCCCCCCATTACGTCATGCTTCAGAAATGTGGAAAATGGTCCGTTTTCAAATGTTTTATTTTTGAACGTCAGTTCACATTTGTAGGTGGATCATCAGTGTTAGAGCTAAAATTAGCATGTTTAAAGTGATTTTCATGCTTCCAGGGGCCCAAAACACAAGATTTATGGAATGGTTAAAAGTGCATGAAAATGGCCAATTTACTCACTCTGAGTTCTCAAAAAGGGTTTCTTCACCCCGGGAAGTTAATTAAATACCATTTGGAGGCATTTAATGTTCGAGCAAAAACGGCTGATTTTCGACAAAAGAGATAACACCCCCCTATTACGTCATGCTTCAGAAATGTGGAAAATGGTCCGTTTTCAAATGTTTTATTTTTGAACGTCAGTTCACATTTGTAGGTGGATCATCAGTGTTAGAGCTAAAATTAGCATGTTTAAAGTGATTTTCATGCTTCCAGGGGCCCAAAACACAAGATTTATGGAATGGTTAAAAGTGCATGAAAATGGCCAATTTACTCACTCTGAGTTCTCAAAAAGGGTTTCTTCACCCCGGGAAGTGAAATAAATACCATTTGGAGGCATTTAATGTTCGAGCAAAAACGGCTGATTTTCGACAAAAGAGATAACACCCCCCCATTACGTCATGCTTCATAAATGTGGAAAATGGTCCGTTTTCAAATGTTTTATTTTTGAACGTCAGTTCACATTTGTAGGTGGATCATCAGTGTTAGAGCTAAAATTAGCATGTTTAAAGTGATTTTCATGCTTCCAGGGGCTCGGGAAGTTAATTAAATACCATTTGGAGGCATTTAATGTTCGAGCAAAAACGGCTGATTTTCGACAAAAGAGATAACACCCCCCCATTACGTCATGCTTCAGAAATGTGGAAAATGGTCCGTTTTCAAATGTTTTATTTTTGAACGTCAGTTCACATTTGTAGGTGGATCATCAGTGTTAGAGCTAAAATTAGCATGTTTAAAGTGATTTTCATGCTTCCAGGGGCTCGGGAAGTTAATTAAATACCATTTGGAGGCATTTAATGTTCGAGCAAAAACGGCTGATTTTCGACAAAAGAGATAACACCCCCCCATTACGTCATGCTTCAGAAATGTGGAAAATGGTCCGTTTTCAAATGTTTTATTTTTGAACGTCAGTTCACATTTGTAGGTGGATCATCAGTGTTAGAGCTAAAATTAGCATGTTTAAAGTGATTTTCATGCTTCCAGGGGCTCGGGAAGTTAATTAAATACCATTTGGAGGCATTTAATGTTCGAGCAAAAATGGCTGATTTTCGACAAAAGAGATAACACCCCCCCATTACGTCATGCTTCAGAAATGTGGAAAATGGTCCGTTTTCAAATGTTTTATTTTTGAACGTCAGTTCACATTTGTAGGTGGATCATCAGTGTTAGAGCTAAAATTAGCATGTTTAAAGTGATTTTCATGCTTCCAGGGGCTCAGGAAGTTAATTAAATACCATTTGGAGGCATTTAATGTTCGAGCAAAAACGGCTGATTTTCGACAAAAGAGATAACACCCCCCCATTACGTCATGCTTCAGAAATGTGGAAAATGGTCCGTTTTCAAATGTTTTATTTTTGAACGTCAGTTCACATTTGTAGGTGGATCATCAGTGTTAGAGCTAAAATTAGCATGTTTAAAGTGATTTTCATGCTTCCAGGGGCCCAAAACACAAGATTTATGGAATGGTTAAAAGTGCATGAAAATGGCCAATTTACTCACTCTGAGTTCTCAAAAAGGGTTTCTTCACCCCGGGAAGTTAATTAAATACCATTTGGAGGCATTTAATGTTCGAGCAAAAACGGCTGATTTTCGACAAAAGAGATAACACCCCCCCATTACGTCATGCTTCAGAAATGTGGAAAATGGTCCGTTTTCAAATGTTTTATTTTTGAATGTCAGTTCACATTTGTAGGTGGATCATCAGTGTTAGAGCTAAAATTAGCATGTTTAAAGTGATTTTCATGCTTCCAGGGGCCCAAAACACAAGATTTATGGAATGGTTAAAAGTGCATGAAAATGGCCAATTTACTCACTCTGAGTTCTCAAAAAGGGTTTCTTCACCCCGGGAAGTTAATTAAATACCATTTGGAGGCATTTAATGTTCGAGCAAAAACGGCTGATTTTCGACAAAAGAGATAACACCCCCCCATTACGTCATGCTTCAGAAATGTAGAAAATGGTCAGTTTTCAAATGGTTTATTTTTGAACGTCAGTTCACATTTGTAGGTGGATCATCAGTGTTAGAGCTAAAATTAGCATGTTTAAAGTGATTTTCATGCTTCCAGGGGCTCAGGAAGTTAATTAAATACCATTTGGGGGCATTTAATGTTCGAGCAAAAACGGCTGATTTTCGACAAAAGAGATAACACCCCCCCCCATTACGTCATGCTTCAGAAATGTGGAAAATGGTCCGTTTTCAAATGTTTTATTTTTGAACGTCAGTTCACATTTGTAGGTGGATCATCAGTGTTAGAGCTAAAATTAGCATGTTTAAAGTGATTTTCATGCTTCCAGGGGCTCGGGAAGTTAATTAACCCCTTCGAGGCTAATGACGAGCTGGGCTCGTCATGGCGCTTACCTGCCGTGCGCGGATGACAAGGCCAGCTCGTCATAAAACAATGTAAAACAATAATCCCCAGCGCAGGACGGGAAAACGCCTAGCAGCCATGGGGTTAAATACCATTTGGAGGCATTTAATGTTCGAGCAAAAACGGCAGATTTTCGACAAAAGAGATAACACCCCCCCATTACGTCATGCTTCAGAAATGTGGAAAATGGTCCGTTTTCAAATGTTTTATTTTTGAACGTCAGTTCACATTTGTAGGTGGATCATCAGTGTTAGAGCTAAAATTAGCATGTTTAAAGTGATTTTCATGCTTCCAGGGGCCCAAAACACAAGATTTATGGAATGGTTAAAAGTGCATGAAAATGGCCAATTTACTCACTCTGAGTTCTCAAAAAGGGTTTCTTCATCCCGGGAAGTGAAATAAATACCATTTGGAGGCATTTAATGTTCAAGCAAAAACAGCTGATTTTCGACAAAAGAGATAACACCCCCCCATTACGTCATGCTTCAGAAATGTGGAAAATGGTCCGTTTTCAAATGTTTTATTTTTGAACGTCAGTTCACATTTGTAGGTGGATCATCAGTGTTAGAGCTAAAATTAGCATGTTTAAAGTGATTTTCATGCTTCCAGGGGCCCAAAACACAAGATTTATGGAATGGTTAAAAGTGCATGAAAATGGCCAATTTACTCACTCTGAGTTCTCAAAAAGGGTTTCTTCACCCCGGGAAGTTAATTAAATACCATTTGGAGGCATTTAATGTTCGAGCAAAAACGGCTGATTTTCGACAAAAGAGATAACACCCCCCCATTACGTCATGCTTCAGAAATGTGGAAAATGGTCCGTTTTCAAATGTTTTATTTTTGAACGTCAGTTCACATTTGTAGGTGGATCATCAGTGTTAGAGCTAAAATTAGCATGTTTAAAGTGATTTTCATGCTTCCAGGGGCCCAAAACACAAGATTTATGGAATGGTTAAAAGTGCATGAAAATGGCCAATTTACTCACTCTGAGTTCTCAAAAAGGGTTTCTTCACCCGGGAAGTTAATTAAATACCATTTGGAGGCATTTAATGTTCGAGCAAAAACGGCTGATTTTCGACAAAAGAGATAACACCCCCCCATTACGTCATGCTTCAGAAATGTGGAAAATGGTCAGTTTTCAAATGGTTTATTTTTGAACGTCAGTTCACATTTGTAGGTGGATCATCAGTGTTAGAGCTAAAATTAGCATGTTTAAAGTGATTTTCATGCTTCCAGGGGCTCAGGAAGTTAATTAAATACCATTTGGGGGCATTTAATGTTCGAGCAAAAACGGCTGATTTTCGACAAAAGAGATAACACCCCTCCCATTACGTCATGCTTCAGAAATGTGGAAAATGGTCCGTTTTCAAATGTTTTATTTTTGAACGTCAGTTCACATTTGTAGGTGGATCATCAGTGTTAGAGCTAAAATTAGCATGTTTAAAGTGATTTTCATGCTTCCAGGGGCTCGGGAAGTTAATTAACCCCTTCGAGGCTAATGACGAGCTGGGCTCGTCATGGCGCTTACCTGCCGTGCGCGGATGACAAGGCCAGCTCGTCATAAAACAATGTAAAACAATAATCCCCAGCGCAGGACGGGAAAACGCCTAGCAGCCATGGGGTTAAATACCATTTGGAGGCATTTAATGTTCGAGCAAAAACGGCAGATTTTCGACAAAAGAGATAACACCCCCCCATTACGTCATGCTTCAGAAATGTGGAAAATGGTCCGTTTTCAAATGTTTTATTTTTGAACGTCAGTTCACATTTGTAGGTGGATCATCAGTGTTAGAGCTAAAATTAGCATGTTTAAAGTGATTTTCATGCTTCCAGGGGCCCAAAACACAAGATTTATGGAATGGTTAAAAGTGCATGAAAATGGCCAATTTACTCACTCTGAGTTCTCAAAAAGGGTTTCTTCACCCCGGGAAGTGAAATAAATACCATTTGGAGGCATTTAATGTTCAAGCAAAAACGGCTGATTTTCGACAAAAGAGATAACACCCCCCCATTACGTCATGCTTCAGAAATGTGGAAAATGGTCCGTTTTCAAATGTTTTATTTTTGAACGTCAGTTCACATTTGTAGGTGGATCATCAGTGTTAGAGATAAAATTAGCATGTTTAAAGTGATTTTCATGCTTCCAGGGGCTCGGGAAGTTAATTAAATACCATTTGGAGGCATTTAATGTTCGAGCAAAAACGGCTGATTTTCGACAAAAGAGATAACACCCCCCCATTACGTCATGCTTCAGAAATGTGGAAAATGGTCCGTTTTCAAATGTTTTATTTTTGAACATCAGTTCACATTTGTAGGTGGATCATCAGTGTTAGAGCTAAAATTAGCATGTTTAAAGTGATTTTCATGCTTCCAGGGGCTCGGGAAGTTAATTAAATACCATTTGGAGGCATTTAATGTTCGAGCAAAAACGGCTGATTTTCGACAAAAGAGATAACACCCCCCCATTACGTCATGCTTCAGAAATGTGGAAAATGGTCCGTTTTCAAATGTTTTATTTTTGAACGTCAGTTCACATTTGTAGGTGGATCATCAGTGTTAGAGCTAAAATTAGCATGTTTAAAGTGATTTTCATGCTTCCAGGGGCTCGGGAAGTTAATTAAATACCATTTGGAGGCATTTAATGTTCGAGCAAAAACGGCTGATTTTCGACAAAAGAGATAACACCCCCCATTACGTCATGCTTCAGAAATGTGGAAAATGGTCCGTTTTCAAATGTTTTATTTTTGAACGTCAGTTCACATTTGTAGGTGGATCATCAGTGTTAGAGCTAAAATTAGCATGTTTAAAGTGATTTTCATGCTTCCAGGGGCTCGGGAAGTTAATTAAATACCATTTGGAGGCATTTAATGTTCGAGCAAAAACGGCTGATTTTCGACAAAAGAGATAACACCCCCCCATTACGTCATGCTTCAGAAATGTGGAAAATGGTCCGTTTTCAAATGTTTTATTTTTGAACGTCAGTTCACATTTGTAGGTGGATCATCAGTGTTAGAGCTAAAATTAGCATGTTTAAAGTGATTTTCATGCTTCCAGGGGCTCGGGAAGTGAAATAAATACCATTTGGAGGCATTTAATGTTCGAGCAAAAACGGCTGATTTTCGACAAAAGAGATAACACCCCCCCATTACGTCATGCTTCAGAAATGTGGAAAATGGTCCGTTTTCAAATGTTTTATTTTTGAACGTCAGTTCACATTTGTAGGTGGATCATCAGTGTTAGAGCTAAAATTAGCATGTTTAAAGTGATTTTCATGCTTCCAGGGGCCCAAAACACAAGATTTATGGAATGGTTAAAAGTGCATGAAAATGGCCAATTTACTCACTCTGAGTTCTCAAAAAGGGTTTCTTCACCCCGGGAAGTTAATTAAATACCATTTGGAGGCATTTAATGTTCGAGCAAAAACGGCTGATTTTCGACAAAAGAGATAACACCCCCCATTACGTCATGCTTCAGAAATGTGGAAAATGGTCCGTTTTCAAATGTTTTATTTTTGAACGTCAGTTCACATTTGTAGGTGGATCATCAGTGTTAGAGCTAAAATTAGCATGTTTAAAGTGATTTTCATGCTTCCAGGGGCTCGGGAAGTTAATTAAATACCATTTGGAGGCATTTAATGTTCGAGCAAAAACGGCTGATTTTCGACAAAAGAGATAACACCCCCCCCATTACGTCATGCTTCAGAAATGTGGAAAATGGTCCGTTTTCAAATGTTTTATTTTTGAACGTCAGTTCACATTTGTAGGTGGATCATCAGTGTTAGAGCTAAAATTAGCATGTTTAAAGTGATTTTCATGCTTCCAGGGGCCCAAAACACAAGATTTATGGAATGGTTAAAAGTGCATGAAAATGGCCAATTTACTCACTCTGAGTTCTCAAAAAGGGTTTCTTCACCCCGGGAAGTTAATTAAATACCATTTGGAGGCATTTAATGTTCGAGCAAAAACGGCTGATTTTCGACAAAAGAGATAACACCCCCCCATTACGTCATGCTTCAGAAATGTGGAAAATGGTCCGTTTTCAAATGTTTTATTTTTGAACGTCAGTTCACATTTGTAGGTGGATCATCAGTGTTAGAGCTAAAATTAGCATGTTTAAAGTGATTTTCATGCTTCCAGGGGCTCGGGAAGTTAATTAAATACCATTTGGAGGCATTTAATGTTCGAGTAAAAACGGCTGATTTTCGACAAAAGAGATAACACCCCCCCATTACGTCATGCTTCAGAAATGTGGAAAATGGTCCGTTTTCAAATGTTTTATTTTTGAATGTCAGTTCACATTTGTAGGTGGATCATCAGTGTTAGAGCTAAAATTAGCATGTTTAAAGTGATTTTCATGCTTCCAGGGGCTCGGGAAGTTAATTAAATACCATTTGGAGGCATTTAATGTTCGAGCAAAAACGGCTGATTTTTGACAAAAGAGATAACACCCCCCCATTACGTCATGCTTCAGAAATGTGGAAAATGGTCCGTTTTCAAATGTTTTATTTTTGAACGTCAGTTCACATTTGTAGGTGGATCATCAGTGTTAGAGCTAACATTAGCATGTTTAAAGTGATTTTCATGCTTCCAGGGGCCCAAAACACAAGATTTATGGAATGGTTAAAAGTGCATGAAAATGGCCAATTTACTCATTCTGAGTTCTCAAAAAGGGTTTCTTCACCCCGGGAAGTGAAATAAATACCATTTGGAGGCATTTAATGTTCGAGCAAAAACGGCTGATTTTGGACAAAAGAGATAACACCCCCCCATTACGTCATGCTTCAGAAATGTGGAAAATGGTCCGTTTTCAAATGTTTTATTTTTGAACGTCAGTTCACATTTGTAGGTGGATCATCAGTGTTAGAGCTAAAATTAGCATGTTTAAAGTGATTTTCATGCTTCCAGGGGCTCGGGAAGTTAATTAAATACCATTTGGAGGCATTTAATGTTCGAGCAAAAACGGCTGATTTTCTACAAAAGAGATAACACCCCCCCATTACGTCATGCTTCAGAAATGTGGAAAATGGTCCGTTTTCAAATGTTTTATTTTTGAACGTCAGTTCACATTTGTAGGTGGATCATCAGTGTTAGAGCTAAAATTAGCATGTTTAAAGTGATTTTCATGCTTCCAGGGGCCCAAAACACAAGATTTATGGAATGGTTAAAAGTGCATGAAAATGGCCAATTTACTCACTCTGAGTTCTCAAAAAGGGTTTCTTCACCCCGGGAAGTTAATTAAATACCATTTGGAGGCATTTAATGTTCGAGCAAAAACGGCTGATTTTCGACAAAAGAGATAACACCCCCCCATTACGTCATGCTTCAGAAATGTGGAAAATGGTCCGTTTTCAAATGTTTTATTTTTGAACGTCAGTTCACATTTGTAGGTGGATCATCAGTGTTAGAGCTAAAATTAGCATGTTTAAAGTGATTTTCATGCTTCCAGGGGCCCAAAACACAAGATTTATGGAATGGTTAAAAGTGCATGAAAATGGCCAATTTACTCACTCTGAGTTCTCAAAAAGGGTTTCTTCACCCCGGGAAGTTAATTAAATACCATTTGGAGGCATTTAATGTTCGAGCAAAAACGGCTGATTTTCGACAAAAGAGATAACACCCCCCCATTACGTCATGCTTCAGAAATGTGGAAAATGGTCCGTTTTCAAATGTTTTATTTTTGAACGTCAGTTCACATTTGTAGGTGGATCATCAGTGTTAGAGCTAAAATTAGCATGTTTAAAGTGATTTTCATGCTTCCAGGGGCTCGGGAAGTTAATTAAATACCATTTGGAGGCATTTAATGTTCGAGCAAAAACGGCTGATTTTCGACAAAAGAGATAACACCCCCCCATTACATCATGCTTCAGAAATGTGGAAAATGGTCCGTTTTCAAATGTTTTATTTTTGAACGTCAGTTCACATTTGTAGGTGGATCATCAGTGTTAGAGCTAAAATTAGCATGTTTAAAGTGATTTTCATGCTTCCAGGGGCTCGGGAAGTTAATTAAATACCATTTGGAGGCATTTAATGTTCGAGCAAAAACGGCTGATTTTCGACAAAAGAGATAACACCCCCCCATTACGTCATGCTTCAGAAATGTGGAAAATGGTCCGTTTTCAAATGTTTTATTTTTGAACGTCAGTTCACATTTGTAGGTGGATCATCAGTGTTAGAGCTAAAATTAGCATGTTTAAAGTGATTTTCATGCTTCCAGGGGCCCAAAACACAAGATTTATGGAATGGTTAAAAGTGCATGAAAATGGCCAATTTACTCACTCTGAGTTCTCAAAAAGGGTTTCTTCACCCCGGGAAGTGAAATAAATACCATTTGGAGGCATTTAATGTTCGAGCAAAAACGGCTGATTTTCGACAAAAGAGATAACACCCCCCCATTACGTCATGCTTCATAAATGTGGAAAATGGTCCGTTTTCAAATGTTTTACTTTTGAACGTCAGTTCACATTTGTAGGTGGATCATCAGTGTTAGAGCTAAAATTAGCATGTTTAAAGTGATTTTCATGCTTCCAGGGGCTCGGGAAGTTAATTAAATACCATTTGGAGGCATTTAATGTTCGAGCAAAAACGGCTGATTTTCGACAAAAGAGATAACACCCCCCCATTACGTCATGCTTCAGAAATGTGGAAAATGGTCTGTTTTCAAATGTTTTATTTTTGAACGTCAGTTCACATTTGTAGGTGGATCATCAGTGTTAGAGCTAAAATTAGCATGTTTAAAGTGATTTTCATGCTTCCAGGGGCTCGGGAAGTTAATTAAATACCATTTGGAGGCATTTAATGTTCGAGCAAAAACGGCTGATTTTCGACAAAAGAGATAACACCCCCCCATTATGTCATGCTTCAGAAATGTGGAAAATGGTCCGTTTTCAAATGTTTTATTTTTGAACGTCAGTTCACATTTGTAGGTGGATCATCAGTGTTAGAGCTAAAATTAGCATGTTTAAAGTGATTTTCATGCTTCCAGGGGCTCGGGAAGTTAATTAAATACCATTTGGAGGCATTTAATGTTCGAGCAAAAACGGCTGATTTTCGACAAAAGAGATAACACCCCCCATTACGTCATGCTTCAGAAATGTGGAAAATGGTCCGTTTTCAAAGGTTTTATTTTTGAACGTCAGTTCACATTTGTAGGTGGATCATCAGTGTTAGAGCTAAAATTAGCATGTTTAAAGTGATTTTCATGCTTCCAGGGGCTCGGTAAGTTAATTAAATACCATTTGGAGGCATTTAATGTTCGAGCAAAAACGGCTGATTTTCGACAAAAGAGATAACACCCCCCCATTACGTCATGCTTCAGAAATGTGGAAAATGGTCCGTTTTCAAATGTTTTATTTTTGAACGTCAGTTCACATTTGTAGGTGGATCATCAGTGTTAGAGCTAAAATTAGCATGTTTAAAGTAATTTTCATGCTTCCAGGGGCTCGGGAAGTTAATTAAATACCATTTGGAGGCATTTAATGTTCGAGCAAAAACGGCTGATTTTCGACAAAAGAGATAACACCCCCCCATTACGTCATGCTTCAGAAATGTGGAAAATGGTCCGTTTTCAAATGTTTTATTTTTGAACGTCAGTTCACATTTGTAGGTGGATCATCAGTGTTAGAGCTAAAATTAGCATGTTTAAAGTGATTTTCATGCTTCCAGGGGCCCAAAACACAAGATTTATGGAATGGTTAAAAGTGCATGAAAATGGACAATTTACTCACTCTGAGTTCTCAAAAAGGGTTTCTTCACCCCGGGAAGTTAATTAAATACCATTTGGAGGCATTTAATGTTCGAGCAAAAACGGCTGATTTTCGACAAAAGAGATAACACCCCCCCATTACGTCATGCTTCAGAAATGTGGAAAATGGTCCGTTTTCAAATGTTTTATTTTTGAACGTCAGTTCACATTTGTAGGTGGATCATCAGTGTTAGAGCTAAAATTAGCATGTTTAAAGTGATTTTCATGCTTCCAGGGGCCCAAAACACAAGATTTATGGAATGGTTAAAAGTGCATGAAAATGGCCAATTTACTCACTCTGAGTTCTCAAAAAGGGTTTCTTCACCCCGGGAAGTTAATTGAATACCATTTGGAGGCATTTAATGTTCGAGCAAAAACGGCTGATTTTCGACAAAAGAGATAACACCCCCCCCATTACGTCATGCTTCAGAAATGTGGAAAATGGTCCGTTTTCAAATGTTTTATTTTTGAACGTCAGTTCACATTTGTAGGTGGATCATCAGTGTTAGAGCTAAAATTAGCATGTTTAAAGTGATTTTCATGCTTCCAGGGGCCCAAAACACAAGATTTATGGAATGGTTAAAAGTGCATGAAAATGGCCAATTTACTCACTCTGAGTTCTCAAAAAGGGTTTCTTCACCCCGGGAAGTTAATTAAATACCATTTGGAGGCATTTAATGTTCGAGCAAAAACGGCTGATTTTCGACAAAAGAGATAACACCCCCCCATTACGTCATGCTTCAGAAATGTGGAAAATGGTCCGTTTTCAAATGTTTTATTTTTGAACGTCAGTTCACATTTGTAGGTGGATCATCAGTGTTAGAGCTAAAATTAGCATGTTTAAAGTGATTTTCATGCTTCCAGGGGCTCGGGAAGTTAATTAAATACCATTTGGAGGCATTTAATGTTCGAGCAAAAACGGCTGATTTTCGACAAAAGAGATAACACCCCCCCATTACATCATGCTTCAGAAATGTGGAAAATGGTCCGTTTTCAAATGTTTTATTTTTGAACGTCAGTTCACATTTGTAGGTGGATCATCAGTGTTAGAGCTAAAATTAGCATGTTTAAAGTGATTTTCATGCTTCCAGGGGCTCGGGAAGTTAATTAAATACCATTTGGAGGCATTTAATGTTCAAGCAAAAACGGCTGATTTTCGACAAAAGAGATAACACCCCCCCATTACGTCATGCTTCAGAAATGTGGAAAATGGTCCGTTTTCAAATGTTTTATTTTTGAACGTCAGTTCACATTTGTAGGTGGATCATCAGTGTTAGAGCTAAAATTAGCATGTTTAAAGTGATTTTCATGCTTCCAGGGGCCCAAAACACAAGATTTATGGAATGGTTAAAAGTGCATGAAAATGGCCAATTTACTCACTCTGAGTTCTCAAAAAGGGTTTCTTCACCCCGGGAAGTGAAATAAATACCATTTGGAGGCATTTAATGTTCGAGCAAAAACGGCTGATTTTCGACAAAAGAGATAACACCCCCCCATTACGTCATGCTTCATAAATGTGGAAAATGGTCCGTTTTGAAATGTTTTATTTTTGAACGTCAGTTCACATTTGTAGGTGGATCATCAGTGTTAGAGCTAAAATTAGCATGTTTAAAGTGATTTTCATGCTTCCAGGGGCTCGGGAAGTTAATTAAATACCATTTGGAGGCATTTAATGTTCGAGCAAAAACGGCTGATTTTCGACAAAAGAGATAACACCCCCCCATTACGTCATGCTTCAGAAATGTGGAAAATGGTCCGTTTTCAAATGTTTTATTTTTGAACGTCAGTTCACATTTGTAGGTGGATCATCAGTGTTAGAGCTAAAATTAGCATGTTTAAAGTGATTTTCATGCTTCCAGGGGCTCGGGAAGTTAATTAAATACCATTTGGAGGCATTTAATGTTCGAGCAAAAACGGCTGATTTTCGACAAAAGAGATAACACCCCCCCATTATGTCATGCTTCAGAAATGTGGAAAATGGTCCGTTTTCAAATGTTTTATTTTTGAACGTCAGTTCACATTTGTAGGTGGATTATCAGTGTTAGAGCTAAAATTAGCATGTTTAAAGTGATTTTCATGCTTCCAGGGGCTCGGGAAGTTAATTAAATACCATTTGGAGGCATTTAATGTTCGAGCAAAAACGGCTGATTTTCGACAAAAGAGATAACACCCCCCATTACGTCATGCTTCAGAAATGTGGAAAATGGTCCGTTTTCAAAGGTTTTATTTTTGAACGTCAGTTCACATTTGTAGGTGGATCATCAGTGTTAGAGCTAAAATTAGCATGTTTAAAGTGATTTTCATGCTTCCAGGGGCTCGGGAAGTTAATTAAATACCATTTGGAGGCATTTAATGTTCGAGCAAAAACGGCTGATTTTCGACAAAAGAGATAACACCCCCCCATTACGTCATGCTTCAGAAATGTGGAAAATGGTCCGTTTTCAAATGTTTTATTTTTGAACGTCAGTTCACATTTGTAGGTGGATCATCAGTGTTAGAGCTAAAATTAGCATGTTTAAAGTAATTTTCATGCTTCCAGGGGCTCGGGAAGTTAATTAAATACCATTTGGAGGCATTTAATGTTCGAGCAAAAACGGCTGATTTTCGACAAAAGAGATAACACCCCCCCATTACGTCATGCTTCAGAAATGTGGAAAATGGTCCGTTTTCAAATGTTTTATTTTTGAACGTCAGTTCACATTTGTAGGTGGATCATCAGTGTTAGAGCTAAAATTAGCATGTTTAAAGTGATTTTCATGCTTCCAGGGGCCCAAAACACAAGATTTATGGAATGGTTAAAAGTGCATGAAAATGGACAATTTACTCACTCTGAGTTCTCAAAAAGGGTTTCTTCACCCCGGGAAGTTAATTAAATACCATTTGGAGGCATTTAATGTTCGAGCAAAAACGGCTGATTTTCGACAAAAGAGATAACACCCCCCCATTACGTCATGCTTCAGAAATGTGGAAAATGGTCCGTTTTCAAATGTTTTATTTTTGAACGTCAGTTCACATTTGTAGGTGGATCATCAGTGTTAGAGCTAAAATTAGCATGTTTAAAGTGATTTTCATGCTTCCAGGGGCCCAAAACACAAGATTTATGGAATGGTTAAAAGTGCATGAAAATGGCCAATTTACTCACTCTGAGTTCTCAAAAAGGGTTTCTTCACCCCGGGAAGTTAATTGAATACCATTTGGAGGCATTTAATGTTCGAGCAAAAACGGCTGATTTTCGACAAAAGAGATAACACCCCCCCATTACGTTATGCTTCAGAAATGTGGAAAATGGTCCGTTTTCAAATGTTTTATTTTTGAACCTCAGTTCACATTTGTAGGTGGATCATCAGTGTTAGAGCTAAAATTAGCATGTTTAAAGTGATTTTCATGCTTCCAGGGGCCCAAAACACAAGATTTATGGAATGGTTAAAAGTGCATGAAAATGGCCAATTTACTCACTCTGAGTTCTCAAAAAGGGTTTCTTCACCCCGGGAAGTTAATTAAATACCATTTGGAGGCATTTAATGTTCGAGCAAAAACGGCTGATTTTCGACAAAAGAGATAACACCCCCCCATTACGTCATGCTTCAGAAATGTGGAAAATGGTCCGTTTTCAAATGTTTTATTTTTGAACGTCAGTTCACATTTGTAGGTGGATCATCAGTGTTAGAGCTAAAATTAGCATGTTTAAAGTGATTTTCATGCTTCCAGGGGCTCGGGAAGTTAATTAAATACCATTTGGAGGCATTTAATGTTCGAGCAAAAACGGCTGATTTTCGACAAAAGAGATAACACCCCCCCATTACGTCATGCTTCAGAAATGTGGAAAATGGTCCGTTTTCAAATGTTTTATTTTTGAACGTCAGTTCACATTTGTAGGTGGATCATCAGTGTTAGAGCTAAAATTAGCATGTTTAAAGTGATTTTCATGCTTCCAGGGGCCCAAAACACAAGATTTATGGAATGGTTAAAAGTGCATGAAAATGGACAATTTACTCACTCTGAGTTCTCAAAAAGGGTTTCTTCACCCCGGGAAGTTAATTAAATACCATTTGGAGGCATTTAATGTTCGAGCAAAAACGGCTGATTTTCGACAAAAGAGATAACACCCCCCCATTACGTCATGCTTCAGAAATGTGGAAAATGGTCCGTTTTCAAATGTTTTATTTTTGAACGTCAGTTCACATTTGTAGGTGGATCATCAGTGTTAGAGCTAAAATTAGCATGTTTAAAGTGATTTTCATGCTTCCAGGGGCCCAAAACACAAGATTTATGGAATGGTTAAAAGTGCATGAAAATGGCCAATTTACTCACTCTGAGTTCTCAAAAAGGGTTTCTTCACCCCGGGAAGTTAATTGAATACCATTTGGAGGCATTTAATGTTCGAGCAAAAACGGCTGATTTTCGACAAAAGAGATAACACCCCCCCATTACGTCATGCTTCAGAAATGTGGAAAATGGTCCGTTTTCAAATGTTTTATTTTTGAACCTCAGTTCACATTTGTAGGTGGATCATCAGTGTTAGAGCTAAAATTAGCATGTTTAAAGTGATTTTCATGCTTCCAGGGGCCCAAAACACAAGATTTATGGAATGGTTAAAAGTGCATGAAAATGGCCAATTTACTCACTCTGAGTTCTCAAAAAGGGTTTCTTCACCCCGGGAAGTTAATTAAATACCATTTGGAGGCATTTAATGTTCGAGCAAAAACGGCTGATTTTCGACAAAAGAGATAACACCCCCCCATTACGTCATGCTTCAGAAATGTGGAAAATGGTCCGTTTTCAAATGTTTTATTTTTGAACGTCAGTTCACATTTGTAGGTGGATCATCAGTGTTAGAGCTAAAATTAGCATGTTTAAAGTGATTTTCATGCTTCCAGGGGCTCGGGAAGTTAATTAAATACCATTTGGAGGCATTTAATGTTCGAGCAAAAACGGCTGATTTTCGACAAAAGAGATAACACCCCCCCATTACGTCATGCTTCAGAAATGTGGAAAATGGTCCGTTTTCAAATGTTTTATTTTTGAACGTCAGTTCACATTTGTAGGTGGATCATCAGTGTTAGAGCTAAAATTAGCATGTTTAAAGTGATTTTCATGCTTTCAGGGGCTCGGGAAGTTAATTAAATACCATTTGGAGGCATTTAATGTTCGAGCAAAAACGGCTGATTTTCGACAAAAGAGATAACACCCCCGCATTACGTCATGCTTCAGAAATGTGGAAAATGGTCCGTTTTCAAATGTTTTATTTTTGAACGTCAGTTCACATTTGTAGGTGGATCATCAGTGTTAGAGCTAAAATTAGCATGTTTAAAGTGATTTTCATGCTTTCAGGGGCTCGGGAAGTTAATTAAATACCATTTGGAGGCATTTAATGTTCGAGCAAAAACGGCTGATTTTCGACAAAAGAGATAACACCCCCCCATTACGTCATGCTTCAGAAATGTGGAAAATGGTCCGTTTTCAAATGTTTTATTTTTGAACGTCAGTTCACATTTGTAGGTGGATCATCAGTGTTAGAGCTAAAATTAGCATGTTTAAAGTGATTTTCATGCTTCCAGGGGCTCGGGAAGTTAATTAAATACCATTTGGAGGCATTTAATGTTCGAGCAAAAACGGCTGATTTTCGACAAAAGAGATAACACCCCCCCATTATGTCATGCTTCAGAAATGTGGAAAATGGTCCGTTTTCAAATGTTTTATTTTTGAACGTCAGTTCACATTTGTAGGTGGATCATCAGTGTTAGAGCTAAAATTAGCATGTTTAAAGTGATTTTCATGCTTCCAGGGGCTCGGGAAGTTAATTAAATACCATTTGGAGGCATTTAATGTTCGAGCAAAAACGGCTGATTTTCGACAAAAGAGATAACACCCCCCATTACGTCATGCTTCAGAAATGTGGAAAATGGTCCGTTTTCAAAGGTTTTATTTTTGAACGTCAGTTCACATTTGTAGGTGGATCATCAGTGTTAGAGCTAAAATTAGCATGTTTAAAGTAATTTTCATGCTTCCAGGGGCTCGGGAAGTTAATTAAATACCATTTGGAGGCATTTAATGTTCGAGCAAAAACGGCTGATTTTCGACAAAAGAGATAACACCCCCCCATTACGTCATGCTTCAGAAATGTGGAAAATGGTCCGTTTTCAAATGTTTTATTTTTGAACGTCAGTTCACATTTGTAGGTGGATCATCAGTGTTAGAGCTAAAATTAGCATGTTTAAAGTGATTTTCATGCTTCCAGGGGCCCAAAACACAAGATTTATGGAATGGTTAAAAGTGCATGAAAATGGCCAATTTACTCACTCTGAGTTCTCAAAAAGGGTTTCTTCACCCCTGGAAGTTAATTAAATACCATTTGGAGGCATTTAATGTTCGAGCAAAAACGGCTGATTTTCGACAAAAGAGATAACACCCCCCCATTACGTCATGCTTCAGAAATGTGGAAAATGGTCCGTTTTCAAATGTTTTATTTTTGAACGTCAGTTCACATTTGTAGGTGGATCATCAGTGTTAGAGCTAAAATTAGCATGTTTAAAGTGATTTTCATGCTTCCAGGGGCTCGGGAAGTTAATTAAATACCATTTGGAGGCATTTAATGTTCGAGCAAAAACGGCTGATTTTCGACAAAAGAGATAACACCCCCCCATTACGTCATGCTTCAGAAATGTGGAAAATAGTCCGTTTTCAAATGTTTTATTTTTGAACGTCAGTTCACATTTGTAGGTGGATCATCAGTGTTAGAGCTAAAATTAGCATGTTTAAAGTAATTTTCATGCTTCCAGGGGCTCGGGAAGTTAATTAAATACCATTTGGAGGCATTTAATGTTCGAGCAAAAACGGCTGATTTTCGACAAAAGAGATAACACCCCCCCATTACGTCATGCTTCAGAAATGTGGAAAATGGTCCGTTTTCAAATGTTTTATTTTTGAACGTCAGTTCACATTTGTAGGTGGATCATCAGTGTTAGAGCTAAAATTAGCATGTTTAAAGTGATTTTCATGCTTCCAGGGGCCCAAAACACAAGATTTATGGAATGGTTAAAAGTGCATGAAAATGGCCAATTTACTCACTCTGAGTTCTCAAAAAGGGTTTCTTCACCCCTGGAAGTTAATTAAATACCATTTGGAGGCATTTAATGTTCGAGCAAAAACGGCTGATTTTCGACAAAAGAGATAACACCCCCCCATTACGTCATGCTTCAGAAATGTGGAAAATGGTCCGTTTTCAAATGTTTTATTTTTGAACGTCAGTTCACATTTGTAGGTGGATCATCAGTGTTAGAGCTAAAATTAGCATGTTTAAAGTGATTTTCATGCTTCCAGGGGCTCGGGAAGTTAATTAAATACCATTTGGAGGCATTTAATGTTCGAGCAAAAACGGCTGATTTTCGACAAAAGAGATAACACCCCCCCATTACGTCATGCTTCAGAAATGTGGAAAATAGTCCGTTTTCAAATGTTTTATTTTTGAACGTCAGTTCACATTTGTAGGTGGATCATCAGTGTTAGAGCTAAAATTAGCATGTTTAAAGTGATTTTCATGCTTCCAGGGGCTCGGGAAGTTAATTAAATACCATTTGGAGGCATTTAATGTTCGAGCAAAAACGGCTGATTTTCGACAAAAGAGATAACACCCCCCCATTACGTCATGCTTCAGAAATGTGGAAAATGGTCCGTTTTCAAATGTTTTATTTTTGAACGTCAGTTCACATTTGTAGGTGGATCATCAGTGTTAGAGCTAAAATTAGCATGTTTAAAGTGATTTTCATGCTTCCAGGGGCCCAAAACACAAGATTTATGGAATGGTTAAAAGTGCATGAAAATGGCCAATTTACTCACTCTGAGTTCTCAAAAAGGGTTTCTTCACCCCGGGAAGTGAAATAAATACCATTTGGAGGCATTTAATGTTCGAGCAAAAACGGCTGATTTCAGACAAAAGAGATAACACCACCCCATTACGTCATGCTTCAGAAATGTGGAAAATGTTCCGTTTTCAAATGTTTTATTTTTGAACGTCAGTTCACATTTGTAGGTGGATCATCAGTGTTAGAGCTAAAATTAGCATGTTTAAAGTGATTTTCATGCTTCCAGGGGCTCGGGAAGTTAATTAAATACCATTTGGAGGCATTTAATGTTCGAGCAAAAACGGCTGATTTTCGACAAAAGAGATAACACCCCCCATTACGTCATGCTTCAGAAATGTGGAAAATGGTCCGTTTTCAAATGTTTTATTTTTGAACGTCAGTTCACATTTGTAGGTGGATCATCAGTGTTAGAGCTAAAATTAGCATGTTTAAAGTGATTTTCATGCTTCCAGGGGCTCGGGAAGTTAATTAAATACCATTTGGAGGCATTTAATGTTCGAGCAAAAACGGCTGATTTTCGACAAAAGAGATAACACCCCCCCATTACGTCATGCTTCAGAAATGTGGAAAATGGTCCGTTTTCAAATGTTTTATTTTTGAACGTCAGTTCACATTTGTAGGTGGATCATCAGTGTTAGAGCTAAAATTAGCATGTTTAAAGTGATTTTCATGCTTCCAGGGGCTCGGGAAGTTAATTAAATACCATTTGGAGGCATTTAATGTTCGAGCAAAAACGGCTGATTTTCGACAAAAGAGATAACACCCCCCCATTACGTCATGCTTCAGAAATGTGGAAAATGGTCCGTTTTCAAATGTTTTATTTTTGAACGTCAGTTCACATTTGTAGGTGGATCATCAGTGTTAGAGCTAAAATTAGCATGTTTAAAGTGATTTTCATGCTTCCAGGGGCCCAAAACACAAGATTTATGGAATGGTTAAAAGTGCATGAAAATGGCCAATTTACTCACTCTGAGTTCTCAAAAAGGGTTTCTTCACCCCGGGAAGTTAATTAAATACCATTTGGAGGCATTTAATGTTCGAGCAAAAACGGCTGATTTTCGACAAAAGAGATAACACCCCCCATTACGTCATGCTTCAGAAATGTGGAAAATGGTCCGTTTTCAAATGTTTTATTTTTGAACGTCAGTTCACATTTGTAGGTGGATCATCAGTGTTAGAGCTAAAATTAGCATGTTTAAAGTGATTTTCATGCTTCCAGGGGCTCGGGAAGTTAATTAAATACCATTTGGAGGCATTTAATGTTCGAGCAAAAACGGCTGATTTTCGACAAAAGAGATAACACCCCCCCCATTACGTCATGCTTCAGAAATGTGGAAAATGGTCCGTTTTCAAATGTTTTATTTTTGAACGTCAGTTCACATTTGTAGGTGGATCATCAGTGTTAGAGCTAAAATTAGCATGTTTAAAGTGATTTTCATGCTTCCAGGGGCCCAAAACACAAGATTTATGGAATGGTTAAAAGTGCATGAAAATGGCCAATTTACTCACTCTGAGTTCTCAAAAAGGGTTTCTTCACCCCGGGAAGTTAATTAAATACCATTTGGAGGCATTTAATGTTCGAGCAAAAACGGCTGATTTTCGACAAAAGAGATAACACCCCCCCATTACGTCATGCTTCAGAAATGTGGAAAATGGTCCGTTTTCAAATGTTTTATTTTTGAACGTCAGTTCACATTTGTAGGTGGATAATCAGTGTTAGAGCTAAAATTAGCATGTTTAAAGTGATTTTCATGCTTCCAGGGGCTCGGGAAGTTAATTAAATACCATTTGGAGGCATTTAATGTTCGAGTAAAAACGGCTGATTTTCGACAAAAGAGATAACACCCCCCCATTACGTCATGCTTCAGAAATGTGGAAAATGGTCCGTTTTCAAATGTTTTATTTTTGAACGTCAGTTCACATTTGTAGGTGGATCATCAGTGTTAGAGCTAAAATTAGCATGTTTAAAGTGATTTTCATGCTTCCAGGGGCTCGGGAAGTTAATTAAATACCATTTGGAGGCATTTAATGTTCGAGCAAAAACGGCTGATTTTTGACAAAAGAGATAACACCCCCCCATTACGTCATGCTTCAGAAATGTGGAAAATGGTCCGTTTTCAAATGTTTTATTTTTGAACGTCAGTTCACATTTGTAGGTGGATCATCAGTGTTAGAGCTAACATTAGCATGTTTAAAGTGATTTTCATGCTTCCAGGGGCCCAAAACACAAGATTTATGGAATGGTTAAAAGTGCATGAAAATGGCCAATTTACTCATTCTGAGTTCTCAAAAAGGGTTTCTTCACCCCGGGAAGTGAAATAAATACCATTTGGAGGCATTTAATGTTCGAGCAAAAACGGCTGATTTTGGACAAAAGAGATAACACCCCCCCATTACGTCATGCTTCAGAAATGTGGAAAATGGTCCGTTTTCAAATGTTTTATTTTTGAACGTCAGTTCACATTTGTAGGTGGATCATCAGTGTTAGAGCTAAAATTAGCATGTTTAAAGTGATTTTCATGCTTCCAGGGGCTCGGGAAGTTAATTAAATACCATTTGGAGGCATTTAATGTTCGAGCAAAAACGGCTGATTTTCGACAAAAGAGATAACACCCCCCCATTACGTCATGCTTCAGAAATGTGGAAAATGGTCCGTTTTCAAATGTTTTATTTTTGAACGTCAGTTCACATTTGTAGGTGGATCATCAGTGTTAGAGCTAAAATTAGCATGTTTAAAGTGATTTTCATGCTTCCAGGGGCCCAAAACACAAGATTTATGGAATGGTTAAAAGTGCATGAAAATGGCCAATTTACTCACTCTGAGTTCTCAAAAAGGGTTTCTTCACCCCGGGAAGTTAATTAAATACCATTTGGAGGCATTTAATGTTCGAGCAAAAACGGCTGATTTTCGACAAAAGAGATAACACCCCCCCATTACGTCATGCTTCAGAAATGTGGAAAATGGTCCGTTTTCAAATGTTTTATTTTTGAACGTCAGTTCACATTTGTAGGTGGATCATCAGTGTTAGAGCTAAAATTAGCATGTTTAAAGTGATTTTCATGCTTCCAGGGGCCCAAAACACAAGATTTATGGAATGGTTAAAAGTGCATGAAAATGGCCAATTTACTCACTCTGAGTTCTCAAAAAGGGTTTCTTCACCCCGGGAAGTTAATTAAATACCATTTGGAGGCATTTAATGTTCGAGCAAAAACGGCAGATTTTCGACAAAAGAGATAACACCCCCCCATTACGTCATGCTTCAGAAATGTGGAAAATGGTCCGTTTTCAAATGTTTTATTTTTGAACGTCAGTTCACATTTGTAGGTGGATCATCAGTGTTAGAGCTAAAATTAGCATGTTTAAAGTGATTTTCATGCTTCCAGGGGCTCGGGAAGTTAATTAAATACCATTTGGAGGCATTTAATGTTCGAGCAAAAACGGCTGATTTTCGACAAAAGAGATAACACCCCCCCATTACATCATGCTTCAGAAATGTGGAAAATGGTCCGTTTTCAAATGTTTTATTTTTGAACGTCAGTTCACATTTGTAGGTGGATCATCAGTGTTAGAGCTAAAATTAGCATGTTTAAAGTGATTTTCATGCTTCCAGGGGCTCGGGAAGTTAATTAAATACCATTTGGAGGCATTTAATGTTCGAGCAAAAACGGCTGATTTTCGACAAAAGAGATAACACCCCCCCATTACGTCATGCTTCAGAAATGTGGAAAATGGTCCGTTTTCAAATGTTTTATTTTTGAACGTCAGTTCACATTTGTAGGTGGATCATCAGTGTTAGAGCTAAAATTAGCATGTTTAAAGTGATTTTCATGCTTCCAGGGGCTCGGGAAGTTAATTAAATACCATTTGGAGGCATTTAATGTTCGAGCAAAAACGGCTGATTTTCGACAAAAGAGATAACACCCCCCCATTACGTCATGCTTCAGAAATGTGGAAAATGGTCTGTTTTCAAATGTTTTATTTTTGAACGTCAGTTCACATTTGTAGGTGGATCATCAGTGTTAGAGCTAAAATTAGCATGTTTAAAGTGATTTTCATGCTTCCAGGGGCTCGGGAAGTTAATTAAATACCATTTGGAGGCATTTAATGTTCGAGCAAAAACGGCTGATTTTCGACAAAAGAGATAACACCCCCCCATTATGTCATGCTTCAGAAATGTGGAAAATGGTCCGTTTTCAAATGTTTTATTTTTGAACGTCAGTTCACATTTGTAGGTGGATCATCAGTGTTAGAGCTAAAATTAGCATGTTTAAAGTGATTTTCATGCTTCCAGGGGCTCGGGAAGTTAATTAAATACCATTTGGAGGCATTTAATGTTCGAGCAAAAACGGCTGATTTTCGACAAAAGAGATAACACCCCCCATTACGTCATGCTTCAGAAATGTGGAAAATGGTCCGTTTTCAAAGGTTTTATTTTTGAACGTCAGTTCACATTTGTAGGTGGATCATCAGTGTTAGAGCTAAAATTAGCATGTTTAAAGTGATTTTCATGCTTCCAGGGGCTCGGTAAGTTAATTAAATACCATTTGGAGGCATTTAATGTTCGAGCAAAAACGGCTGATTTTCGACAAAAGAGATAACACCCCCCCATTACGTCATGCTTCAGAAATGTGGAAAATGGTCCGTTTTCAAATGTTTTATTTTTGAACGTCAGTTCACATTTGTAGGTGGATCATCAGTGTTAGAGCTAAAATTAGCATGTTTAAAGTAATTTTCATGCTTCCAGGGGCTCGGGAAGTTAATTAAATACCATTTGGAGGCATTTAATGTTCGAGCAAAAACGGCTGATTTTCGACAAAAGAGATAACACCCCCCCATTACGTCATGCTTCAGAAATGTGGAAAATGGTCCGTTTTCAAATGTTTTATTTTTGAACGTCAGTTCACATTTGTAGGTGGATCATCAGTGTTAGAGCTAAAATTAGCATGTTTAAAGTGATTTTCATGCTTCCAGGGGCCCAAAACACAAGATTTATGGAATGGTTAAAAGTGCATGAAAATGGACAATTTACTCACTCTGAGTTCTCAAAAAGGGTTTCTTCACCCCGGGAAGTTAATTAAATACCATTTGGAGGCATTTAATGTTCGAGCAAAAACGGCTGATTTTCGACAAAAGAGATAACACCCCCCCATTACGTCATGCTTCAGAAATGTGGAAAATGGTCCGTTTTCAAATGTTTTATTTTTGAACGTCAGTTCACATTTGTAGGTGGATCATCAGTGTTAGAGCTAAAATTAGCATGTTTAAAGTGATTTTCATGCTTCCAGGGGCCCAAAACACAAGATTTATGGAATGGTTAAAAGTGCATGAAAATGGCCAATTTACTCACTCTGAGTTCTCAAAAAGGGTTTCTTCACCCCGGGAAGTTAATTGAATACCATTTGGAGGCATTTAATGTTCGAGCAAAAACGGCTGATTTTCGACAAAAGAGATAACACCCCCCCATTACGTCATGCTTCAGAAATGTGGAAAATGGTCCGTTTTCAAATGTTTTATTTTTGAACGTCAGTTCACATTTGTAGGTGGATCATCAGTGTTAGAGCTAAAATTAGCATGTTTAAAGTGATTTTCATGCTTCCAGGGGCCCAAAACACAAGATTTATGGAATGGTTAAAAGTGCATGAAAATGGCCAATTTACTCACTCTGAGTTCTCAAAAAGGGTTTCTTCACCCCGGGAAGTTAATTAAATACCATTTGGAGGCATTTAATGTTCGAGCAAAAACGGCTGATTTTCGACAAAAGAGATAACACCCCCCCATTACGTCATGCTTCAGAAATGTGGAAAATGGTCCGTTTTCAAATGTTTTATTTTTGAACGTCAGTTCACATTTGTAGGTGGATCATCAGTGTTAGAGCTAAAATTAGCATGTTTAAAGTGATTTTCATGCTTCCAGGGGCTCGTGAAGTTAATTAAATACCATTTGGAGGCATTTAATGTTCGAGCAAAAACGGCTGATTTTCGACAAAAGAGATAACACCCCCCCATTACATCATGCTTCAGAAATGTGGAAAATGGTCCGTTTTCAAATGTTTTATTTTTGAACGTCAGTTCACATTTGTAGGTGGATCATCAGTGTTAGAGCTAAAATTAGCATGTTTAAAGTGATTTTCATGCTTCCAGGGGCTCGGGAAGTTAATTAAATACCATTTGGAGGCATTTAATGTTCAAGCAAAAACGGCTGATTTTCGACAAAAGAGATAACACCCCCCCATTACGTCATGCTTCAGAAATGTGGAAAATGGTCAGTTTTCAAATGTTTTATTTTTGAACGTCAGTTCACATTTGTAGGTGGATCATCAGTGTTAGAGCTAAAATTAGCATGTTTAAAGTGATTTTCATGCTTCCAGGGGCCCAAAACACAAGATTTATGGAATGGTTAAAAGTGCATGAAAATGGCCAATTTACTCACTCTGAGTTCTCAAAAAGGGTTTCTTCACCCCGGGAAGTGAAATAAATACCATTTGGAGGCATTTAATGTTCGAGCAAAAACGGCTGATTTTCGACAAAAGAGATAACACCCCCCCATTACGTCATGCTTCAGAAATGTGGAAAATGGTCCGTTTTGAAATGTTTTATTTTTGAACGTCAGTTCACATTTGTAGGTGGATCATCAGTGTTAGAGCTAAAATTAGCATGTTTAAAGTGATTTTCATGCTTCCAGGGGCTCGGGAAGTTAATTAAATACCATTTGGAGGCATTTAATGTTCGAGCAAAAACGGCTGATTTTCGACAAAAGAGATAACACCCCCCCATTATGTCATGCTTCAGAAATGTGGAAAATGGTCCGTTTTCAAATGTTTTATTTTTGAACGTCAGTTCACATTTGTAGGTGGATTATCAGTGTTAGAGCTAAAATTAGCATGTTTAAAGTGATTTTCATGCTTCCAGGGGCTCGGGAAGTTAATTAAATACCATTTGGAGGCATTTAATGTTCGAGCAAAAACGGCTGATTTTCGACAAAAGAGATAACACCCCCCATTACGTCATGCTTCAGAAATGTGGAAAATGGTCCGTTTTCAAAGGTTTTATTTTTGAACGTCAGTTCACATTTGTAGGTGGATCATCAGTGTTAGAGCTAAAATTAGCATGTTTAAAGTGATTTTCATGCTTCCAGGGGCTCGGGAAGTTAATTAAATACCATTTGGAGGCATTTAATGTTCGAGCAAAAACGGCTGATTTTCGACAAAAGAGATAACACCCCCCCATTACGTCATGCTTCAGAAATGTGGAAAATGGTCCGTTTTCAAATGTTTTATTTTTGAACGTCAGTTCACATTTGTAGGTGGATCATCAGTGTTAGAGCTAAAATTAGCATGTTTAAAGTAATTTTCATGCTTCCAGGGGCTCGGGAAGTTAATTAAATACCATTTGGAGGCATTTAATGTTCGAGCAAAAACGGCTGATTTTCGACAAAAGAGATAACACCCCCCCATTACGTCATGCTTCAGAAATGTGGAAAATGGTCCGTTTTCAAATGTTTTATTTTTGAACGTCAGTTCACATTTGTAGGTGGATCATCAGTGTTAGAGCTAAAATTAGCATGTTTAAAGTGATTTTCATGCTTCCAGGGGCTCAAAACACAAGATTTATGGAATGGTTAAAAGTGCATGAAAATGGACAATTTACTCACTCTGAGTTCTCAAAAAGGGTTTCTTCACCCCGGGAAGTTAATTAAATACCATTTGGAGGCATTTAATGTTCGAGCAAAAACGGCTGATTTTCGACAAAAGAGATAACACCCCCCCATTACGTCATGCTTCAGAAATGTGGAAAATGGTCCGTTTTCAAATGTTTTATTTTTGAACGTCAGTTCACATTTGTAGGTGGATCATCAGTGTTAGAGCTAAAATTAGCATGTTTAAAGTGATTTTCATGCTTCCAGGGGCCCAAAACACAAGATTTATGGAATGGTTAAAAGTGCATGAAAATGGCCAATTTACTCACTCTGAGTTCTCAAAAAGGGTTTCTTCACCCCGGGAAGTTAATTGAATACCATTTGGAGGCATTTAATGTTCGAGCAAAAACGGCTGATTTTCGACAAAAGAGATAACACCCCCCCATTACGTTATGCTTCAGAAATGTGGAAAATGGTCCGTTTTCAAATGTTTTATTTTTGAACCTCAGTTCACATTTGTAGGTGGATCATCAGTGTTAGAGCTAAAATTAGCATGTTTAAAGTGATTTTCATGCTTCCAGGGGCCCAAAACACAAGATTTATGGAATGGTTAAAAGTGCATGAAAATGGCCAATTTACTCACTCTGAGTTCTCAAAAAGGGTTTCTTCACCCCGGGAAGTTAATTAAATACCATTTGGAGGCATTTAATGTTCGAGCAAAAACGGCTGATTTTCGACAAAAGAGATAACACCCCCCCATTACGTCATGCTTCAGAAATGTGGAAAATGGTCCGTTTTCAAATGTTTTATTTTTGAACGTCAGTTCACATTTGTAGGTGGATCATCAGTGTTAGAGCTAAAATTAGCATGTTTAAAGTGATTTTCATGCTTCCAGGGGCTCGGGAAGTTAATTAAATACCATTTGGAGGCATTTAATGTTCGAGCAAAAACGGCTGATTTTCGACAAAAGAGATAACACCCCCCCATTACGTCATGCTTCAGAAATGTGGAAAATGGTCCGTTTTCAAATGTTTTATTTTTGAACGTCAGTTCACATTTGTAGGTGGATCATCAGTGTTAGAGCTAAAATTAGCATGTTTAAAGTGATTTTCATGCTTCCAGGGGCCCAAAACACAAGATTTATGGAATGGTTAAAAGTGCATGAAAATGGACAATTTACTCACTCTGAGTTCTCAAAAAGGGTTTCTTCACCCCGGGAAGTTAATTAAATACCATTTGGAGGCATTTAATGTTCGAGCAAAAACGGCTGATTTTCGACAAAAGAGATAACACCCCCCCATTACGTCATGCTTCAGAAATGTGGAAAATGGTCCGTTTTCAAATGTTTTATTTTTGAACGTCAGTTCACATTTGTAGGTGGATCATCAGTGTTAGAGCTAAAATTAGCATGTTTAAAGTGATTTTCATGCTTCCAGGGGCCCAAAACACAAGATTTATGGAATGGTTAAAAGTGCATGAAAATGGCCAATTTACTCACTCTGAGTTCTCAAAAAGGGTTTCTTCACCCCGGGAAGTTAATTGAATACCATTTGGAGGCATTTAATGTTCGAGCAAAAACGGCTGATTTTCGACAAAAGAGATAACACCCCCCCATTACGTCATGCTTCAGAAATGTGGAAAATGGTCCGTTTTCAAATGTTTTATTTTTGAACCTCAGTTCACATTTGTAGGTGGATCATCAGTGTTAGAGCTAAAATTAGCATGTTTAAAGTGATTTTCATGCTTCCAGGGGCCCAAAACACAAGATTTATGGAATGGTTAAAAGTGCATGAAAATGGCCAATTTACTCACTCTGAGTTCTCAAAAAGGGTTTCTTCACCCCGGGAAGTTAATTAAATACCATTTGGAGGCATTTAATGTTCGAGCAAAAACGGCTGATTTTCGACAAAAGAGATAACACCCCCCCATTACGTCATGCTTCAGAAATGTGGAAAATGGTCCGTTTTCAAATGTTTTATTTTTGAACGTCAGTTCACATTTGTAGGTGGATCATCAGTGTTAGAGCTAAAATTAGCATGTTTAAAGTGATTTTCATGCTTCCAGGGGCTCGGGAAGTTAATTAAATACCATTTGGAGGCATTTAATGTTCGAGCAAAAACGGCTGATTTTCGACAAAAGAGATAACACCCCCCCATTACGTCATGCTTCAGAAATGTGGAAAATGGTCCGTTTTCAAATGTTTTATTTTTGAACGTCAGTTCACATTTGTAGGTGGATCATCAGTGTTAGAGCTAAAATTAGCATGTTTAAAGTGATTTTCATGCTTTCAGGGGCTCGGGAAGTTAATTAAATACCATTTGGAGGCATTTAATGTTCGAGCAAAAACGGCTGATTTTCGACAAAAGAGATAACACCCCCGCATTACGTCATGCTTCAGAAATGTGGAAAATGGTCCGTTTTCAAATGTTTTATTTTTGAACGTCAGTTCACATTTGTAGGTGGATCATCAGTGTTAGAGCTAAAATTAGCATGTTTAAAGTGATTTTCATGCTTTCAGGGGCTCGGGAAGTTAATTAAATACCATTTGGAGGCATTTAATGTTCGAGCAAAAACGGCTGATTTTCGACAAAAGAGATAACACCCCCCCATTACGTCATGCTTCAGAAATGTGGAAAATGGTCCGTTTTCAAATGTTTTATTTTTGAACGTCAGTTCACATTTGTAGGTGGATCATCAGTGTTAGAGCTAAAATTAGCATGTTTAAAGTGATTTTCATGCTTCCAGGGGCTCGGGAAGTTAATTAAATACCATTTGGAGGCATTTAATGTTCGAGCAAAAACGGCTGATTTTCGACAAAAGAGATAACACCCCCCCATTATGTCATGCTTCAGAAATGTGGAAAATGGTCCGTTTTCAAATGTTTTATTTTTGAACGTCAGTTCACATTTGTAGGTGGATCATCAGTGTTAGAGCTAAAATTAGCATGTTTAAAGTGATTTTCATGCTTCCAGGGGCTCGGGAAGTTAATTAAATACCATTTGGAGGCATTTAATGTTCGAGCAAAAACGGCTGATTTTCGACAAAAGAGATAACACCCCCCATTACGTCATGCTTCAGAAATGTGGAAAATGGTCCGTTTTCAAAGGTTTTATTTTTGAACGTCAGTTCACATTTGTAGGTGGATCATCAGTGTTAGAGCTAAAATTAGCATGTTTAAAGTAATTTTCATGCTTCCAGGGGCTCGGGAAGTTAATTAAATACCATTTGGAGGCATTTAATGTTCGAGCAAAAACGGCTGATTTTCGACAAAAGAGATAACACCCCCCCATTACGTCATGCTTCAGAAATGTGGAAAATGGTCCGTTTTCAAATGTTTTATTTTTGAACGTCAGTTCACATTTGTAGGTGGATCATCAGTGTTAGAGCTAAAATTAGCATGTTTAAAGTGATTTTCATGCTTCCAGGGGCCCAAAACACAAGATTTATGGAATGGTTAAAAGTGCATGAAAATGGCCAATTTACTCACTCTGAGTTCTCAAAAAGGGTTTCTTCACCCCTGGAAGTTAATTAAATACCATTTGGAGGCATTTAATGTTCGAGCAAAAACGGCTGATTTTCGACAAAAGAGATAACACCCCCCCATTACGTCATGCTTCAGAAATGTGGAAAATGGTCCGTTTTCAAATGTTTTATTTTTGAACGTCAGTTCACATTTGTAGGTGGATCATCAGTGTTAGAGCTAAAATTAGCATGTTTAAAGTGATTTTCATGCTTCCAGGGGCTCGGGAAGTTAATTAAATACCATTTGGAGGCATTTAATGTTCGAGCAAAAACGGCTGATTTTCGACAAAAGAGATAACACCCCCCCATTACGTCATGCTTCAGAAATGTGGAAAATAGTCCGTTTTCAAATGTTTTATTTTTGAACGTCAGTTCACATTTGTAGGTGGATCATCAGTGTTAGAGCTAAAATTAGCATGTTTAAAGTGATTTTCATGCTTCCAGGGGCTCGGGAAGTTAATTAAATACCATTTGGAGGCATTTAATGTTCGAGCAAAAACGGCTGATTTTCGACAAAAGAGATAACACCCCCCCATTACGTCATGCTTCAGAAATGTGGAAAATGGTCCGTTTTCAAATGTTTTATTTTTGAACGTCAGTTCACATTTGTAGGTGGATCATCAGTGTTAGAGCTAAAATTAGCATGTTTAAAGTGATTTTCATGCTTCCAGGGGCCCAAAACACAAGATTTATGGAATGGTTAAAAGTGCATGAAAATGGCCAATTTACTCACTCTGAGTTCTCAAAAAGGGTTTCTTCACCCCGGGAAGTGAAATAAATACCATTTGGAGGCATTTAATGTTCGAGCAAAAACGGCTGATTTCAGACAAAAGAGATAACACCACCCCATTACGTCATGCTTCAGAAATGTGGAAAATGTTCCGTTTTCAAATGTTTTATTTTTGAACGTCAGTTCACATTTGTAGGTGGATCATCAGTGTTAGAGCTAAAATTAGCATGTTTAAAGTGATTTTCATGCTTCCAGGGGCTCGGGAAGTGAAATAAATACCATTTGGAGGCATTTAATGTTCGAGCAAAAACGGCTGATTTTCGACAAAAGAGATAACACCCCCCCATTACGTCATGCTTCAGAAATGTGGAAAATGGTCCGTTTTCAAATGTTTTATTTTTGAACGTCAGTTCACATTTGTAGGTGGATCATCAGTGTTAGAGCTAAAACTAGCATGTTTAAAGTGATTTTCATGCTTCCAGGGGCCCAAAACACAAGATTTATGGAATGGTTAAAAGTGCATGAAAATGGCCAATTTACTCACTCTGAGTTCTCAAAAAGGGTTTCTTCACCCCGGGAAGTGAAATAAATACCATTTGGAGGCATTTAATGTTCCAGCAAAAACGGCTGATTTTCGACAAAAGAGATAACACCCCCCCATTACGTCATGCTTCAGAAATGTGGAAAATGGTCCGTTTTCAAATGTTTTATTTTTGAACGTCAGTTCACATTTGTAGGTGGATCATCAGTGTTAGAGCTAAAATTAGCATGTTTAAAGTGATTTTCATGCTTCCAGGGGCTCGGGAAGTTAATTAAATACCATTTGGAGGCATTTAATGTTCGAGCAAAAACGGCTGATTTTCGACAAAAGAGATAACACCCCCCCATTACGTCATGTTTCAGAAATGTGGAAAATGGTCCGTTTTCAAATGTTTTATTTTTGAACGTCAGTTCACATTTGTAGGTGGATCATCAGTGTTAGAGCTAAAATTAGCATGTTTAAAGTGATTTTCATGCTTCCAGGGGCTCGGGAAGTGAAATAAATACCATTTGGAGGCATTTAATGTTCGAGCAAAAACGGCTGATTTTCGACAAAAGAGATAACACCCCCCCATTACGTCATGCTTCAGAAATGTGGAAAATGGTCCGTTTTCAAATGTTTTATTTTTGAACGTCAGTTCACATTTGTAGGTGGATCATCAGTGTTAGAGCTAAAATTAGCATGTTTAAAGTGATTTTCATGCTTCCAGGGGCCCAAAACACAAGATTTATGGAATGGTTAAAAGTGCATGAAAATGGCCAATTTACTCACTCTGAGTTCTCAAAAAGGGTTTCTTCACCCCGGGAAGTTAATTAAATACCATTTGGAGGCATTTAATGTTCGAGCAAAAACGGCTGATTTTCGACAAAAGAGATAACACCCCCCCATTACGTCATGCTTCAGAAATGTGGAAAATGGTCCGTTTTCAAATGTTTTATTTTTGAAAGTCAGTTCACATTTGTAGGTGGATCATCAGTGTTAGAGCTAAAATTAGCATGTTTAAAGTGATTTTCATGCTTCCAGGGGCTCGGGAAGTTAATTAAATACCATTTGGAGGCATTTAACCCCTTCAGCGCTGATGACAAGGTCAACTCGTCATGGGCTTTACCTGCCCTGCGCTAATGACGAGTTGACCTTGTCATGAACAATGGGAATCATCCAAAGTCAGCGCAGAACGGGAAAACCCCTAGCAGCCAAGGTGTTAATGTTCGAGCAAAAACGGCTGATTTTCGACAAAAGAGATAACACCCCCCCATTACGTCATGCTTCAGAAATGTGGAAAATGGTCCGTTTTCAAATGTTTTATTTTTGAACGTCAGTTCACATTTGTAGGTGGATCATCAGTGTTAGAGCTAAAATTAGCATGTTTAAAGTGATTTTCATGCTTCCAGGGGCTCGGGAAGTTAATTAAATACCATTTGGAGGCATTTAATGTTCGAGGAAAAACGGCTGATTTTCGACAAAAGAGATAACACCCCCCCATTACGTCATGCTTCAGAAATGTGGAAAATGGTCCGTTTTCAAATGTTTTATTTTTGAACGTCAGTTCACATTTGTAGGTGGATCATCAGTGTTAGAGCTAAAATTAGCATGTTTAAAGTGATTTTCATGCTTCCAGGGGCTCGGGAAGTTAATTAAATACCATTTGGAGGCATTTAATATTCGAGCAAAAACGGCTGATTTTCGACAAAAGAGATAACACCCCCCCATTACGTCATGCTTCAGAAATGTGGAAAATGGTCCGTTTTCAAATGTTTTATTTTTGAACGTCAGTTCACATTTGTAGGTGGATCATTAGTGTTAGAGCTAAAATTAGCATGTTTAAAGTGATTTTCATGCTTCCAGGGGCCCAAAACACAAGATTAATGGAATGGTTAAAAGTGCATGAAAATGGCCAATTTACGCACTCTGAGTTCTCAAAAAGGGTTTCTTCACCCCGGAAAGTGAAATAAATACCATTTGGAGGCATTTAATGTTCGAGCAAAAACGGCTGCTTTTCGACAAAAGAGATAACACCCCCCCATTACGTCATGCTTCAGAAATGTGGAAAATGGTCCGTTTTCAAATGTTTTATTTTTGAACGTCAGTTCACATTTGTAGGTGGATCATCAGTGTTAGAGCTAAAATTAGCATGTTTAAAGTGATTTTCATGCTTCCAGGGGCCCAAAACACAAGATTTATGGAATGGTTAAAAGTGCATGAAAATGGCCAATTTACTCACTCTGAGTTCTCAAAAAGGGTTTCTTCACCCCGGGAAGTTAATTAAATACCATTTGGAGGCATTTAATGTTCGAGCAAAAACGGCTGATTTTCGACAAAAGAGATAACACCCCCGCATTACGTCATGCTTCAGAAATGTGGAAAATGGTCCGTTTTCAAATGTTTTATTTTTGAACGTCAGTTCACATTTGTAGGTGGATCATCAGTGTTAGAGCTAAAATTAGCATGTTTAAAGTGATTTTCATGCTTTCAGGGGCTCGGGAAGTTAATTAAATACCATTTGGAGGCATTTAATGTTCGAGCAAAAACGGCTGATTTTCGACAAAAGAGATAACACCCCCCCATTACGTCATGCTTCAGAAATGTGGAAAATGGTCCGTTTTCAAATGTTTTATTTTTGAACGTCAGTTCACATTTGTAGGTGGATCATCAGTGTTAGAGCTAAAATTAGCATGTTTAAAGTGATTTTCATGCTTCCAGGGGCTCGGGAAGTTAATTAAATACCATTTGGAGGCATTTAATGTTCGAGCAAAAACGGCTGATTTTCGACAAAAGAGATAACACCCCCCCATTATGTCATGCTTCAGAAATGTGGAAAATGGTCCGTTTTCAAATGTTTTATTTTTGAACGTCAGTTCACATTTGTAGGTGGATCATCAGTGTTAGAGCTAAAATTAGCATGTTTAAAGTGATTTTCATGCTTCCAGGGGCTCGGGAAGTTAATTAAATACCATTTGGAGGCATTTAATGTTCGAGCAAAAACGGCTGATTTTCGACAAAAGAGATAACACCCCCCATTACGTCATGCTTCAGAAATGTGGAAAATGGTCCGTTTTCAAAGGTTTTATTTTTGAACGTCAGTTCACATTTGTAGGTGGATCATCAGTGTTAGAGCTAAAATTAGCATGTTTAAAGTAATTTTCATGCTTCCAGGGGCTCGGGAAGTTAATTAAATACCATTTGGAGGCATTTAATGTTCGAGCAAAAACGGCTGATTTTCGACAAAAGAGATAACACCCCCCCATTACGTCATGCTTCAGAAATGTGGAAAATGGTCCGTTTTCAAATGTTTTATTTTTGAACGTCAGTTCACATTTGTAGGTGGATCATCAGTGTTAGAGCTAAAATTAGCATGTTTAAAGTGATTTTCATGCTTCCAGGGGCCCAAAACACAAGATTTATGGAATGGTTAAAAGTGCATGAAAATGGCCAATTTACTCACTCTGAGTTCTCAAAAAGGGTTTCTTCACCCCTGGAAGTTAATTAAATACCATTTGGAGGCATTTAATGTTCGAGCAAAAACGGCTGATTTTCGACAAAAGAGATAACACCCCCCCATTACGTCATGCTTCAGAAATGTGGAAAATGGTCCATTTTCAAATGTTTTATTTTTGAACGTCAGTTCACATTTGTAGGTGGATCATCAGTGTTAGAGCTAAAATTAGCATGTTTAAAGTGATTTTCATGCTTCCAGGGGCTCGGGAAGTTAATTAAATACCATTTGGAGGCATTTAATGTTCGAGCAAAAACGGCTGATTTTCGACAAAAGAGATAACACCCCCCCATTACGTCATGCTTCAGAAATGTGGAAAATAGTCCGTTTTCAAATGTTTTATTTTTGAACGTCAGTTCACATTTGTAGGTGGATCATCAGTGTTAGAGCTAAAATTAGCATGTTTAAAGTGATTTTCATGCTTCCAGGGGCTCGGGAAGTTAATTAAATACCATTTGGAGGCATTTAATGTTCGAGCAAAAACGGCTGATTTTCGACAAAAGAGATAACACCCCCCCATTACGTCATGCTTCAGAAATGTGGAAAATGGTCCGTTTTCAAATGTTTTATTTTTGAACGTCAGTTCACATTTGTAGGTGGATCATCAGTGTTAGAGCTAAAATTAGCATGTTTAAAGTGATTTTCATGCTTCCAGGGGCCCAAAACACAAGATTTATGGAATGGTTAAAAGTGCATGAAAATGGCCAATTTACTCACTCTGAGTTCTCAAAAAGGGTTTCTTCACCCCGGGAAGTGAAATAAATACCATTTGGAGGCATTTAATGTTCGAGCAAAAACGGCTGATTTCAGACAAAAGAGATAACACCACCCCATTACGTCATGCTTCAGAAATGTGGAAAATGTTCCGTTTTCAAATGTTTTATTTTTGAACGTCAGTTCACATTTGTAGGTGGATCATCAGTGTTAGAGCTAAAATTAGCATGTTTAAAGTGATTTTCATGCTTCCAGGGGCTCGGGAAGTGAAATAAATACCATTTGGAGGCATTTAATGTTCGAGCAAAAACGGCTGATTTTCGACAAAAGAGATAACACCCCCCCATTACGTCATGCTTCAGAAATGTGGAAAATGGTCCGTTTTCAAATGTTTTATTTTTGAACGTCAGTTCACATTTGTAGGTGGATCATCAGTGTTAGAGCTAAAACTAGCATGTTTAAAGTGATTTTCATGCTTCCAGGGGCCCAAAACACAAGATTTATGGAATGGTTAAAAGTGCATGAAAATGGCCAATTTACTCACTCTGAGTTCTCAAAAAGGGTTTCTTCACCCCGGGAAGTGAAATAAATACCATTTGGAGGCATTTAATGTTCCAGCAAAAACGGCTGATTTTCGACAAAAGAGATAACACCCCCCCATTACGTCATGCTTCAGAAATGTGGAAAATGGTCCGTTTTCAAATGTTTTATTTTTGAACGTCAGTTCACATTTGTAGGTGGATCATCAGTGTTAGAGCTAAAATTAGCATGTTTAAAGTGATTTTCATGCTTCCAGGGGCTCGGGAAGTTAATTAAATACCATTTGGAGGCATTTAATGTTCGAGCAAAAACGGCTGATTTTCGACAAAAGAGATAACACCCCCCCATTACGTCATGCTTCAGAAATGTGGAAAATGGTCCGTTTTCAAATGTTTTATTTTTGAACGTCAGTTCACATTTGTAGGTGGATCATCAGTGTTAGAGCTAAAATTAGCATGTTTAAAGTGATTTTCATGCTTCCAGGGGCTCGGGAAGTGAAATAAATACCATTTGGAGGCATTTAATGTTCGAGCAAAAACGGCTGATTTTCGACAAAAGAGATAACACCCCCCCATTACGTCATGCTTCAGAAATGTGGAAAATGGTCCGTTTTCAAATGTTTTATTTTTGAACGTCAGTTCACATTTGTAGGTGGATCATCAGTGTTAGAGCTAAAATTAGCATGTTTAAAGTGATTTTCATGCTTCCAGGGGCCCAAAACACAAGATTTATGGAATGGTTAAAAGTGCATGAAAATGGCCAATTTACTCACTCTGAGTTCTCAAAAAGGGTTTCTTCACCCCGGGAAGTTAATTAAATACCATTTGGAGGCATTTAATGTTCGAGCAAAAACGGCTGATTTTCGACAAAAGAGATAACACCCCCCCATTACGTCATGCTTCAGAAATGTGGAAAATGGTCCGTTTTCAAATGTTTTATTTTTGAACGTCAGTTCACATTTGTAGGTGGATCATCAGTGTTAGAGCTAAAATTAGCATGTTTAAAGTGATTTTCATGCTTCCAGGGGCTCGGGAAGTTAATTAAATACCATTTGGAGGCATTTAACCCCTTCAGCGCTGATGACAAGGTCAACTCGTCATGGGCTTTACCTGCCCTGCGCTAATGACGAGTTGACCTTGTCATGAACAATGGGAATCATCCAAAGTCAGCGCAGAACGGGAAAACCCCTAGCAGCCAAGGTGTTAATGTTCGAGCAAAAACGGCTGATTTTCGACAAAAGAGATAACACCCCCCCATTACGTCATGCTTCAGAAATGTGGAAAATGGTCCGTTTTCAAATGTTTTATTTTTGAACGTCAGTTCACATTTGTAGGTGGATCATCAGTGTTAGAGCTAAAATTAGCATGTTTAAAGTGATTTTCATGCTTCCAGGGGCCCAAAACACAAGATTTATGGAATGGTTAAAAGTGCATGAAAATGGCCAATTTACTCACTCTGAGTTCTCAAAAAGGGTTTCTTCACCCCGGGAAGTTAATTAAATACCATTTGGAGGCATTTAATGTTTGAGTAAAAACGGCTGATTTTCGACAAAAGAGATAACACCCCCCCATTACGTCATACTTCAGAAATGTGGAAAATGGTCCGTTTTCAAATGTTTTATTTTTGAACGTCAGTTCACATTTGTAGGTGGATCATCAGTGTTAGAGCTAAAATTAGCATGTTTAAAGTGATTTTCATGCTTCCAGGGGCTCGGGAAGTTAATTAAATACCATTTGGAGGCATTTAATGTTCGAGGAAAAACGGCTGATTTTCGACAAAAGAGATAACACCCCCCCATTACGTCATGCTTCAGAAATGTGGAAAATGGTCCGTTTTCAAATGTTTTATTTTTGAACGTCAGTTCACATTTGTAGGTGGATCATCAGTGTTAGAGCTAAAATTAGCATGTTTAAAGTGATTTTCATGCTTCCAGGGGCTCGGGAAGTTAATTAAATACCATTTGGAGGCATTTAATATTCGAGCAAAAACGGCTGATTTTCGACAAAAGAGATAACACCCCCCCATTACGTCATGCTTCAGAAATGTGGAAAATGGTCCGTTTTCAAATGTTTTATTTTTGAACGTCAGTTCACATTTGTAGGTGGATCATCAGTGTTAGAGCTAAAATTAGCATGTTTAAAGTGATTTTCATGCTTCCAGGGGCCCAAAACACAAGATTAATGGAATGGTTAAAAGTGCATGAAAATGGCCAATTTACGCACTCTGAGTTCTCAAAAAGGGTTTCTTCACCCCGGAAAGTGAAATAAATACCATTTGGAGGCATTTAATGTTCGAGCAAAAACGGCTGATTTTCGACAAAAGAGATAACACCCCCCCATTACGTCATGCTTCAGAAATGTGGAAAATGGTCCGTTTTCAAATGTTTTATTTTTGAACGTCAGTTCACATTTGTAGGTGGATCATCAGTGTTAGAGCTAAAATTAGCATGTTTAAAGTGATTTTCATGCTTCCAGGGGCCCAAAACACAAGATTTATGGAATGGTTAAAAGTGCATGAAAATGGCCAATTTACTCACTCTGAGTTCTCAAAAAGGGTTTCTTCACCCCGGGAAGTTAATTAAATACCATTTGGAGGCATTTAATGTTCGAGCAAAAACGGCTGATTTTCGACAAAAGAGATAACACCCCCCCATTACGTCATGCTTCAGAAATGTGGAAAATGGTCCGTTTTCAAATGTTTTATTTTTGAACGTCAGTTCACATTTGTAGGTGGATCATCAGTGTTAGAGCTAAAATTAGCATGTTTAAAGTGATTTTCATGCTTCCAGGGGCTCGGGAAGTTAATTAAATACCATTTGGAGGCATTTAATGTTCGAGCAAAAACGGCTGATTTTCGACAAAACAGATAACACCCCCCCATTACGTCATGCTTCAGAAATGTGGAAAATGGTCCGTTTTCAAATGTTTTATTTTTGAACGTCAGTTCACATTTGTAGGTGGATCATCAGTGTTAGAGCTAAAATTAGCATGTTTAAAGTGATTTTCATGCTTCCAGGGGCCCAAAACACAAGATTTATGGAATGGTTAAAAGTGCATGAAAATGGCCAATTTACTCACTCTGAGTTCTCAAAAAGGGTTTCTTCACCCCGGGAAGTTAATTAAATACCATTTGGAGGCATTTAATGTTCGAGCAAAAATGGCTGATTTTCGACAAAAGAGATAACACCCCCCCATTACGTCATGCTTCAGAAATGTGGAAAATGGTCCGTTTTCAAATGTTTTATTTTTGAACGTCAGTTCACATTTGTAGGTGGATCATCAGTGTTAGAGCTAAAATTAGCATGTTTAAAGTGATTTTCATGCTTCCAGGGGCTCGGGAAGTGAATTAAATACCATTTGGAGGCATTTAATGTTCGAGCAAAAACGGCTGATTTTCGACAAAAGAGATAACACCCCCCCATTACGTCATGCTTCAGAAATGTGGAAAATGGTCCGTTTTCAAATGTTTTATTTTTGAACGTCAGTTCACATTTGTAGGTGGATCATCAGTGTTAGAGCTAAAATTAGCATGTTTAAAGTGATTTTCATGCTTCCAGGGGCCCAAAACACAAGATTAATGGAATGGTTAAAAGTGCATGAAAATGGCCAATTTACTCACTCTGAGTTCTCAAAAAGGGTTTCTTCACCCCGGGAAGTGAAATAAATACCATTTGGAGGCATTTAATGTTCGAGCAAAAACGGCTGATTTTCGACAAAAGAGATAACACCCCCCCATTACGTCATGCTTCAGAAATGTGGAAAATGGTCCGTTTTCAAATGTTTTATTTTTGAACGTCAGTTCACATTTGTAGGTGGATCATCAGTGTTAGAGCTAAAATTAGCATGTTTAAAGTGATTTTCATGCTTCCAGGGGCCCAAAACACAAGATTTATGGAATGGTTAAAAGTGCATGAAAATGGCCAATTTACTCACTCTGAGTTCTCAAAAAGGGTTTCTTCACCCCGGGAAGTTAATTAAATACCATTTGGAGGCATTTAATGTTCGAGCAAAAACGGCTGATTTTCGACAAAAGAGATAACACCCCCCCATTACGTCATGCTTCAGAAATGTGGAAAATGGTCCGTTTTCAAATGTTTTATTTTTGAACGTCAGTTCACATTTGTAGGTGGATCATCAGTGTTAGAGCTAAACTTAGCATGTTTAAAGTGATTTTCATGCTTCCAGGGGCTCGGGAAGTTAATTAAATACCATTTGGAGGCATTTAATGTTCGAGCAAAAACGGCTGATTTTCGACAAAAGAGATAACACCCCCCCATTACGTCATGCTTCAGAAATGTGGAAAATGGTCCGTTTTCAAATGTTTTATTTTTGAACGTCAGTTCACATTTGTAGGTGGATCATCAGTGTTAGAGCTAAAATTAGCATGTTTAAAGTGATTTTCATGCTTCCAGGGGCCCAAAACACAAGATTTATGGAATGGTTAAAAGTGCATGAAAATGGCCAATTTACTCACTCTGAGTTCTCAAAAAGGGTTTCTTCACCCCGGGAAGTTAATTAAATACCATTTGGAGGCATTTAATGTTCGAGCAAAAACGGCTGATTTTCGACAAAAGAGATAACACCCCCCATTACGTCATGCTTCAGAAATGTGGAAAATGGTCCGTTTTCAAATGTTTTATTTTTGAACGTCAGTTCACATTTGTAGGTGGATCATCAGTGTTAGAGCTAAAATTAGCATGTTTAAAGTGATTTTCATGCTTCCAGGGGCTCGGGAAGTGAAATAAATAACATTTGGAGGCATTTAATGTTCGAGCAAAAACGGCTGATTTTCGACAAAAGAGATAACACCCCCCCATTACGTAATGCTTCAGAAATGTGGAAAATGGTCCGTTTTCAAATGTTTTTTTTTTGTACGTCAGTTCACATTTGTAGGTGGATCATCAGTGTTAGAGCTAAAATTAGCATGTTTAAAGTGATTTTCATGCTTCCAGGGGCCCAAAACACAAGATTTATGGAATGGTTAAAAGTGCATGAAAATGGCCAATTTACTCACTCTGAGTTCTCAAAAAGGGTTTCTTCACCCCGGGAAGTTAATTAAATACCATTTGGAGGCATTTAATGTTCGAGCAAAAACGGCTGATTTTCGACAAAAGAGATAACACCCCCCCCCATTACGTCATGCTTCAGAAATGTGGAAAATGGTCCGTTTTCAAATGTTTTATTTTTGAACGTCAGTTCACATTTGTAGGTGGATCATCAGTGTTAGAGCTAAAATTAGCATGTTTAAAGTGATTTTCATGCTTCCAGGGGCCCAAAACACAAGATTTATGGAATGGTTAAAAGTGCATGAAAATGGCCAATTTACTCACTCTGAGTTCTCAAAAAGGGTTTCTTCACCCCGGGAAGTTAATTAAATACCATTTGGAGGCATTTAATGTTCGAGCAAAAACGGCTGATTTTCGACAAAAGAGATAACACCCCCCCATTACGTCATGCTTCAGAAATGTGGAAAATGGTCCGTTTTCAAATGTTTTATTTTTGAACGTCAGTTCACATTTGTAGGTGGATCATCAGTGTTAGAGCTAAAATTAGCATGTTTAAAGTGATTTTCATGCTTCCAGGGGCTCGGGAAGTTAATTAAATACCATTTGGAGGCATTTAATGTTCGAGCAAAAACGGCTGATTTTCGACAAAAGAGATAACACCCCCCCATTACGTCATGCTTCAGAAATGTGGAAAATGGTCCGTTTTCAAATGTTTTATTTTTGAACGTCAGTTCACATTTGTAGGTGGATCATCAGTGTTAGAGCTAAAATTAGCATGTTTAAAGTGATTTTCATGCTTCCAGGGGCCCAAAACACAAGATTTATGGAATGGTTAAAAGTGCATGAAAATGGCCAATTTACTCACTCTGAGTTCTCAAAAAGGGTTTCTTCACCCCGGGAAGTTAATTAAATACCATTTGGAGGCATTTAATGTTCGAGCAAAAACGGCTGATTTTCGACAAAAGAGATAACACCCCCCCATTACGTCATGCTTCAGAAATGTGGAAAATGGTCCGTTTTCAAATGTTTTATTTTTGAACGTCAGTTCACATTTGTAGGTGGATCATCAGTGTTAGAGCTAAAATTAGCATGTTTAAAGTGATTTTCATGCTTCCAGGGGCTCGGGAAGTTAATTAAATACCATTTGGAGGCATTTAATGTTCGAGCAAAAACGGCTGATTTTCGACAAAAGAGATAACACCCCCCATTACGTCATGCTTCAGAAATGTGGAAAATGGTCCGTTTTCAAATGTTTTATTTTTGAACGTCAGTTCACATTTGTAGGTGGATCATCAGTGTTAGAGCTAAAATTAGCATGTTTAAAGTGATTTTCATGCTTCCAGGGGCCCAAAACACAAGATTTATGGAATGGTTAAAAGTGCATGAAAATGGCCAATTTACTCACTCTGAGTTCTCAAAAAGGGGTTTCTTCACCCCGGGAAGTAAATTAAATACCATTTGGAGGCATTTAATGTTCGAGCAAAAACGGCTGATTTTCGACAAAAGAGATAACACCCCCCCATTACGTCATGCTTCAGAAATGTGGAAAATGGTCCGTTTTCAAATGTTTTATTTTTGAACGTCAGTTCACATTTGTAGGTGGATCATCAGTGTTAGAGCTAAAATGAGCATGTTTAAAGTGATTTTCATGCTTCCAGGGGCTCGGGAAGTTAATTAAATACCATTTGGAGGCATTTAATGTTCGAGCAAAAACGGCTGATTTTCGACAAAAGAGATAACACCCCCCCATTACGTCATGCTTCAGAAATGTGGAAAATGGTCCGTTTTCAAATGTTTTATTTTTGAACGTCAGTTCACATTTGTAGGTGGATCATCAGTGTTAGAGCTAAAATTAGCATGTTTAAAGTGATTTTCATGCTTCCAGGGGCTCGGGAAGTTAATTAAATACCATTTGGAGGCATTTAATGTTCGAGCAAAAACGGCTGATTTTCGACAAAAGAGATAACACCCCCCCATTACGTCATGCTTCAGAAATGTGGAAAATGGTCCGTTTTCAAATGTTTTATTTTTGAACGTCAGTTCACATTTGTAGGTGGATCATCAGTGTTAGAGCTAAAATTAGCATGTTTAAAGTGATTTTCATGCTTCCAGGGGCCCAAAACACAAGATTTATGGAATGGTTAAAAGTGCATGAAAATGGCCAATTTACTCACTCTGAGTTCTCAAAAAGGGTTTCTTCACCCCGGGAAGTTAATTAAATACCATTTGGAGGCATTTAATGTTCGAGCAAAAACGGCTGATTTTCGACAAAAGAGATAACACCCCCCCATTACGTCATGCTTCAGAAATGTGGAAAATGGTCCGTTTTCAAATGTTTTATTTTTGAACGTCAGTTCACATTTGTAGGTGGATCATCAGTGTTAGAGCTAAACTTAGCATGTTTAAAGTGATTTTCATGCTTCCAGGGGCTCGGGAAGTTAATTAAATACCATTTGGAGGCATTTAATGTTCGAGCAAAAACGGCTGATTTTCGACAAAAGAGATAACACCCCCCCATTACGTCATGCTTCAGAAATGTGGAAAATGGTCCGTTTTCAAATGTTTTATTTTTGAACGTCAGTTCACATTTGTAGGTGGATCATCAGTGTTAGAGCTAAAATTAGCATGTTTAAAGTGATTTTCATGCTTCCAGGGGCCCAAAACACAAGATTTATGGAATGGTTAAAAGTGCATGAAAATGGCCAATTTACTCACTCTGAGTTCTCAAAAAGGGTTTCTTCACCCCGGGAAGTTAATTAAATACCATTTGGAGGCATTTAATGTTCGAGCAAAAACGGCTGATTTTCGACAAAAGAGATAACACCCCCCCATTACGTCATGCTTCAGAAATGTGGAAAATGGTCCGTTTTCAAATGTTTTATTTTTGAACGTCAGTTCACATTTGTAGGTGGATCATCAGTGTTAGAGCTAAAATTAGCATGTTTAAAGTGATTTTCATGCTTCCAGGGGCTCGGGAAGTGAAATAAATAACATTTGGAGGCATTTAATGTTCGAGCAAAAACGGCTGATTTTCGACAAAAGAGATAACACCCCCCCATTACGTAATGCTTCAGAAATGTGGAAAATGGTCCGTTTTCAAATGTTTTTTTTTGTACGTCAGTTCACATTTGTAGGTGGATCATCAGTGTTAGAGCTAAAATTAGCATGTTTAAAGTGATTTTCATGCTTCCAGGGGCCCAAAACACAAGATTTATGGAATGGTTAAAAGTGCATGAAAATGGCCAATTTACTCACTCTGAGTTCTCAAAAAGGGTTTCTTCACCCCGGGAAGTTAATTAAATACCATTTGGAGGCATTTAATGTTCGAGCAAAAACGGCTGATTTTCGACAAAAGAGATAACACCCCCCCCATTACGTCATGCTTCAGAAATGTGGAAAATGGTCCGTTTTCAAATGTTTTATTTTTGAACGTCAGTTCACATTTGTAGGTGGATCATCAGTGTTAGAGCTAAAATTAGCATGTTTAAAGTGATTTTCATGCTTCCAGGGGCCCAAAACACAAGATTTATGGAATGGTTAAAAGTGCATGAAAATGGCCAATTTACTCACTCTGAGTTCTCAAAAAGGGTTTCTTCACCCCGGGAAGTTAATTAAATACCATTTGGAGGCATTTAATGTTCGAGCAAAAACGGCTGATTTTCGACAAAAGAGATAACACCCCCCCATTACGTCATGCTTCAGAAATGTGGAAAATGGTCCGTTTTCAAATGTTTTATTTTTGAACGTCAGTTCACATTTGTAGGTGGATCATCAGTGTTAGAGCTAAAATTAGCATGTTTAAAGTGATTTTCATGCTTCCAGGGGCTCGGGAAGTTAATTAAATACCATTTGGAGGCATTTAATGTTCGAGCAAAAACGGCTGATTTTCGACAAAAGAGATAACACCCCCCCATTACGTCATGCTTCAGAAATGTGGAAAATGGTCCGTTTTCAAATGTTTTATTTTTGAACGTCAGTTCACATTTGTAGGTGGATCATCAGTGTTAGAGCTAAAATTAGCATGTTTAAAGTGATTTTCATGCTTCCAGGGGCCCAAAACACAAGATTTATGGAATGGTTAAAAGTGCATGAAAATGGCCAATTTACTCACTCTGAGTTCTCAAAAAGGGTTTCTTCACCCCGGGAAGTTAATTAAATACCATTTGGAGGCATTTAATGTTCGAGCAAAAACGGCTGATTTTCGACAAAAGAGATAACACCCCCCCATTACGTCATGCTTCAGAAATGTGGAAAATGGTCCGTTTTCAAATGTTTTATTTTTGAACGTCAGTTCACATTTGTAGGTGGATCATCAGTGTTAGAGCTAAACTTAGCATGTTTAAAGTGATTTTCATGCTTCCAGGGGCTCGGGAAGTTAATTAAATACCATTTGGAGGCATTTAATGTTCGAGCAAAAACGGCTGATTTTCGACAAAAGAGATAACACCCCCCCATTACGTCATGCTTCAGAAATGTGGAAAATGGTCCGTTTTCAAATGTTTTATTTTTGAACGTCAGTTCACATTTGTAGGTGGATCATCAGTGTTAGAGCTAAAATTAGCATGTTTAAAGTGATTTTCATGCTTCCAGGGGCCCAAAACACAAGATTTATGGAATGGTTAAAAGTGCATGAAAATGGCCAATTTACTCACTCTGAGTTCTCAAAAAGGGTTTCTTCACCCCGGGAAGTTAATTAAATACCATTTGGAGGCATTTAATGTTCGAGCAAAAACGGCTGATTTTCGACAAAAGAGATAACACCCCCCCATTACGTCATGCTTCAGAAATGTGGAAAATGGTCCGTTTTCAAATGTTTTATTTTTGAACGTCAGTTCACATTTGTAGGTGGATCATCAGTGTTAGAGCTAAAATTAGCATGTTTAAAGTGATTTTCATGCTTCCAGGGGCTCGGGAAGTGAAATAAATAACATTTGGAGGCATTTAATGTTCGAGCAAAAACGGCTGATTTTCGACAAAAGAGATAACACCCCCCCATTACGTAATGCTTCAGAAATGTGGAAAATGGTCCGTTTTCAAATGTTTTTTTTTGTACGTCAGTTCACATTTGTAGGTGGATCATCAGTGTTAGAGCTAAAATTAGCATGTTTAAAGTGATTTTCATGCTTCCAGGGGCCCAAAACACAAGATTTATGGAATGGTTAAAAGTGCATGAAAATGGCCAATTTACTCACTCTGAGTTCTCAAAAAGGGTTTCTTCACCCCGGGAAGTTAATTAAATACCATTTGGAGGCATTTAATGTTCGAGCAAAAACGGCTGATTTTCGACAAAAGAGATAACACCCCCCCCATTACGTCATGCTTCAGAAATGTGGAAAATGGTCCGTTTTCAAATGTTTTATTTTTGAACGTCAGTTCACATTTGTAGGTGGATCATCAGTGTTAGAGCTAAAATTAGCATGTTTAAAGTGATTTTCATGCTTCCAGGGGCCCAAAACACAAGATTTATGGAATGGTTAAAAGTGCATGAAAATGGCCAATTTACTCACTCTGAGTTCTCAAAAAGGGTTTCTTCACCCCGGGAAGTTAATTAAATACCATTTGGAGGCATTTAATGTTCGAGCAAAAACGGCTGATTTTCGACAAAAGAGATAACACCCCCCCATTACGTCATGCTTCAGAAATGTGGAAAATGGTCCGTTTTCAAATGTTTTATTTTTGAACGTCAGTTCACATTTGTAGGTGGATCATCAGTGTTAGAGCTAAAATTAGCATGCTTAAAGTGATTTTCATGCTTCCAGGGGCTCGGGAAGTTAATTAAATACCACTTGGAGGCATTTAATGTTCGAGCAAAAACGGCTGATTTTCGACAAAAGAGATAACACCCCCCCATTACGTCATGCTTCAGAAATGTGGAAAATGGTCCGTTTTCAAATGTTTTATTTTTGAACGTCAGTTCACATTTGTAGGTGGATCATCAGTGTTAGAGCTAAAATTAGCATGTTTAAAGTGATTTTCATGCTTCCAGGGGCCCAAAACACAAGATTAATGGAATGGTTAAAAGTGCATGAAAATGGCCAATTTACTCACTCTGAGTTCTCAAAAAGGGTTTCTTCACCCCGGGAAGTTAATTAAATACCATTTGGAGGCATTTAATGTTCGAGCAAAAACGGCTGATTTTCGACAAAAGAGATAACACCCCCCCATTACGTCATGCTTCAGAAATGTGGAAAATGGTCCGTTTTCAAATGTTTTATTTTTGAACGTCAGTTCACATTTGTAGGTGGATCATCAGTGTTAGAGCTAAAATTAGCATGTTTAAAGTGATTTTCATGCTTCCAGGGGCTCGGGAAGTGAAATAAATAACATTTGGAGGCATTTAATGTTCGAGCAAAAACGGCTGATTTTCGACAAAAGAGATAACACCCCCCCATTACGTAATGCTTCAGAAATGTGGAAAATGGTCCGTTTTCAAATGTTTTTTTTTGTACGTCAGTTCACATTTGTAGGTGGATCATCAGTGTTAGAGCTAAAATTAGCATGTTTAAAGTGATTTTCATGCTTCCAGGGGCCCAAAACACAAGATTTATGGAATGGTTAAAAGTGCATGAAAATGGCCAATTTACTCACTCTGAGTTCTCAAAAAGGGTTTCTTCACCCCGGGAAGTTAATTAAATACCATTTGGAGGCATTTAATGTTCGAGCAAAAACGGCTGATTTTCGACAAAAGAGATAACACCCCCCCCCATTACGTCATGCTTCAGAAATGTGGAAAATGGTCCGTTTTCAAATGTTTTATTTTTGAACGTCAGTTCACATTTGTAGGTGGATCATCAGTGTTAGAGCTAAAATTAGCATGTTTAAAGTGATTTTCATGCTTCCAGGGGCCCAAAACACAAGATTTATGGAATGGTTAAAAGTGCATGAAAATGGCCAATTTACTCACTCTGAGTTCTCAAAAAGGGTTTCTTCACCCCGGGAAGTTAATTAAATACCATTTGGAGGCATTTAATGTTCGAGCAAAAACGGCTGATTTTCGACAAAAGAGATAACACCCCCCCATTACGTCATGCTTCAGAAATGTGGAAAATGGTCCGTTTTCAAATGTTTTATTTTTGAACGTCAGTTCACATTTGTAGGTGGATCATCAGTGTTAGAGCTAAAATTAGCATGCTTAAAGTGATTTTCATGCTTCCAGGGGCTCGGGAAGTTAATTAAATACCACTTGGAGGCATTTAATGTTCGAGCAAAAACGGCTGATTTTCGACAAAAGAGATAACACCCCCCCATTACGTCATGCTTCAGAAATGTGGAAAATGGTCCGTTTTCAAATGTTTTATTTTTGAACGTCAGTTCACATTTGTAGGTGGATCATCAGTGTTAGAGCTAAAATTAGCATGTTTAAAGTGATTTTCATGCTTCCAGGGGCCCAAAACACAAGATTAATGGAATGGTTAAAAGTGCATGAAAATGGCCAATTTACTCACTCTGAGTTCTCAAAAAGGGTTTCTTCACCCCGGGAAGTGAAATAAATACCATTTGGAGGCATTTAATGTTCGAGCAAAAACGGCTGATTTTCGACAAAAGAGATAACACCCCCCCATTACGTCATGCTTCAGAAATGTGGAAAATGGTCCGTTTTCAAATGTTTTATTTTTGAACGTCAGTTCACATTTGTAGGTGGATCATCAGTGTTAGAGCTAAAATTAGCATGTTTAAAGTGATTTTCATGCTTCCAGGGGCCAAAACACAAGATTTATGGAATGGTTAAAAGTGCATGAAAATGGCCAATTTACTCACTCTGAGTTCTCAAAAAGGGTTTCTTCACCCCTGGAAGTTAATTAAATACCATTTGGAGGCATTTAATGTTCGAGCAAAAACGGCTGATTTTCGACAAAAGAGATAACACCCCCCCATTACGTCATGCTTCAGAAATGTGGAAAATGGTCCGTTTTCAAATGTTTGATTTTTGAACGTCAGTTCACATTTGTAGGTGGATCATCAGTGTTAGAGCTAAAATTAGCATGTTTAAAGTGATTTTCATGCTTTCAGGGGCTCGGGAAGTTAATTAAATACCATTTGGAGGCATTTAATGTTCGAGCAAAAACGGCTGATTTTCGACAAAAGAGATAACACCCCCCCATTACGTCATGCTTCAGAAATGTGGAAAATGGTCCGTTTTCAAATGTTTTATTTTTGAACGTCAGTTCACATTTGTAGGTGGATCATCAGTGTTAGAGCTAAAATTAGCAGGTTTAAAGTGATTTTCATGCTTCCAGGGGCTCGGGAAGTTAATTAAATACCATTTGGAGGCATTTAATGTTCGAGCAAAAACGGCTGATTTTCGACAAAAGAGATAACACCCCCCCATTACGTCATGCTTCAGAAATGTGGAAATTGGTCCGTTTTCAAATGTTTTATTTTTGAACGTCAGTTCACATTTGTAGGTGGATCATCAGTGTTAGAGCTAAAATTAGCATGTTTAAAGTGATTTTCATGCTTCCAGGGGCCCAAAACACAAGATTTATGGAATGGTTAAAAGTGCATGAAAATGGCCAATTTACTCACTCTGAGTTCTCAAAAAGGGTTTCTTCACCCCGGGAAGTGAAATAAATACCATTTGGAGGCATTTAATGTTCGAGCAAAAACGGCTGATTTTCGACAAAAGAGATAACACCCCCCCATTACGTCATGCTTCAGAAATGTGGAAAATGGTCCGTTTTCAAATGTTTTATTTTTGAACGTCAGTTCACATTTGTAGGTGGATCATCAGTGTTAGAGCTAAAATTAGCATGTTTAAAGTGATTTTCATGCTTCCAGGGGCTCGGGAAGTTAATTAAATACCATTTGGAGGCATTTAATGTTCGAGCAAAAACGGCTGATTTTCGACAAAAGAGATAACACCCCCCCATTACGTCATGCTTCAGAAATGTGGAAAATGGTCCGTTTTCAAATGTTTTATTTTTGAACGTCAGTTCACATTTGTAGGTGGATCATCAGTGTTAGAGCTAAAATTAGCATGTTTAAAGTGATTTTCATGCTTCCAGGGGCTCGGGAAGTTAATTAAATACCATTTGGAGGCATTTAATGTTCGAGCAAAAACGGCTGATTTTCGACAAAAGAGATAACACCCCCCCATTACGTCATGCTTCAGAAATGTGGAAAATGGTCCGTTTTCAAATGTTTTATTTTTGAACGTCAGTTCACATTTGTAGGTGGATCATCAGTGTTAGAGCTAAAATTAGCATGTTTAAAGTGATTTTCATGCTTCCAGGGGCTCTGGAAGTTAATTAAATACCATTTGGAGGCATTTAATGTTCGAGCAAAAACGGCTGATTTTCGACAAAAGAGATAACACCCCCCCATTACGTCATGCTTCAGAAATGTGGAAAATGGTCCGTTTTCAAATGTTTTATTTTTGAACGTCAGTTCACATTTGTAGGTGGATCATCAGTGTTAGAGCTAAAATTAGCATGTTTAAAGTGATTTTCATGCTTCCAGGGGCTCGGGAAGTTAATTAAATACCATTTGAAGGCATTTAATGTTCGAGCAAAAACGGCTGATTTTCGACAAAAGAGATAACACCCCCCCATTACGTCATGCTTCAGAAATGTGGAAAATGGTCCGTTTTCAAATGTTTTATTTTTGAACGTCAGTTCACATTTGTAGGTGGATCATCAGTGTTAGAGCTAAAATTAGCATGTTTAAAGTGATTTTCATGCTTCCAGGGGCTCGGGAAGTTAATTAAATACCATTTGGAGGCATTTAATGTTCGAGCAAAAACGGCTGATTTTCGACAAAAGAGATAACACCCCCCCATTACGTCATGCTTCAGAAATGTGGAAAATGGTCCGTTTTCAAATGTTTTATTTTTGAATGTCAGTTCACATTTGTAGGTGGATCATCAGTGTTAGAGCTAAAATTAGCATGTTTAAAGTGATTTTCATGCTTCCAGGGGCCCAAAACACAAGATTTATGGAATGGTTAAAAGTGCATGAAAATGGCCAATTTACTCACTCTGAGTTCTCAAAAAGGGTTTCTTCACCCCGGGAAGTTAATTAAATACCATTTGGAGGCATTTAATGTTCGAGCAAAAACGGCTGATTTTCGACAAAAGAGATAACACCCCCCCATTACGTCATGCTTCAGAAATGTGGAAAATGGTCCGTTTTCAAATGTTTTATTTTTGAACGTCAGTTCACATTTGTAGGTGGATCATCAGTGTTAGAGCTAAAATTAGCATGTTTAAAGTGATTTTCATGCTTCCAGGGGCTCGGGAAGTTAATTAAATACCATTTGGAGGCATTTAATGTTCGAGCAAAAACGGCTGATTTTCGACAAAAGAGATAACACCCCCCCATTACGTCATGCTTCAGAAATGTGGAAAATGGTCCGTTTTCAAATGTTTTATTTTTGAACGTCAGTTCACATTTGTAGGTGGATCATCAGTGTTAGAGCTAAAATTAGCATGTTTAAAGTGATTTTCATGCTTCCAGGGGCCCAAAACACAAGATTTATGGAATGGTTAAAAGTGCATGAAAATGGCCAATTTAGTCACTCTGAGTTCTCAAAAAGGGTTTCTTCACCCCGGGAAGTTAATTAAATACCATTTGGAGGCATTTAATGTTCGAGCAAAAACGGCTGATTTTCGACAAAAGAGATAACACCCCCCCATTACGTCATGCTTCAGAAATGTGGAAAATGGTCCGTTTTCAAATGTTTTATTTTTGAACGTCAGTTCACATTTGTAGGTGGATCATCAGTGTTAGAGCTAAAATTAGCATGTTTAAAGTGATTTTCATGCTTCCAGGGGCTCGGGAAGTGAATTAAATACCATTTGGAGGCATTTAATGTTCGAGCAAAAACGGCTGATTTTCGACAAAAGAGATAACACCCCCCCATTACGTCATGCTTCAGAAATGTGGAAAATGGTCCGTTTTCAAATGTTTTATTTTTGAACGTCAGTTCACATTTGTAGGTGGATCATCAGTGTTAGAGCTAAAATTAGCATGTTTAAAGTGATTTTCATGCTTCCAGGGGCCCAAAACACAAGATTAATGGAATGGTTAAAAGTGCATGAAAATGGCCAATTTACTCACTCTGAGTTCTCAAAAAGGGTTTCTTCACCCCGGGAAGTGAAATAAATACCATTTGGAGGCATTTAATGTTCGAGCAAAAACGGCTGATTTTCGACAAAAGAGATAACACCCCCCATTACGTCATGCTTCAGAAATGTGGAAAATGGTCCGTTTTCAAATGTTTTATTTTTGAACGTCAGTTCACATTTGTAGGTGGATCATCAGTGTTAGAGCTAAAATTAGCATGTTTAAAGTGATTTTCATGCTTCCAGGGGCCCAAAACACAAGATTTATGGAATGGTTAAAAGTGCATGAAAATGGCCAATTTACTCACTCTGAGTTCTCAAAAAGGGTTTCTTCACCCCGGGAAGTTAATTAAATACCATTTGGAGGCATTTAATGTTCGAGCAAAAACGGCTGATTTTCGACAAAAGAGATAACACCCCCCCATTACGTCATGCTTCAGAAATGTGGAAAATGGTCCGTTTTCAAATGTTTTATTTTTGAACGTCAGTTCACATTTGTAGGTGGATCATCAGTGTTAGAGCTAAACTTAGCATGTTTAAAGTGATTTTCATGCTTCCAGGTGCTCGGGAAGTTAATTAAATACCATTTGGAGGCATTTAATGTTCGAGCAAAAACGGCTGATTTTCGACCAAAGAGATAACACCCCCCCATTACGTCATGCTTCAGAAATGTGGAAAATGGTCCGTTTTCAAATGTTTTATTTTTGAACGTCAGTTCACATTTGTAGGTGGATCATCAGTGTTAGAGCTAAAATTAGCATGTTTAAAGTGATTTTCATGCTTCCAGGGGCCCAAAACACAAGATTTATGGAATGGTTAAAAGTGCATGAAAATGGCCAATTTACTCACTCTGAGTTCTCAAAAAGGGTTTCTTCACCCCGGGAAGTTAATTAAATACCATTTGGAGGCATTTAATGTTCGAGCAAAAACGGCTGATTTTCGACAAAAGAGATAACACCCCCCCATTACGTCATGCTTCAGAAATGTGGAAAATGGTCCGTTTTCAAATGTTTTATTTTTGAACGTCAGTTCACATTTGTAGGTGGATCATCAGTGTTAGAGCTAAAATTAGCATGTTTAAAGTGATTTTCATGCTTCCAGGGGCTCGGGAAGTGAAATAAATAACATTTGGAGGCATTTAATGTTCGAGCAAAAACGGCTGATTTTCGACAAAAGAGATAACACCCCCCCATTACGTCATGCTTCAGAAATGTGGAAAATGGTCCGTTTTCAAATGTTTTATTTTTGAACGTCAGTTCACATTTGTAGGTGGATCATCAGTGTTAGAGCTAAAATTAGCATGTTTAAAGTGATTTTCATGCTTCCAGGGGCTCGGGAAGTTAATTAAATACCATTTGGAGGCATTTAATGTTCGAGCAAAAACGGCTGATTTTCGACAAAAGAGATAACACCCCCCCATTACGTAATGCTTCAGAAATGTGGAAAATGGTCCGTTTTCAAATGTTTTTTTTTTGTACGTCAGTTCACATTTGTAGGTGGATCATCAGTGTTAGAGCTAAAATTAGCATGTTTAAAGTGATTTTCATGCTTCCAGGGGCCCAAAACACAAGATTTATGGAATGGTTAAAAGTGCATGAAAATGGCCAATTTACTCACTCTGAGTTCTCAAAAAGGGTTTCTTCACCCCGGGAAGTTAATTAAATACCATTTGGAGGCATTTAATGTTCGATCAAAAACCGCTGATTTTCGACAAAAGAGATAACACCCCCCCCCATTACGTCATGCTTCAGGAATGTGGAAAATGGTCCGTTTTCAAATGTTTTATTTTTGAACGTCAGTTCACATTTGTAGGTGGATCATCAGTGTTAGAGCTAAAATTAGCATGTTTAAAGTGATTTTCATGCTTCCAGGGGCCCAAAACACAAGATTTATGGAATGGTTAAAAGTGCATGAAAATGGCCAATTTACTCACTCTGAGTTCTCTAAAAGGGTTTCTTCACCCCGGGAAGTTAATTAAATACCATTTGGAGGCATTTAATGTTCGAGCAAAAACGGCTGATTTTCGACAAAAGAGATAACACCCCCCCATTACGTCATGCTTCAGAAATGTGGAAAATGGTCCGTTTTCAAATGTTTTATTTTTGAACGTCAGTTCACATTTGTAGGTGGATCATCAGTGTTAGAGCTAAAATTTGCATGTTTAAAGTGATTTTCATGCTTCCAGGGGCTCGGGAAGTTAATTAAATACCATTTGGAGGCATTTAATGTTCGAGCAAAAACGGCTGATTTTCGACAAAAGAGATAACACCCCCCCATTACGTCATGCTTCAGAAATGTGGAAAATGGTCCGTTTTCAAATGTTTTATTTTTGAACGTCAGTTCACATTTGTAGGTGGATCATCAGTGTTAGAGCTAAAATTAGCATGTTTAAAGTGATTTTCATGCTTCCAGGGGCCCAAAACACAAGATTAATGGAATGGTTAAAAGTGCATGAAAATGGCCAATTTACTCACTCTGAGTTCTCAAAAAGGGTTTCTTCACCCCGGGAAGTGAAATAAATACCATTTGGAGGCATTTAATGTTCGAGCAAAAACGGCTGATTTTCGACAAAAGAGATAACACCCCCCCATTACGTCATGCTTCAGAAATGTGGAAAATGGTCCGTTTTCAAATGTTTTATTTTTGAACGTCAGTTCACATTTGTAGGTGGATCATCAGTGTTAGAGCTAAAATTAGCATGTTTAAAGTGATTTTCATGCTTCCAGGGGCCCAAAACACAAGATTTATGGAATGGTTAAAAGTGCATGAAAATGGCCAATTTACTCACTCTGAGTTCTCAAAAAGGGTTTCTTCACCCCTGGAAGTTAATTAAATACCATTTGGAGGCATTTAATGTTCGAGCAAAAACGGCTGATTTTCGACAAAAGAGATAACACCCCCCCATTACGTCATGCTTCAGAAATGTGGAAAATGGTCCGTTTTCAAATGTTTGATTTTTGAACGTCAGTTCACATTTGTAGGTGGATCATCAGTGTTAGAGCTAAAATTAGCATGTTTAAAGTGATTTTCATGCTTCCAGGGGCTCGGGAAGTTAATTAAATACCATTTGGAGGCATTTAATGTTCGAGCAAAAACGGCTGATTTTCGACAAAAGAGATAACACCCCCCCATTACGTCATGCTTCAGAAATGTGGAAAATGGTCCGTTTTCAAATGTTTTATTTTTGAACGTCAGTTCACATTTGTAGGTGGATCATCAGTGTTAGAGCTAAAATTAGCATGTTTAAAGTTATTTTCATGCTTCCAGGGGCTCGGGAAGTTAATTAAATACCATTTGGAGGCATTTAATGTTCGAGCAAAAACGGCTGATTTTCGACAAAAGAGATAACACCCCCCCATTACGTCATGCTTCAGAAATGTGGAAATTGGTCCGTTTTCAAATGTTTTATTTTTGAGACGTCAGTTCACATTTGTAGGTGGATCATCAGTGTTAGAGCTAAAATTAGCATGTTTAAAGTGATTTTCATGCTTCCAGGGGCCCAAAACACAAGATTTATGGAATGGTTAAAAGTGCATGAAAATGGCCAATTTACTCACTCTGAGTTCTCAAAAAGGGTTTCTTCACCCCGGGAAGTGAAATAAATACCATTTGGAGGCATTTAATGTTCGAGCAAAAACGGCTGATTTTCGACAAAAGAGATAACACCCCCCCATTACGTCATGCTTCAGAAATGTGGAAAATGGTCCGTTTTCAAATGTTTTATTTTTGAACGTCAGTTCACATTTGTAGGTGGATCATCAGTGTTAGAGCTAAAATTAGCATGTTTAAAGTGATTTTCATGCTTCCAGGGGCTCGGGAAGTTAATTAAATACCATTTGGAGGCATTTAATGTTCGAGCAAAAACGGCTGATTTTCGACAAAAGAGATAACACCCCCCCATTACGTCATGCTTCAGAAATGTGGAAAATGGTCCGTTTTCAAATGTTTTATTTTTGAACGTCAGTTCACATTTGTAGGTGGATCATCAGTGTTAGAGCTAAAATTAGCATGTTTAAAGTGATTTTCATGCTTCCAGGGGCTCGGGAAGTTAATTAAATACCATTTGGAGGCATTTAATGTTCGAGCAAAAACGGCTGATTTTCGACAAAAGAGATAACACCCCCCCATTACGTCATGCTTCAGAAATGTGGAAAATGGTCCGTTTTCAAATGTTTTATTTTTGAACGTCAGTTCACATTTGTAGGTGGATCATCAGTGTTAGAGCTAAAATTAGCATGTTTAAAGTGATTTTCATGCTTCCAGGGGCTCTGGAAGTTAATTAAATACCATTTGGAGGCATTTAATGTTCGAGCAAAAACGGCTGATTTTCGACAAAAGAGATAACACCCCCCCATTACGTCATGCTTCAGAAATGTGGAAAATGGTCCGTTTTCAAATGTTTTATTTTTGAACGTCAGTTCACATTTGTAGGTGGATCATCAGTGTTAGAGCTAAAATTAGCATGTTTAAAGTGATTTTCATGCTTCCAGGGGCTCGGGAAGTTAATTAAATACCATTTGAAGGCATTTAATGTTCGAGCAAAAACGGCTGATTTTCGACAAAAGAGATAACACCCCCCCATTACGTCATGCTTCAGAAATGTGGAAAATGGTCCGTTTTCAAATGTTTTATTTTTGAATGTCAGTTCACATTTGTAGGTGGATCATCAGTGTTAGAGCTAAAATTAGCATGTTTAAAGTGATTTTCATGCTTCCAGGGGCCCAAAACACAAGATTTATGGAATGGTTAAAAGTGCATGAAAATGGCCAATTTACTCACTCTGAGTTCTCAAAAAGGGTTTCTTCACCCCGGGAAGTTAATTAAATACCATTTGGAGGCATTTAATGTTCGAGCAAAAACGGCTGATTTTCGACAAAAGAGATAACACCCCCCCATTACGTCATGCTTCAGAAATGTGGAAAATGGTCCGTTTTCAAATGTTTTATTTTTGAACGTCAGTTCACATTTGTAGGTGGATCATCAGTGTTAGAGCTAAAATTAGCATGTTTAAAGTGATTTTCATGCTTCCAGGGGCTCGGGAAGTTAATTAAATACCATTTGGAGGCATTTAATGTTTGAGCAAAAACGGCTGATTTTCGACAAAAGAGATAACACCCCCCCATTACGTCATGCTTCAGAAATGTGGAAAATGGTCCGTTTTCAAATGTTTTATTTCTGAACGTCAGTTCACATTTGTAGGTGGATCATCAGTGTTAGAGCTAAAATTAGCATGTTTAAAGTGATTTTCATGCTTCCAGGGGCTCGGGAAGTTAATTAAATACCATTTGGAGGCATTTAATGTTCGAGCAAAAACGGCTGATTTTCGACAAAAGAGATAACACCCCCCCATTACGTCATGCTTCAGAAATGTGGAAAATGGTCCGTTTTCAAATGTTTTATTTTTGAACGTCAGTTCACATTTGTAGGTGGATCATCAGTGTTAGAGCTAAAATTAGCATGTTTAAAGTGATTTTCATGCTTCCAGGGGCCCAAAACACAAGATTAATGGAATGGTTAAAAGTGCATGAAAATGGCCAATTTACTCACTCTGAGTTCTCAAAAAGGGTTTCTTCACCCCGGGAAGTGAAATAAATACCATTTGGAGGCATTTAATGTTCGAGCAAAAACGGCTGATTTTCGACAAAAGAGATAACACCCCCCCATTACGTCATGCTTCAGAAATGTGGAAAATGGTCCGTTTTCAAATGTTTTAATTTTTGAACGTCAGTTCACATTTGTAGGTGGATCATCAGTGTTAGAGCTAAAATTAGCATGTTTAAAGTGATTTTCATGCTTCCAGGGGCTCGGGAAATTAATTAAATACCATTTGGAGGCATTTAATGTTCGAGAAAAAACGGCTGATTTTCGACAAAAGAGATAACACCCCCCCATTACGTCATGCTTCAGAAATGTGGAAAATGGTCCGTTTTCAAATGTTTTATTTTTGAACGTCAGTTCACATTTGTAGGTGGATCATCAGTGTTAGAGCTAAAATTAGCATGTTTAAAGTGATTTTCATGCTTCCAGGGGCCCAAAACACAAGATTTATGGAATGGTTAAAAGTGCATGAAAATGGCCAATTTACTCACTCTGAGTTCTCAAAAAGGGTTTCTTCACCCCGGGAAGTTAATTAAATACCATTTGGAGGCATTTAATGTTCGAGCAAAAACGGCTGATTTTCGACAAAAGAGATAACACCCCCCCATTACGTCATGCTTCAGAAATGTGGAAAATGGTCCGTTTTCAAATGTTTTATTTTTGAACGTCAGTTCACATTTGTAGGTGGATCATCAGTGTTAGAGCTAAAATTAGCATGTTTAAAGTGATTTTCATGCTTCCAGGGGCTCGGGAAGTTAATTAAATACCATTTGGAGGCATTTAATGTTTGAGCAAAAACGGCTGATTTTCGACAAAAGAGATAACACCCCCCCATTACGTCATGCTTCAGAAATGTGGAAAATGGTCCGTTTTCAAATGTTTTATTTCTGAACGTCAGTTCACATTTGTAGGTGGATCATCAGTGTTAGAGCTAAAATTAGCATGTTTAAAGTGATTTTCATGCTTCCAGGGGCTCGGGAAGTTAATTAAATACCATTTGGAGGCATTTAATGTTCGAGCAAAAACGGCTGATTTTCGACAAAAGAGATAACACCCCCCCATTACGTCATGCTTCAGAAATGTGGAAAATGGTCCGTTTTCAAATGTTTTATTTTTGAACGTCAGTTCACATTTGTAGGTGGATCATCAGTGTTAGAGCTTAAAATTAGCATGTTTAAAGTGATTTTCATGCTTCCAGGGGCCCAAAACACAAGATTAATGGAATGGTTAAAAGTGCATGAAAATGGCCAATTTACTCACTCTGAGTTCTCAAAAAGGGTTTCTTCACCCCGGGAAGTGAAATAAATACCATTTGGAGGCATTTAATGTTCGAGCAAAAACGGCTGATTTTCGACAAAAGAGATAACACCCCCCCATTACGTCATGCTTCAGAAATGTGGAAAATGGTCCGTTTTCAAATGTTTTATTTTTGAACGTCAGTTCACATTTGTAGGTGGATCATCAGTGTTAGAGCTAAAATTAGCATGTTTAAAGTGATTTTCATGCTTCCAGGGGCTCGGGAAGTTAATTAAATACCATTTGGAGGCATTTAATGTTCGAGAAAAAACGGCTGATTTTCGACAAAAGAGATAACACCCCCCCATTACGTCATGCTTCAGAAATGTGGAAAATGGTCCGTTTTCAAATGTTTTATTTTTGAACGTCAGTTCACATTTGTAGGTGGATCATCAGTGTTAGAGCTAAAATTAGCATGTTTAAAGTGATTTTCATGCTTCCAGGGGCCCAAAACACAAGATTTATGGAATGGTTAAAAGTGCATGAAAATGGCCAATTTACTCACTCTGAGTTCTCAAAAAGGGTTTCTTCACCCCGGGAAGTTAATTAAATACCATTTGGAGGCATTTAATGTTCGAGCAAAAACGGCTGATTTTCGACAAAAGATATAATACCCCCCCATTACGTCATGCTTCAGAAATGTGGAAAATGGTCCGTTTTCAAATGTTTTATTTTTGAACATCAGTTCACATTTGTAGGTGGATCATCAGTGTTAGAGCTAAAATTAGCATGTTTAAAGTGATTTTCATGCTTCCAGGGGCCCAAAACACAAGATTTATGGAATGGTTAAAAGTGCATGAAAATGGCCAATTTACTCACTCTGAGTTCTCAAAAAGGGTTTCTTCACCCCGGGAAGTTAATTAAATACCATTTGGAGGCATTTAATGTTCGAGCAAAAACGGCTGATTTTCGACAAAAGAGATAACACCCCCCCATTACGTCATGCTTCAGAAATGTGGAAAATGGTCCGTTTTCAAATGTTTTATTTTTGAACGTCAGTTCACATTTGTAGGTGGATCATCAGTGTTAGAGCTAAAATTAGCATGTTTAAAGTGATTTTCATGCTTCCAGGGGCTCGGGAAGTTAATTAAATACCATTTGGAGGCATTTAATGTTCGAGCAAAAACGGCTGATTTTCGACAAAAGAGATAACACCCCCCCATTACGTCATGCTTCAGAAATGTGGAAAATGGTCCGTTTTCAAATGTTTTATTTTTGAACGTCAGTTCACATTTGAAGGTGGATCATCAGTGTTAGAGCTAAAATTAGCATGTTTAAAGTGATTTTCATGCTTCCAGGGGCCCAAAACACAAGATTTATGGAATGGTTAAAAGTGCATGAAAATGGCCAATTTACTCACTCTGAGCTCTCAAAAAGGGTTTCTTCACCCCGGGAAGTTAATTAAATACCATTTGGAGGCATTTAATGTTCGAGCAAAATGGCTGATTTTCGACAAAAGAGATAACACCCCCCCCCATTACGTCATGCTTCAGAAATGTGGAAAATGGTCCGTTTTCAAATGTTTTATTTTTGAACGTCAGTTCACATTTGTAGGTGGATCATCAGTGTTAGAGCTGAAATTAGCATGTTTAAAGTGATTTTCATGCTTCCAGGGGCCCAAAACACAAGATTTATGGAATGGTTAAAAGTGCATGAAAATGGCCAATTTACTCACTCTGAGTTCTCAAAAAGGGTTTCTTCACCCCGGGAAGTTAATTAAATACCATTTGGAGGCATTTAATGTTCGAGCAAAAACGGCTGACTTTCGACAAAAGAGATAACACCCCCCCATTACGTCATGCTTCAGAAATGTGGAAAATGGTCCGTTTTCAAATGTTTTATTTTTGAACGTCAGTTCACATTTGTAGGTGGATCATCAGTGTTAGAGCTAAAATTAGCATGTTTAAAGTGATTTTCATGCTTCCAGGGGCTCGGGAAGTTAATTAAATACCATTTGGAGGCATTTAATGTTCGAGCAAAAACGGCTGATTTTCGACAAAAGAGATAACACCCCCCCATTACGTCATGCTTCAGAAATGTGGAAAATGGTCCGTTTTCAAATGTTTTATTTTTGAACGTCAGTTCACATTTGTAGGTGGATCATCAGTGTTAGAGCTAAAATTAGCATGTTTAAAGTGATTTTCATGCTTCCAGGGGCCCAAAACACAAGATTTATGGAATGGTTAAAAGTGCATGAAAATGGCCAATTTACTCACTCTGAGTTCTCAAAAAGGGTTTCTTCACCCCGGGAAGTTAATTAAATACCATTTGGAGGCATTTAATGTTCGAGCAAAAACGGCTGATTTTCGACAAAAGAGATAACACCCCCCCATTACGTCATGCTTCAGAAATGTGGAAAATGGTCCGTTTTCAAATGTTTTATTTTTGAACGTCAGTTCACATTTGTAGGTGGATCATCAGTGTTAGAGCTAAAATTAGCATGTTTAAAGTGATTTTCATGCTTCCAGGGGCTCGGGAAGTTAAATAACTACCATTTGGAGGCATTTAATGTTCAAGCAAAAACGGCTGATTTTCGACAAAAGAGATAACACCCCCCCATTACGTCATGCTTCAGAAATGTAGAAAATGGTCAGTTTTCAAATGTTTTATTTTTGAACGTCAGTTCACATTTGTAGGTGGATCATCAGTGTTAGAGCTAAAATTAGCATGTTTAAAGTGATTTCCATGCTTCCAGGGGCCCAAAACACAAGATTTATGGAATGGTTAAAAGTGCATGAAAATGGCCAATTTACTCACTCTGAGTTCTCAAAAAGGGTTTCTTCACCCCGGGAAGTGAAATAAATACCATTTGGAGGCATTTAATGTTCGAGCAAAAACGGCTGATTTTCGACAAAAGAGATAGCACCCCCCCATTACGTCATGCTTCAGAAATGTGGAAAATGGTCCGTTTTCAAATGTTTTATTTTTGAACGTCAGTTCACATTTGTAGGTGGATCATCAGTGTTAGAGCTAAAATTAGCATGTTTAAAGTGATTTTCATGCTTCCAGGGGCTCGGGAAGTTAATTAAATACCATTTGGAGGCATTTAATGTTCGAGCAAAAACGGCAGATTTTCGACAAAAGAGATAACACCCCCCCCATTACGTCATGCTTCAGAAATGTGGACAATGGTCCGTTTTCAAATGTTTTATTTTTGAACGTCAGTTCACATTTGTAGGTGGATCATCAGTGTTAGAGCTAAAATTAGCATGTTTAAAGTGATTTTCATGCTTCCAGGGGCTCGGGAAGTGAAATAAATACCATTTGGAGGCATTTAATGTTCGAGCAAAAACGGCTGATTTTCGACAAAAGAGATAACACCCCCCCATTACGTCATGCTTCAGAAATGTGGAAAATGGTCCGTTTTCAAATGTTTTATTTTTGAACGTCAGTTCACATTTGTAGGTGGATCATCAGTGTTAGAGCTAAAATTAGCATGTTTAAAGTGATTTTCATGCTTCCAGGGGCCCAAAACACAAGATTTATGGAATGGTTAAAAGTGCATGAAAATGGCCAATTTACTCACTCTGAGTTCTCAAAAAGGGTTTCTTCACCCCGGGAAGTGAAATAAATACCATTTGGAGGCATTTAATGTTCGAGCAAAAACGGCTGATTTTCGACAAAAGAGATAACACCCCCCCATTACGTCATGCTTCAGAAATGTGGAAAATGGTCCGTTTTCAAATGTTTTATTTTTGAACGTCAGTTCACATTTGTAGGTGGATCATCAGTGTTAGAGCTAAAATTAGCATGTTTAAAGTGATTTTCATGCTTCCAGGGGCTCGGGAAGTGAAATAAATACCATTTGGAGGCATTTAATGTTCGAGCAAAAACGGCTGATTTTCGACAAAAGAGATAACACCCCCCCATTACGTCATGCTTCAGAAATGTGGAAAATGGTCCGTTTTCAAATGTTTTATTTTTGAACGTCAGTTCACATTTGTAGGTGGATCATCAGTGTTAGAGCTAAAATTAGCATGTTTAAAGTGATTTTCATGCTTCCAGGGGCCCAAAACACAAGATTAATGGAATGGTTAAAAGTGCATGAAAATGGCCAATTTACTCACTCTGAGTTCTCAAAAAGGGTTTCTTCACCCCGGGAAGTGAAATAAATACCATTTGGAGGCATTTAATGTTCGAGCAAAAACGGCTGATTTTCGACAAAAGAGATAACACCCCCCCATTACGTCATGCTTCAGAAATGTGGAAAATGGTCCGTTTTCAAATGTTTTATTTTTGAACGTCAGTTCACATTTGTAGGTGGATCATCAGTGTTAGAGCTAAAATTAGCATGTTTAAAGTGATTTTCATGCTTCCAGGGGCTCGGGAAGTTAATTAAATACCATTTGGAGGCATTTAATGTTCGAGCAAAAACGGCTGATTTTCGACAAAAGAGATAACACCCCCCCATTACGTCATGCTTCAGAAATGTGGAAAATGGTCCGTTTTCAAATGTTTTATTTTTGAACGTCAGTTCACATTTGTAGGTGGATCATCAGTGTTAGAGCTAAAATTAGTATGTTTAAAGTGATTTTCATGCTTCCAGGGGCCCAAAACACAAGATTTATGGAATGGTTAAAAGTGCATGAAAATGGCCAATTTACTCACTCTGAGTTCTCAAAAAGGGTTTCTTCACCCCGGGAAGTGAAATAAATACCATTTGGAGGCATTTAATGTTCGAGCAAAAATGGCTGATTTTCGACAAAAGAGATAACACCCCCCCATTACGTCATGCTTCAGAAATGTGGAAAATGGTCCGTTTTCAAATGTTTTATTTTTGAACGTCAGTTCACATTTGTAGGTGGATCATCAGTGTTAGAGCTAAAATTAGCATGTTTAAAGTGATTTTCATGCTTCCAGGGGCTCGGGAAGTTAATTAAATACCATTTGGAGGCATTTAATGTTCGAGCAAAAACGGCTGATTTTCGACAAAAGAGAGAACACCCCCCATTACGTCATGCTTCAGAAATGTGGAAAATGGTCCGTTTTCAAATGTTTTATTTTTGAATGTCAGTTCACATTTGTAGGTGGATCATCAGTGTTAGAGCTAAAATTAGCATGTTTAAAGTGATTTTCATGCTTCCAGGGGCTCGGGAAGTGAAATAAATACCATTTGGAGGCATTTAATGTTCGAGCAAAAACGGCTGATTTTCGACAAAAGAGATAACACCCCCCCATTACGTCATGCTTCAGAAATGTGGAAAATGGTCCGTTTTCAAATGTTTTATTTTTGAATGTCAGTTCACATTTGTAGGTGGATCATCAGTGTTAGAGCTAAAATTAGCATGTTTAAAGTGATTTTCATGCTTCCAGGGGCTCGGGAAGTGAAATAAATACCATTTGGAGGCATTTAATGTTCGAGCAAAAACGGCTGATTTTCGACAAAAGAGATAAAACCCCCCCATTACGTCATGCTTCAGAAATGTGGAAAATGGTCCGTTTTCAAATGTTTTATTTTTGAACGTCAGTTCACATTTGTAGGTGGATCATCAGTGTTAGAGCTAAAATTAGCATGTTTAAAGTGATTTTCATGCTTCCAGGGGCTCGGGAAGTGAAATAAATACCATTTGGAGGCATTTAATGTTCGAGCAAAAACGGCTGATTTTCGACAAAAGAGATAACACCCCCCCATTACGTCATGCTTCAGAAATGTGGAAAATGGTCCGTTTTCAAATGTTTTATTTTTGAACGTCAGTTCACATTTGTAGGTGGATCATCAGTGTTAGAGCTAAAATTAGCATGTTTAAAGTGATTTTCATGCTTGCAGGGGCCCAAAACACAAGATTAATGGAATGGTTAAAAGTGCATGAAAATGGCCAATATACTCACTCTGAGTTCTCAAAAAGGGTTTCTTCACCCCGGGAAGTGAAATAAATACCATTGGGAGGCATTTAATGTTCGAGCAAAAACGGCTGATTTTCGACAAAAGAGATAACACCCCCCCATTACGTCATGCTTCAGAAATGTGGAAAATGGTCCGTTTTCAAATGTTTTATTTTTGAACGTCAGTTCACATTTGTAGGTGGATCATCAGTGTTAGAGCTAAAATTAGCATGTTTAAAGTGATTTTCATGCTTCCAGGGGCTCGGGAAGTTAATTAAATACCATTTGGAGGCATTTAATGTTCGAGCAAAAACGGCTGATTTTCGACAAAAGAGATAACACCCCCCCATTACGTCATGCTTCAGAAATGTGGAAAATGGTCTGTTTTCAAATGTTTTATTTTTGAACGTCAGTTCACATTTGTAGGTGGATCATCAGTGTTAGAGCTAAAATTAGCATGTTTAAAGTTATTTTCATGCTTCCAGGGGCCCAAAACACAAGATTTATGGAATGGTTAAAAGTGCATGAAAATGGCCAATTTACTCACTCTGAGTTCTCAAAAAGGGTTTCTTCACCCCGGGAAGTTAATTAAATACCATTTGGAGGCATTTAATGTTCGAGCAAAAATGGCTGATTTTCGACAAAAGAGATAACACCCCCCCATTACGTCATGCTTCAGAAATGTGGAAAATGGTCCGTTTTCAAATGTTTTATTTTTGAACGTCAGTTCACATTTGTAGGTGGATCATCAGTGTTAGAGCTAAAATTAGCATGTTTAAAGTGATTTTCATGCTTCCAGGGGCTCGGGAAGTTAATTAAATACCATTTGGAGGCATTTAATGTTCGAGCAAAAACGGCTGATTTTCGACAAAAGAGAGAACACCCCCCCATTACGTCATGCTTCAGAAATGTGGAAAATGGTCAGTTTTCAAATGTTTTATTTTTGAACGTCAGTTCACATTTGTAGGTGGATCATCAGTGTTAGAGCTAAAATTAGCATGTTTAAAGTGATTTTCATGCTTCCAGGGGCCCAAAACACAAGATTTATGGAATGGTTAAAAGTGCATGAAAATGGCCAATTTACTCACTCTGAGTTCTCAAAAAGGGTTTCTTCACCCCGGGAAGTTAATTAAATACCATTTGGAGGCATTTAATGTTCGAGCAAAAACGGCTGATTTTCGACAAAAGAGATAACACCCCCCCATTACGTCATGCTTCAGAAATGTGGAAAATGGTTCCGTTTTCAAATGTTTTATTTTTGAACGTCAGTTCACATTTGTAGGTGGATCATCAGTGTTAGAGCTAAAATTAGCATGTTTAAAGTGATTTTCATGCTTCCAGGGGCTCGGGAAGTTAATTAAATACCATTTGGAGGCATTTAATGTTCGAGCAAAAACGGCTGATTTTCGACAAAAGAGATAACACCCCCCCATTACGTCATGCTTCAGAAATGTGGAAAATGGTCCGTTTTCAAATGTTTTATTTTTGAACGTCAGTTCACATTTGTAGGTGGATCATCAGTGTTAGAGCTAAAATTAGCATGTTTAAAGTGATTTTCATGCTTCCAGGGGCCCAAAACACAAGATTTATGGAATGGTTAAAAATGCATGAAAATGGCCAATTTACTCACTCTGAGTTCTCAAAAAGGGTTTCTTCACCCCGGGAAGTTAATTAAATACCATTTGGAGGCATTTAATATTCGAGCAAAAACGGCTGATTTTCGACAAAAGAGATAACACCCCCCCATTACGTCATGCTTCAGAAATGTGGAAAATGGTCCGTTTTCAAATGTTTTATTTTTGAACGTCAGTTCACATTTGTAGGTGGATCATCAGTGTTAGAGCTAAAATTAGCATGTTTAAAGTGATTTTCATGCTTCCAGGGGCTCGGGAAGTTAATTAAATACCATTTGGAGGCATTTAATGTTCGAGCAAAAACGGCTGATTTTCGACAAAAGAGATAACACCCCCCCCATTACGTCATGCTTCAGAAATGTGGAAAATGGTCCGTTTTCAAATGTTTTATTTTTGAACGTCAGTTCACATTTGTAGGTGGATCATCAGTGTTAGAGCTAAAATTAGCATGTTTAAAGTGATTTTCATGCTTCCAGGGGCTCGGGAAGTGAAATAAATACCATTTGGAGGCCTTTAATGTTCGAGCAAAAACGGCTGATTTTCGACAAAAGAGATAACACCCCCCATTACGTCATGCTTCAGAAATGTGGAAAATGGTCCGTTTTCAAATGTTTTATTTTTGAACGTCAGTTCACATTTGTAGGTGGATCATCAGTGTTAGAGCTAAAATTAGCATGTTTAAAGTGATTTTCATGCTTCCAGGGGCTCGGGAAGTTAATTAAATACCATTTGGAGGCATTTAATGTTCGAGCAAAAACGGCTGATTTTCGACAAAAGAGATAACACCCCCCCATTACGTCATGCTTCAGAAATGTAGAAAATGGTCCGTTTTCAAATGTTTTATTTTTGAACGTCAGTTCACATTTGTAGGTGGATCATCAGTGTTAGAGCTAAAATTAGCATGTTTAAAGTGATTTTCATGCTTCCAGGGGCCCAAAACACAAGATTTATGGAATGGTTAAAAGTGCATGAAAATGGCCAATTTACTCACTCTGAGTTCTCAAAAAGGGTTTCTTCACCCCGGGAAGTGAAATAAATACCATTTGGAGGCATTTAATGTTCGAGCAAAAACGGCTGATTTTCGACAAAAGAGATAACACCCCCCCATTACGTCATGCTTCAGAAATGTGGAAAATGGTCCGTTTTCAAATGTTTTATTTTTGAACGTCAGTTCACATTTGTAGGTGGATCATCAGTGTTAGAGCTAAAATTAGCATGTTTAAAGTGATTTTCATGCTTCCAGGGGCCCAAAACACAAGATTAATGGAATGGTTAAAAGTGCATGAAAATGGCCAATTTACTCACTCTGAGTTCTCAAAAAGGGTTTCTTCACCCCGGGAAGTGAAATAAATACCATTTGGAGGCATTTAATGTTCGAGCAAAAACGGCTGATTTTCGACAAAAGAGATAACACCCCCCCATTACGTCATGCTTCAGAAATGTGGAAAATGGTCCGTTTTCAAATGTTTTATTTTTGAACATCAGTTCACATTTGTAGGTGGATCATCAGTGTTAGAGCTAAAATTAGCATGTTTAAAGTGATTTTCATGCTTCCAGGGGCTCGGGAAGTGAAATAAATACCATTTGGAGGCATTTAATGTTCGAGCAAAAACGGCTGATTTTCGACAAAAGAGATAACACCCCCCCATTACGTCATGCTTCAGAAATGTGGAAAATGGTCCGTTTTCAAATGTTTTATTTTTGAACGTCAGTTCACATTTGTAGGTGGATCATCAGTGTTAGAGCTAAAATTAGCATGTTTAAAGTGATTTTCATGCTTCCAGGGGCCCAAAACACAAGATTTATGGAATGGTTAAAAGTGCATGAAAATGGCCAATTTACTCACTCTGAGTTCTCAAAAAGGGTTTCTTCACCCCGGGAAGTGAAATAAATACCATTTGGAGGCATTTAATGTTCGAGCAAAAACGGCTGATTTTCGACAAAAGAGATAACACCCCCCCATTACGTCATGCTTCAGAAATGTGGAAAATGGTCCGTTTTCAAATGTTTTATTTTTGAACGTCAGTTCACATTTGTAGGTGGATCATCAGTGTTAGAGCTAAAATTAGCATGTTTAAAGTGATTTTCATGCTTCCAGGGGCTCGGGAAGTGAAATAAATACCATTTGGAGGCATTTAATGTTCGAGCAAAAACGGCTGATTTTCGACAAAAGAGATAACACCCCCCCATTACGTCATGCTTCAGAAATGTGGAAAATGGTCCGTTTTCAAATGTTTTATTTTTGAACGTCAGTTCACATTTGTAGGTGGATCATCAGTGTTAGAGCTAAAATTAGCATGTTTAAAGTGATTTTCATGCTTCCAGGGGCCCAAAACACAAGATTAATGGAATGGTTAAAAGTGCATGAAAATGGCCAATTTACTCACTCTGAGTTCTCAAAAAGGGTTTCTTCACCCCGGGAAGTGAAATAAATACCATTTGGAGGCATTTAATGTTCGAGCAAAAACGGCTGATTTTCGACAAAAGAGATAACACCCCCCCATTACGTCATGCTTCAGAAATGTGGAAAATGGTCCGTTTTCAAATGTTTTATTTTTGAACGTCAGTTCACATTTGTAGGTGGATCATCAGTGTTAGAGCTAAAATTAGCATGTTTAAAGTGATTTTCATGCTTCCAGGGGCTCGGGAAGTTAATTAAATACCATTTGGAGGCATTTAATGTTCGAGCAAAAACGGCTGGTTTTCGACAAAAGAGATAACACCCCCCCATTACGTCATGCTTCAGAAATGTGGAAAATGGTCCGTTTTCAAATGTTTTATTTTTGAACGTCAGTTCACATTTGTAGGTGGATCATCAGTGTTAGAGCTAAAATTAGCATGTTTAAAGTGATTTTCATGCTTCCAGGGGCCCAAAACACAAGATTTATTGAATGGTTAAAAGTGCATGAAAATGGCCAATTTACTCACTCTGAGTTCTCAAAAAGGGTTTCTTCACCCCGGGAAGTGAAATAAATACCATTTGGAGGCATTTAATGTTCGAGCAAAAATGGCTGATTTTCGACAAAAGAGATAACACCCCCCCCATTACGTCATGCTTCAGAAATGTGGAAAATGGTCCGTTTTCAAATGTTTTATTTTTGAACGTCAGTTCACATTTGTAGGTGGATCATCAGTGTTAGAGCTAAAATTAGCATGTTTAAAGTGATTTTCATGCTTCCAGGGGCTCGGGAAGTTAATTAAATACCATTTGGAGGCATTTAATGTTCGAGCAAAAACGGCTGATTTTCGACAAAAGAGAGAACACCCCCCCATTACGTCATGCTTCAGAAATGTGGAAAATGGTCCGTTTTCAAATGTTTTATTTTTGAATGTCAGTTCACATTTGTAGGTGGATCATCAGTGTTAGAGCTAAAATTAGCATGTTTAAAGTGATTTTCATGCTTCCAGGGGCTCGGGAAGTGAAATAAATACCATTTGGAGGCATTTAATGTTCGAGCAAAAACGGCTGATTTTCGACAAAAGAGATAACACCCCCCCATTACGTCATGCTTCAGAAATGTGGAAAATGGTCCGTTTTCAAATGTTTTATTTTTGAATGTCAGTTCACATTTGTAGGTGGATCATCAGTGTTAGAGCTAAAATTAGCATGTTTAAAGTGATTTTCATGCTTCCAGGGGCTCGGGAAGTGAAATAAATACCATTTGGAGGCATTTAATGTTCGAGCAAAAACGGCTGATTTTCGACAAAAGAGATAACACCCCCCCATTACGTCATGCTTCAGAAATGTGGAAAATGGTCCGTTTTCAAATGTTTTATTTTTGAACGTCAGTTCACATTTGTAGGTGGATCATCAGTGTTAGAGCTAAAATTAGCATGTTTAAAGTGATTTTCATGCTTCCAGGGGCTCGGGAAGTGAAATAAATACCATTTGGAGGCATTTAATGTTCGAGCAAAAACGGCTGATTTTCGACAAAAGAGATAACACCCCCCCATTACGTCATGCTTCAGAAATGTGGAAAATGGTCCGTTTTCAAATGTTTTATTTTTGAACGTCAGTTCACATTTGTAGGTGGATCATCAGTGTTAGAGCTAAAATTAGCATGTTTAAAGTGATTTTCATGCTTGCAGGGGCCCAAAACACAAGATTAATGGAATGGTTAAAAGTGCATGAAAATGGCCAATTTACTCACTCTGAGTTCTCAAAAAGGGTTTCTTCACCCCGGGAAGTGAAATAAATACCATTGGGAGGCATTTAATGTTCGAGCAAAAACGGCTGATTTTCGACAAAAGAGATAACACCCCCCCATTACGTCATGCTTCAGAAATGTGGAAAATGGTCCGTTTTCAAATGTTTTATTTTTGAACGTCAGTTCACATTTGTAGGTGGATCATCAGTGTTAGAGCTAAAATTAGCATGTTTAAAGTGATTTTCATGCTTCCAGGGGCTCGGGAAGTTAATTAAATACCATTTGGAGGCATTTAATGTTCGAGCAAAAACGGCTGATTTTCGACAAAAGAGATAACACCCCCCCATTACGTCATGCTTCAGAAATGTGGAAAATGGTCTGTTTTCAAATGTTTTATTTTTGAACGTCAGTTCACATTTGTAGGTGGATCATCAGTGTTAGAGCTAAAATTAGCATGTTTAAAGTTATTTTCATGCTTCCAGGGGCCCAAAACACAAGATTTATGGAATGGTTAAAAGTGCATGAAAATGGCCAATTTACTCACTCTGAGTTCTCAAAAAGGGTTTCTTCACCCCGGGAAGTTAATTAAATACCATTTGGAGGCATTTAATGTTCGAGCAAAAATGGCTGATTTTCGACAAAAGAGATAACACCCCCCCATTACGTCATGCTTCAGAAATGTGGAAAATGGTCCGTTTTCAAATGTTTTATTTTTGAACGTCAGTTCACATTTGTAGGTGGATCATCAGTGTTAGAGCTAAAATTAGCATGTTTAAAGTGATTTTCATGCTTCCAGGGGCTCGGGAAGTTAATTAAATACCATTTGGAGGCATTTAATGTTCGAGCAAAAACGGCTGATTTTCGACAAAAGAGAGAACACCCCCCCATTACGTCATGCTTCAGAAATGTGGAAAATGGTCAGTTTTCAAATGTTTTATTTTTGAACGTCAGTTCACATTTGTAGGTGGATCATCAGTGTTAGAGCTAAAATTAGCATGTTTAAAGTGATTTTCATGCTTCCAGGGGCCCAAAACACAAGATTTATGGAATGGTTAAAAGTGCATGAAAATGGCCAATTTACTCACTCTGAGTTCTCAAAAAGGGTTTCTTCACCCCGGGAAGTTAATTAAATACCATTTGGAGGCATTTAATGTTCGAGCAAAAACGGCTGATTTTCGACAAAAGAGATAACACCCCCCCATTACGTCATGCTTCAGAAATGTGGAAAATGGTCCGTTTTCAAATGTTTTATTTTTGAACGTCAGTTCACATTTGTAGGTGGATCATCAGTGTTAGAGCTAAAATTAGCATGTTTAAAGTGATTTTCATGCTTCCAGGGGCTCGGGAAGTTAATTAAATACCATTTGGAGGCATTTAATGTTCGAGCAAAAACGGCTGATTTTCGACAAAAGAGATAACACCCCCCCATTACGTCATGCTTCAGAAATGTGGAAAATGGTTCCGTTTTCAAATGTTTTATTTTTGAACGTCAGTTCACATTTGTAGGTGGATCATCAGTGTTAGAGCTAAAATTAGCATGTTTAAAGTGATTTTCATGCTTCCAGGGGCTCGGGAAGTTAATTAAATACCATTTGGAGGCATTTAATGTTCGAGCAAAAACGGCTGATTTTCGACAAAAGAGATAACACCCCCCCATTACGTCATGCTTCAGAAATGTGGAAAATGGTCCGTTTTCAAATGTTTTATTTTTGAACGTCAGTTCACATTTGTAGGTGGATCATCAGTGTTAGAGCTAAAATTAGCATGTTTAAAGTGATTTTCATGCTTCCAGGGGCCCAAAACACAAGATTTATGGAATGGTTAAAAGTGCATGAAAATGGCCAATTTACTCACTCTGAGTTCTCAAAAAGGGTTTCTTCACCCCGGGAAGTTAATTAAATACCATTTGGAGGCATTTAATATTCGAGCAAAAACGGCTGATTTTCGACAAAAGAGATAACACCCCCCCATTACGTCATGCTTCAGAAATGTGGAAAATGGTCCGTTTTCAAATGTTTTATTTTTGAACGTCAGTTCACATTTGTAGGTGGATCATCAGTGTTAGAGCTAAAATTAGCATGTTTAAAGTGATTTTCATGCTTCCAGGGGCTCGGGAAGTTAATTAAATACCATTTGGAGGCATTTAATGTTCGAGCAAAAACGGCTGATTTTCGACAAAAGAGATAACACCCCCCCCATTACGTCATGCTTCAGAAATGTGGAAAATGGTCCGTTTTCAAATGTTTTATTTTTGAACGTCAGTTCACATTTGTAGGTGGATCATCAGTGTTAGAGCTAAAATTAGCATGTTTAAAGTGATTTTCATGCTTCCAGGGGCTCGGGAAGTGAAATAAATACCATTTGGAGGCATTTAATGTTCGAGCAAAAACGGCTGATTTTCGACAAAAGAGATAACACCCCCCATTACGTCATGCTTCAGAAATGTGGAAAATGGTCCGTTTTCAAATGTTTTATTTTTGAACGTCAGTTCACATTTGTAGGTGGATCATCAGTGTTAGAGCTAAAATTAGCATGTTTAAAGTGATTTTCATGCTTCCAGGGGCTCGGGAAGTTAATTAAATACCATTTGGAGGCATTTAATGTTCGAGCAAAAACGGCTGATTTTCGACAAAAGAGATAACACCCCCCCATTACGTCATGCTTCAGAAATGTAGAAAATGGTCCGTTTTCAAATGTTTTATTTTTGAACGTCAGTTCACATTTGTAGGTGGATCATCAGTGTTAGAGCTAAAATTAGCATGTTTAAAGTGATTTTCATGCTTCCAGGGGCCCAAAACACAAGATTTATGGAATGGTTAAAAGTGCATGAAAATGGCCAATTTACTCACTCTGAGTTCTCAAAAAGGGTTTCTTCACCCCGGGAAGTGAAATAAATACCATTTGGAGGCATTTAATGTTCGAGCAAAAACGGCTGATTTTCGACAAAAGAGATAACACCCCCCCATTACGTCATGCTTCAGAAATGTGGAAAATGGTCCGTTTTCAAATGTTTTATTTTTGAACGTCAGTTCACATTTGTAGGTGGATCATCAGTGTTAGAGCTAAAATTAGCATGTTTAAAGTGATTTTCATGCTTCCAGGGGCCCAAAACACAAGATTAATGGAATGGTTAAAAGTGCATGAAAATGGCCAATTTACTCACTCTGAGTTCTCAAAAAGGGTTTCTTCACCCCGGGAAGTGAAATAAATACCATTTGGAGGCATTTAATGTTCGAGCAAAAACGGCTGATTTTCGACAAAAGAGATAACACCCCCCCATTACGTCATGCTTCAGAAATGTGGAAAATGGTCCGTTTTCAAATGTTTTATTTTTGAACGTCAGTTCACATTTGTAGGTGGATCATCAGTGTTAGAGCTAAAATTAGCATGTTTAAAGTGATTTTCATGCTTCCAGGGGCTCGGGAAGTGAAATAAATACCATTTGGAGGCATTTAATGTTCGAGCAAAAACGGCTGATTTTCGACAAAAGAGATAACACCCCCCCATTACGTCATGCTTCAGAAATGTGGAAAATGGTCCGTTTTCAAATGTTTTATTTTTGAACGTCAGTTCACATTTGTAGGTGGATCATCAGTGTTAGAGCTAAAATTAGCATGTTTAAAGTGATTTTCATGCTTCCAGGGGCTCGGGAAGTGAAATAAATACCATTTGGAGGCATTTAATGTTCGAGCAAAAACGGCTGATTTTCGACAAAAGAGATAACACCCCCCCCATTACGTCATGCTTCAGAAATGTGGAAAATGGTCCGTTTTCAAATGTTTTATTTTTGAACGTCAGTTCACATTTGTAGGTGGATCATCAGTGTTAGAGCTAAAATTAGCATGTTTAAAGTGATTTTCATGCTTGCAGGGGCCCAAAACACAAGATTAATGGAATGGTTAAAAGTGCATGAAAATGGCCAATTTACTCACTCTGAGTTCTCAAAAAGGGTTTCTTCACCCCGGGAAGTGAAATAAATACCATTGGGAGGCATTTAATGTTCGAGCAAAAACGGCTGATTTTCGACAAAAGAGATAACACCCCCCCATTACGTCATGCTTCAGAAATGTGGAAAATGGTCCGTTTTCAAATGTTTTATTTTTGAACGTCAGTTCACATTTGTAGGTGGATCATCAGTGTTAGAGCTAAAATTAGCATGTTTAAAGTGATTTTCATGCTTCCAGGGGCTCGGGAAGTTAATTAAATACCATTTGGAGGCATTTAATGTTCGAGCAAAAACGGCTGATTTTCGACAAAAGAGATAACACCCCCCCATTACGTCATGCTTCAGAAATGTGGAAAATGGTCTGTTTTCAAATGTTTTATTTTTGAACGTCAGTTCACATTTGTAGGTGGATCATCAGTGTTAGAGCTAAAATTAGCATGTTTACAGTTATTTTCATGCTTCCAGGGGCCCAAAACACAAGATTTATGGAATGGTTAAAAGTGCATGAAAATGGCCAATTTACTCACTCTGAGTTCTCAAAAAGGGTTTCTTCACCCCGGGAAGTTAATTAAATACCATTTGGAGGCATTTAATGTTCGAGCAAAAATGGCTGATTTTCGACAAAAGAGATAACACCCCCCCATTACGTCATGCTTCAGAAATGTAGAAAATGGTCCGTTTTCAAATGTTTTATTTTTGAACGTCAGTTCACATTTGTAGGTGGATCATCAGTGTTAGAGCTAAAATTAGCATGTTTAAAGTGATTTTCATGCTTCCAGGGGCCCAAAACACAAGATTTATGGAATGGTTAAAAGTGCATGAAAATGGCCAATTTACTCACTCTGAGTTCTCAAAAAGGGTTTCTTCACCCCGGGAAGTGAAATAAATACCATTTGGAGGCATTTAATGTTCGAGCAAAAACGGCTGATTTTCGACAAAAGAGATAACACCCCCCCATTACGTCATGCTTCAGAAATGTGGAAAATGGTCCGTTTTCAAATGTTTTATTTTTGAACGTCAGTTCACATTTGTAGGTGGATCATCAGTGTTAGAGCTAAAATTAGCATGTTTAAAGTGATTTTCATGCTTCCAGGGGCCCAAAACACAAGATTAATGGAATGGTTAAAAGTGCATGAAAATGGCCAATTTACTCACTCTGAGTTCTCAAAAAGGGTTTCTTCACCCCGGGAAGTGAAATAAATACCATTTGGAGGCATTTAATGTTCGAGCAAAAACGGCTGATTTTCGACAAAAGAGATAACACCCCCCCATTACGTCATGCTTCAGAAATGTGGAAAATGGTCCGTTTTCAAATGTTTTATTTTTGAACGTCAGTTCACATTTGTAGGTGGATCATCAGTGTTAGAGCTAAAATTAGCATGTTTAAAGTGATTTTCATGCTTCCAGGGGCTCGGGAAGTGAAATAAATACCATTTGGAGGCATTTAATGTTCGAGCAAAAACGGCTGATTTTCGACAAAAGAGATAACACCCCCCCATTACGTCATGCTTCAGAAATGTGGAAAATGGTCCGTTTTCAAATGTTTTATTTTTGAACGTCAGTTCACATTTGTAGGTGGATCATCAGTGTTAGAGCTAAAATTAGCATGTTTAAAGTGATTTTCATGCTTCCAGGGGCTCGGGAAGTGAAATAAATACCATTTGGAGGCATTTAATGTTCGAGCAAAAACGGCTGATTTTCGACAAAAGAGATAACACCCCCCCCATTACGTCATGCTTCAGAAATGTGGAAAATGGTCCGTTTTCAAATGTTTTATTTTTGAACGTCAGTTCACATTTGTAGGTGGATCATCAGTGTTAGAGCTAAAATTAGCATGTTTAAAGTGATTTTCATGCTTCCAGGGGCCCAAAACACAAGATTAATGGAATGGTTAAAAGTGCATGAAAATGGCCAATTTACTCACTCTGAGTTCTCAAAAAGGGTTTCTTCACCCCGGGAAGTGAAATAAATACCATTTGGAGGCATTTAATGTTCGAGCAAAAACGGCTGATTTTCGACAAAAGAGATAACACCCCCCATTACGTCATACTTCAGAAATGTGGAAAATGGTCCGTTATCAAATGTTTTATTTTTGAACGTCAGTTCACATTTGTAGGTGGATCATCAGTGTTAGAGCTAAAATTAGCATGTTTAAAGTGAATTTCATGCTTCCAGGGGCTCGGGAAGTTAATTAAATACCATTTGGAGGCATTTAATGTTCGAGCAAAAACGGCTGATTTTCGACAAAAGAGATAACACCCCCCCATTACGTCATGCTTCAGAAATGTGGAAAATGGTCCGTTTTCAAATGTTTTATTTTTGAACGTCAGTTCACATTTGTAGGTGGATCATCAGTGTTAGAGCTAAAATTAGCATGTTTAAAGTGATTTTCATGCTTCCAGGGGCCCAAAACACAAGATTTATGGAATGGTTAAAAGTGCATGAAAATGGCCAATTTACTCACTCTGAGTTCTCAAAAAGGGTTTCTTCACCCCGGGAAGTTAATTAAATACCATTTGGAGGCATTTAATGTTCGAGCAAAAACGGCTGATTTTCGACAAAAGAGATAACACCCCCCCATTACGTCATGCTTCAGAAATGTGGAAAATGGTCCGTTTTCAAATGTTTTATTTTTGAACGTCAGTTCACATTTGTAGGTGGATCATCAGTGTTAGAGCTAAAATTGGCATGTTTAAAGTGATTTTCATGCTTCCAGGGGCTCGGGAAGTTAATTAAATACCATTTGGAGGCATTTAATGTTCGAGCAAAAACGGCTGATTTTCGACAAAAGAGATAACACCCCCCCATTACGTCATGCTTCAGAAATGTGGAAAATGGTCCGTTTTCAAATGTTTTATTTTTGAACGTCAGTTCACATTTGTAGGTGGATCATCAGTGTTAGAGCTCAAATTAGCATGTTTAAAGTGATTTTCATGCTTCCAGGGGCCCAAAACACAAGATTTATGGAATGGTTAAAAGTGCATGAAAATGGCCAATTTACTCACTCTGAGTTCTCAAAAAGGGTTTCTTCACCCCGGGAAGTTAATTAAATACCATTTGGAGGCATTTAATGTTCGAGCAAAAACGGCAGATTTTCGACAAAAGAGATAACACCCCCCCATTACGTCATGCTTCAGAAATGTGGAAAATGGTCCGTTTTCAAATGTTTTATTTTTGAACGTCAGTTCACATTTGTAGGTGGATCATCAGTGTTAGAGCTAAAATTAGCATGTTTAAAGTGATTTTCATGATTCCAGGGGCTCGGGAAGTTAATTAAATACCATTTGGAGGCATTTAATGTTCGAGCAAAAACGGCTGATTTTCGACAAAAGAGATAACACCCCCCCATTACGTCATGCTTCAGAAATGTGGAAAATGGTCCGTTTTCAAATGTTTTATTTTTGAACGTCAGTTCACATTTGTAGGTGGATCATCAGTGTTAGAGCTAAAATTAGCATGTTTAAAGTTATTTTCATGCTTCCAGGGGCTCGGGAAGTTAATTAAATACCATTTGGAGGCATTTAATGTTCGAGCAAAAACGGCTGATTTTCGACAAAAGAGATAACACCCCCCCATTACGTCATGCTTCAGAAATGTGGAAAATGGTCCGTTTTCAAATGTTTTATTTTTGAACGTCAGTTCACATTTGTAGGTGGATCATCAGTGTTAGAGCTAAAATTAGCATGTTTAAAGTGATTTTCATGCTTCCAGGGGCCCAAAACACAAGATTTATGGAATGGTTAAAAGAGCATGAAAATGGCCAATTTACTCACTCTGAGTTCTCAAAAAGGGTTTCTTCACCCCGGGAAGTTAATTAAATACCATTTGGAGGCATTTAATGTTCGAGCAAAAACGGCTGATTTTCGACAAAAGAGATAACACCCCCCCATTACGTCATGCTTCAGAAATGTGGAAAATGGTCCGTTTTCAAATGTTTTATTTTTGAACGTCAGTTCACATTTGTAGGTGGATCATCAGTGTTAGAGCTAAAATTAGCATGTTTAAATTGATTTTCATGCTTCCAGGGGCCCAAAACACAAGATTTATGGAATGGTTAAAAGTGCATGAAAATGGCCAATTTACTCACTCTGAGTTCTCAAAAAGGGTTTCTTCACCCCGGGAAGTTAATTAAATACCATTTGGAGGCATTTAATGTTCGAGCAAAAATGGCTGATTTTCGACAAAAGAGATAACACCCCCCCATTACGTCATGCTTCAGAAATGTGGAAAATGGTCCGTTTTCAAATGTTTTATTTTTGAACGTCAGTTCACATTTGTAGGTGGATCATCAGTGTTAGAGCTAAAATTAGCATGTTTAAAGTGATTTTCATGCTTCCAGGGGCTCGGGAAGTGAAATAAATACCATTTGGAGGCATTTAATGTTCGAGCAAAAACGGCTGATTTTCGACAAAAGAGATAACACCCCCCCATTACGTCATGCTTCAGAAATGTGGAAAATGGTCCGTTTTCAAATGTTTTATTTTTGAACGTCAGTTCACATTTGTAGGTGGATCATCAGTGTTAGAGCTAAAATTAGCATGTTTAAAGTGATTTTCATGCTTCCAGGGGCTCGGGAAGTTAATTAAATACCATTTGGAGGCATTTAATGTTCGAGCAAAAACGGCTGATTTTCGACAAAAGAGATAACACCCCCCATTACGTCATGCTTCAGAAATGTGGAAAATGGTCCGTTTTCAAATGTTTTATTTTTGAACGTCAGTTCACATTTGTAGGTGGATCATCAGTGTTAGAGCTAAAATTAGCATGTTTAAATTGATTTTCATGCTTCCAGGGGCCCAAAACACAAGATTTATGGAATGGTTAAAAGTGCATGAAAATGGCCAATTTACTCACTCTGAGTTCTCAAAAAGGGTTTCTTCACCCCGGGAAGTTAATTAAATACCATTTGGAGGCATTTAATGTTCGAGCAAAAATGGCTGATTTTCGACAAAAGAGATAACACCCCCCCATTACGTCATGCTTCAGAAATGTGGAAAATGGTCCGTTTTCAAATGTTTTATTTTTGAACGTCAGTTCACATTTGTAGGTGGATCATCAGTGTTAGAGCTAAAATTAGCATGTTTAAAGTGATTTTCATGCTTCCAGGGGCTCGGGAAGTGAAATAAATACCATTTGGAGGCATTTAATGTTCGAGCAAAAACGGCTGATTTTCGACAAAAGAGATAACACCCCCCCATTACGTCATGCTTCAGAAATGTGGAAAATGGTCCGTTTTCAAATGTTTTATTTTTGAACGTCAGTTCACATTTGTAGGTGGATCATCAGTGTTAGAGCTAAAATTAGCATGTTTAAAGTGATTTTCATGCTTCCAGGGGCTCGGGAAGTTAATTAAATACCATTTGGAGGCATTTAATGTTCGAGCAAAAACGGCTGATTTTCGACAAAAGAGATAACACCCCCCCCATTACGTCATGCTTCAGAAATGTGGAAAATGGTCCGTTTTCAAATGTTTTATTTTTGAACGTCAGTTCACATTTGTAGGTGGATCATCAGTGTTAGAGCTAAAATTAGCATGTTTAAAGTGATTTTCATGCTTCCAGGGGCCCAAAACAACAGATTAATGGAATGGTTAAAAGTGCATGAAAATGGCCAATTTACTCACTCTGAGTTCTCAAAAAGGGTTTCTTCACCCCGGGAAGTTAATTAAATACCATTTGGAGGCATTTAATGTTCGAGCAAAAACGGCTGATTTTCGACAAAAGAGATAACACCCCCCCATTACGTCATGCTTCAGAAATGTGGAAAATGGTCCGTTTTCAAATGTTTTATTTTTGAACGTCAGTTCACATTTGTAGGTGGATCATCAGTGTTAGAGCTAAAATTAGCATGTTTAAAGTGATTTTCATGCTTCCAGGGGCTCGGGAAGTTAATTAAATACCATTTGGAGGCATTTAATGTTCGAGCAAAAACGGCTGATTTTCGACAAAAGAGATAACACCCCCCCATAACGTCATGCTTAAGAAATGTGGAAAATGGTCCGTTTTCAAATGTTTTATTTTTGAACGTCAGTTCACATTTGTAGGTGGATCATCAGTGTTAGAGCTAAAATTAGCATGTTTAAAGTGATTTTCATGCTTCCAGGGGCCCAAAACACAAGATTTATGGAATGGTTAAAAGTGCATGAAAATGGCCAATTTACTCACTCTGAGTTCTCAAAAAGGGTTTCTTCACCCCGGGAAAATAATTAAATACCATTTGGAGGCATTTAATGTTCGAGCAAAAACGGCTGATTTTCGACAAAAGAGATAACACCCCCCCATTACGTCATTCTTCAGAAATGTGGAAAATGGTCCGTTTTCAAATGTTTTATTTTTGAACGTCAGTTCACATTTGTAGGTGGATCATCAGTGTTAGAGCTAAAATTAGCATGTTTAAAGTGATTTTCATGCTTCCAGGGGCTCGGGAAGTGAAATAAATACCATTTGGAGGCATTTAATGTTCGAGCAAAAACGGCTGATTTTCGACAAAAGAGATAACACCCCCCCATTACGTCATGCTTCAGAAATGTGGAAAATGGTCCGTTTTCAAATGTTTTATTTTTGAACGTCAGTTCACATTTGTAGGTGGATCATCAGTGTTAGAGCTCAAATTAGCATGTTTAAAGTGATTTTCATGCTTCCAGGGGCCCAAAACACAAGATTTATGGAATGGTTAAAAGTGCATGAAAATGGCCAATTTACTCACTCTGAGTTCTCAAAAAGGGTTTCTTCACCCCGGGAAGTTAATTAAATACCATTTGGAGGCATTTAATGTTCGAGCAAAAACGGCAGATTTTCGACAAAAGAGATAACACCCCCCCATTACGTCATGCTTCAGAAATGTGGAAAATGGTCCGTTTTCAAATGTTTTATTTTTGAACATCAGTTCACATTTGTAGGTGGATCATCAGTGTTAGAGCTAAAATTAGCATGTTTAAAGTGATTTTCATGCTTCCAGGGGCTCGGGAAGTTAATTAAATACCATTTGGAGGCATTTAATGTTCGAGCAAAAACGGCTGATTTTCGACAAAAGAGATAACACCCCCCCATTACGTCATGCTTCAGAAATGTGGAAAATGGTCCGTTTTCAAATGTTTTATTTTTGAACGTCAGTTCACATTTGTAGGTGGATCATCAGTGTTAGAGCTAAAATTAGCATGTTTAAAGTTATTTTCATGCTTCCAGGGGCTCGGGAAGTTAATTAAATACCATTTGGAGGCATTTAATGTTCGAGCAAAAACGGCTGATTTTCGACAAAAGAGATAACACCCCCCCATTACGTCATGCTTCAGAAATGTGGAAAATGGTCCGTTTTCAAATGTTTTATTTTTGAACGTCAGTTCACATTTGTAGGTGGATCATCAGTGTTAGAGCTAAAATTAGCATGTTTAAAGTGATTTTCATGCTTCCAGGGGCCCAAAACACAAGATTTATGGAATGGTTAAAAGAGCATGAAAATGGCCAATTTACTCACTCTGAGTTCTCAAAAAGGGTTTCTTCACCCCGGGAAGTTAATTAAATACCATTTGGAGGCATTTAATGTTCGAGCAAAAACGGCTGATTTTCGACAAAAGAGATAACACCCCCCCATTACGTCATGCTTCAGAAATGTGGAAAATGGTCCGTTTTCAAATGTTTTATTTTTGAACGTCAGTTCACATTTGTAGGTGGATCATCAGTGTTAGAGCTAAAATTAGCATGTTTAAATTGATTTTCATGCTTCCAGGGGCCCAAAACACAAGATTTATGGAATGGTTAAAAGTGCATGAAAATGGCCAATTTACTCACTCTGAGTTCTCAAAAAGGGTTTCTTCACCCCGGGAAGTTAATTAAATACCATTTGGAGGCATTTAATGTTCGAGCAAAAATGGCTGATTTTCGACAAAAGAGATAACACCCCCCCATTACGTCATTCTTCAGAAATGTGGAAAATGGTCCGTTTTCAAATGTTTTATTTTTGAACGTCAGTTCACATTTGTAGGTGGATCATCAGTGTTAGAGCTAAAATTAGCATGTTTAAAGTGATTTTCATGCTTCCAGGGGCTCGGGAAGTGAAATAAATACCATTTGGAGGCATTTAATGTTCGAGCAAAAACGGCTGATTTTCGACAAAAGAGATAACACCCCCCCATTACGTCATGCTTCAGAAATGTGGAAAATGGTCCGTTTTCAAATGTTTTATTTTTGAACGTCAGTTCACATTTGTAGGTGGATCATCAGTGTTAGAGCTCAAATTAGCATGTTTAAAGTGATTTTCATGCTTCCAGGGGCCCAAAACACAAGATTTATGGAATGGTTAAAAGTGCATGAAAATGGCCAATTTACTCACTCTGAGTTCTCAAAAAGGGTTTCTTCACCCCGGGAAGTTAATTAAATACCATTTGGAGGCATTTAATGTTCGAGCAAAAACGGCAGATTTTCGACAAAAGAGATAACACCCCCCCATTACGTCATGCTTCAGAAATGTGGAAAATGGTCCGTTTTCAAATGTTTTATTTTTGAACGTCAGTTCACATTTGTAGGTGGATCATCAGTGTTAGAGCTAAAATTAGCATGTTTAAAGTGATTTTCATGCTTCCAGGGGCTCGGGAAGTTAATTAAATACCATTTGGAGGCATTTAATGTTCGAGCAAAAACGGCTGATTTTCGACAAAAGAGATAACACCCCCCCATTACGTCATGCTTCAGAAATGTGGAAAATGGTCCGTTTTCAAATGTTTTATTTTTGAACGTCAGTTCACATTTGTAGGTGGATCATCAGTGTTAGAGCTAAAATTAGCATGTTTAAAGTTATTTTCATGCTTCCAGGGGCTCGGGAAGTTAATTAAATACCATTTGGAGGCATTTAATGTTCGAGCAAAAACGGCTGATTTTCGACAAAAGAGATAACACCCCCCCATTACGTCATGCTTCAGAAATGTGGAAAATGGTCCGTTTTCAAATGTTTTATTTTTGAACGTCAGTTCACATTTGTAGGTGGATCATCAGTGTTAGAGCTAAAATTAGCATGTTTAAAGTGATTTTCATGCTTCCAGGGGCCCAAAACACAAGATTTATGGAATGGTTAAAAGAGCATGAAAATGGCCAATTTACTCACTCTGAGTTCTCAAAAAGGGTTTCTTCACCCCGGGAAGTTAATTAAATACCATTTGGAGGCATTTAATGTTCGAGCAAAAACGGCTGATTTTCGACAAAAGAGATAACACCCCCCCATTACGTCATGCTTCAGAAATGTGGAAAATGGTCCGTTTTCAAATGTTTTATTTTTGAACGTCAGTTCACATTTGTAGGTGGATCATCAGTGTTAGAGCTAAAATTAGCATGTTTAAATTGATTTTCATGCTTCCAGGGGCCGAAAACACAAGATTTATGGAATGGTTAAAAGTGCATGAAAATGGCCAATTTACTCACTCTGAGTTCTCAAAAAGGGTTTCTTCACCCCGGGAAGTTAATTAAATACCATTTGGAGGCATTTAATGTTCGAGCAAAAATGGCTGATTTTCGACAAAAGAGATAACACCCCCCCATTACGTCATGCTTCAGAAATGTGGAAAATGGTCCGTTTTCAAATGTTTTATTTTTGAACGTCAGTTCACATTTGTAGGTGGATCATCAGTGTTAGAGCTAAAATTAGCATGTTTAAAGTGATTTTCATGCTTCCAGGGGCTCGGGAAGTGAAATAAATACCATTTGGAGGCATTTAATGTTCGAGCAAAAACGGCTGATTTTCGACAAAAGAGATAACACCCCCCCATTACGTCATGCTTCAGAAATGTGGAAAATGGTCCATTTTCAAATGTTTTATTTTTGAACGTCAGTTCACATTTGTAGGTGGATCATCAGTGTTAGAGCTAAAATTAGCATGTTTAAAGTGATTTTCATGCTTCCAGGGGCTCGGGAAGTTAATTAAATACCATTTGGAGGCATTTAATGTTCGAGCAAAAACGGCTGATTTTCGACAAAAGAGATAACACCCCCCCATTACGTCATGCTTCAGAAATGTGGAAAATGGTCCGTTTTCAAATGTTTTATTTTTGAACGTCAGTTCACATTTGTAGGTGGATCATCAGTGTTAGAGCTAAAATTAGCATGTTTAAAGTGATTTTCATGCTTCCAGGGGCCCAAAACAACAGATTAATGGAATGGTTAAAAGTGCATGAAAATGGCCAATTTACTCACTCTGAGTTCTCAAAAAGGGTTTCTTCACCCCGGGAAGTTAATTAAATACCATTTGGAGGCATTTAATGTTCGAGCAAAAATGGCTGATTTTCGACAAAAGAGATAACACCCCCCCATTACGTCATGCTTCAGAAATGTGGAAAATGGTCCGTTTTCAAATGTTTTATTTTTGAACGTCAGTTCACATTTGTAGGTGGATCATCAGTGTTAGAGCTAAAATTAGCATGTTTAAAGTGATTTTCATGCTTCCAGGGGCTCGGGAAGTTAATTAAATACCATTTGGAGGCATTTAATGTTCGAGCAAAAACGGCTGATTTTCGACAAAAGAGATAACACCCCCCCATAACGTCATGCTTAAGAAATGTGGAAAATGGTCCGTTTTCAAATGTTTTATTTTTGAACGTCAGTTCACATTTGTAGGTGGATCATCAGTGTTAGAGCTAAAATTAGCATGTTTAAAGTGATTTTCATGCTTCCAGGGGCCCAAAACACAAGATTTATGGAATGGTTAAAAGTGCATGAAAATGGCCAATTTACTCACTCTGAGTTCTCAAAAAGGGTTTCTTCACCCCGGGAAAATAATTAAATACCATTTGGAGGCATTTAATGTTCGAGCAAAAACGGCTGATTTTCGACAAAAGAGATAACACCCCCCCATTACGTCATTCTTCAGAAATGTGGAAAATGGTCCGTTTTCAAATGTTTTATTTTTGAACGTCAGTTCACATTTGTAGGTGGATCATCAGTGTTAGAGCTAAAATTAGCATGTTTAAAGTGATTTTCATGCTTCCAGGGGCTCGGGAAGTGAAATAAATACCATTTGGAGGCATTTAATGTTCGAGCAAAAACGGCTGATTTTCGACAAAAGAGATAACACCCCCCATTACGTCATGCTTCAGAAATGTGGAAAATGGTCCGTTTTCAAATGTTTTATTTTTGAACGTCAGTTCACATTTGTAGGTGGATCATCAGTGTTAGAGCTAAAATTAGCATGTTTAAAGTGATTTTCATGCTTCCAGGGGCTCGGGAAGTGAAATAAATACCATTTGGAGGCATTTAATGTTCGAGCAAAAACGGCTGATTTTCGACAAAAGAGATAACACCCCCCCATTACGTCATGCTTCAGAAATGTGGAAAATGGTCCGTTTTCAAATGTTTTATTTTTGAACGTCAGTTCACATTTGTAGGTGGATCATCAGTGTTAGAGCTAAAATTAGCATGTTTAAAGTGATTTTCATGCTTCCAGGGGCTCGGGAAGTTAATTAAATACCATTTGGAGGCATTTAATGTTCGAGCAAAAACGGCTGATTTTCGACAAAAGAGATAACACCCCCCCATTACGTCATGCTTCAGAAATGTGGAAAATGGTCCGTTTTCAAATGTTTTATTTTTGAACGTCAGTTCACATTTGTAGGTGGATCATCAGTGTTAGAGCTAAAATTAGCATGTTTAAAGTGATTTTCATGCTTCCAGGGGCCCAAAACAACAGATTAATGGAATGGTTAAAAGTGCATGAAAATGGCCAATTTACTCACTCTGAGTTCTCAAAAAGGGTTTCTTCACCCCGGGAAGTTAATTAAATACCATTTGGAGGCATTTAATGTTCGAGCAAAAACGGCTGATTTTCGACAAAAGAGATAACACCCCCCCATTACGTCATGCTTCAGAAATGTGGAAAATGGTCCGTTTTCAAATGTTTTATTTTTGAACGTCAGTTCACATTTGTAGGTGGATCATCAGTGTTAGAGCTAAAATTAGCATGTTTAAAGTGATTTTCATGCTTCCAGGGGCTCGGGAAGTTAATTAAATACCATTTGGAGGCATTTAATGTTCGAGCAAAAACGGCTGATTTTCGACAAAAGAGATAACACCCCCCCATAACGTCATGCTTAAGAAATGTGGAAAATGGTCCGTTTTCAAATGTTTTATTTTTGAACGTCAGTTCACATTTGTAGGTGGATCATCAGTGTTAGAGCTAAAATTAGCATGTTTAAAGTGATTTTCATGCTTCCAGGGGCCCAAAACACAAGATTTATGGAATGGTTAAAAGTGCATGAAAATGGCCAATTTACTCACTCTGAGTTCTCAAAAAGGGTTTCTTCACCCCGGGAAGTTAATTAAATACCATTTGGAGGCATTTAATGTTAGAGCAAAAACGGCTGATTTTCGACAAAAGAGATAACACCCCCCCATTACGTCATGCTTCAGAAATGTGGAAAATGGTCCGTTTTCAAATGTTTTATTTTTGAACGTCAGTTCAAATTTGTAGGTGGATCATCAGTGTTACAGCTAAAATTAGCATGTTTAAAGTGATTTTCATGCTTCCAGGGGCTCGGGAAAATAATTAAATACCATTTGGAGGCATTTAATGTTCGAGCAAAAACGGCTGATTTTCGACAAAAGAGATAACACCCCCCATTACGTCATTCTTCAGAAATGTGGAAAATGGTCCGTTTTCAAATGTTTTATTTTTGAACGTCAGTTCACATTTGTAGGTGGATCATCAGTGTTAGAGCTAAAATTAGCATGTTTAAAGTGATTTTCATGCTTCCAGGGGCTCGGGAAGTGAAATAAATACCATTTGGAGGCATTTAATGTTCGAGCAAAAACGGCTGATTTTCGACAAAAGAGATAACACCCCCCATTACGTCATGCTTCAGAAATGTGGAAAATGGTCCGTTTTCAAATGTTTTATTTTTGAACGTCAGTTCACATTTGTAGGTGGATCATCAGTGTTAGAGCTAAAATTAGCATGTTTAAAGTGATTTTCATGCTTCCAGGGGCTCGGGAAGTGAAATAAATACCATTTGGAGGCATTTAATGTTCGAGCAAAAACGGCTGATTTTCGACAAAAGAGATAACACCCCCCCATTACGTCATGCTTCAGAAATGTGGAAAATGGTCCGTTTTCAAATGTTTTATTTTTGAACGTCAGTTCACATTTGTAGGTGGATCATCAGTGTTAGAGCTAAAATTAGCATGTTTAAAGTGATTTTCATGCTTCCAGGGGCCCAAAACAACAGATTAATGGAATGGTTAAAAGTGCATGAAAATGGCCAATTTACTCACTCTGAGTTCTCAAAAAGGGTTTCTTCACCCCGGGAAGTTAATTAAATACCATTTGGAGGCATTTAATGTTCGAGCAAAAACGGCTGATTTTCGACAAAAGAGATAACACCCCCCCATTACGTCATGCTTCAGAAATGTGGAAAATGGTCCGTTTTCAAATGTTTTATTTTTGAACGTCAGTTCACATTTGTAGGTGGATCATCAGTGTTAGAGCTAAAATTAACATGTTTAAAGTGATTTTCATGCTTCCAGGGGCTCGGGAAGTTAATTAAATACCATTTGGAGGCATTTAATGTTCGAGCAAAAACGGCTGATTTTCGACAAAAGAGATAACACCCCCCCATTACGTCATGCTTCAGAAATGTGGAAAATGGTCCGTTTTTAAATGTTTTATTTTTGAACGTCAGTTCACATTTGTAGGTGGATCATCAGTCTTAGAGCTCAAATTAGCATGTTTAAAGTGATTTTCATGCTTCCAGGGGCCCAAAACACAAGATTTATGGAATGGTTAAAAGTGCATGAAAATGGCCAATTTACTCACTCTGAGTTCTCAAAAAGGGTTTCTTCACCCCGGGAAGTTAATTAAATACCATTTGGAGGCATTTAATGTTCGAGCAAAAACGGCAGATTTTCGACAAAAGAGATAACACCCCCCCATTACGTCATGCTTCAGAAATGTGGAAAATGGTCCGTTTTCAAATGTTTTATTTTTGAACGTCAGTTCACATTTGTAGGTGGATCATCAGTGTTAGAGCTAAAATTAGCATGTTTAAAGTGATTTTCATGCTTCCAGGGGCTCGGGAAGTTAATTAAATACCATTTGGAGGCATTTAATGTTCGAGCAAAAACGGCTGATTTTCGACAAAAGAGATAACACCCCCATTACGTCATGCTTCAGAAATGTGGAAAATGGTCCGTTTTCAAATGTTTTATTTTTGAACGTCAGTTCACAGTTGTAGGTGGATCATCAGTGTTAGAGCTAAAATTAGCATGTTTAAAGTGATTTTCATGCTTCCAGGGGCTCGGGAAGTGAAATAAATACCATTTGGAGGCATTTAATGTTCGAGCAAAAACGGCTGATTATCGACAAAAGAGATAACACCCCCCCATTAAGTCATGCTTCAGAAATGTGGAAAATGGTCCGTTTTCAAATGTTTTATTTTTGAACGTCAGTTCACATTTGTAGGTGGATCATCAGTGTTAGAGCTAAAATTAGCATGTTTAAAGTGATTTTCATGCTTCCAGGGGCTCGGGAAGTTAATTAAATACCATTTGGAGGCATTTAATGTTCGAGCAAAAACGGCTGATTTTCGACAAAAGAGATAACACCCCCCCATTACGTCATGCTTCAGAAATGTGGAAAATGGTCCGTTTTCAAATGTTTTATTTTTGAACGTCAGTTCACATTTGTAGGTGGATCATCAGTGTTAGAGCTAAAATTAGCATGTTTAAAGTGATTTTCATGCTTCCAGGGGCCCAAAACACAAGATTAATGGAATGGTTAAAAGTGCATGAAAATGGCCAATTTACTCACTCTGAGTTCTCAAAAAGGGTTTCTTCACCCCGGGAAGTTAATTAAATACCATTTGGAGGCATTTAATGTTCGAGCAAAAACGGCTGATTTTCGACAAAAGAGATAACACCCCCCCATTACGTCATGCTTCAGAAATGTGGAAAATGGTCCGTTTTCAAATGTTTTATTTTTGAACGTCAGTTCACATTTGTAGGTGGATCATCAGTGTTAGAGCTAAAATTAGCATGTTTAAAGTGATTTTCATGCTTGCAGGGGCCCAAAACACAAGATTAATGGAATGGTTAAAAGTGCATGAAAATGGCCAATTTACTCACTCTGAGTTCTCAAAAAGGGTTTCTTCACCCCGGGAAGTGAAATAAATACCATTTGGAGGCATTTAATGTTCGAGCAAAAACGGCTGATTTTCGACAAAAGAGATAACACCCCCCCATTACGTCATGCTTCAGAAATGTGGAAAATGGTCCGTTTTCAAATGTTTTATTTTTGAACGTCAGTTCACATTTGTAGGTGGATCATCAGTGTTAGAGCTAAAATTAGCATGTTTAAAGTGATTTTCATGCTTCCAGGGGCTCGGGAAGTTAATTAAATACCATTTGGAGGCATTTAATGTTCGAGCAAAAACGGCTGATTTTCGACAAAAGAGATAACACCCCCCCATTACGTCATGCTTCAGAAATGTGGAAAATGGTCTGTTTTCAAATGTTTTATTTTTGAACGTCAGTTCACATTTGTAGGTGGATCATCAGTGTTAGAGCTAAAATTAGCATGTTTAAAGTGATTTTCATGCTTCCAGGGGCCCAAAACACAAGATTTATGGAATGGTTAAAAGTGCATGAAAATGGCCAATGTACTCACTCTGAGTTCTCAAAAAGGGTTTCTTCACCCCGGGAAGTTAATTAAATACCATTTGGAGGCATTTAATGTTCGAGCAAAAACGGCTGATTTTCGACAAAAGAGATAACACCCCCCCATTACGTCATGCTTCAGAAATGTGGAAAATGGTCCGTTTTCAAATGTTTTATTTTTGAACGTCAGTTCACATTTGTAGGTGGATCATCAGTGTTAGAGCTAAAATTAGCATGTTTAAAGTGATTTTCATGCTTCCAGGGGCTCGGGAAGTTAATTAAATACCATTTGGAGGCATTTAATGTTCGAGCAAAAACGGCTGATTTTCGACAAAAGAGATAACACCCCCCCATTACGTCATGCTTCAGAAATGTGGAAAATGGTCCGTTTTCAAATGTTTTATTTTTGAACGTCAGTTCACATTTGTAGGTGGATCATCAGTGTTAGAGCTAAAATTAGCATGTTTAAAGTGATTTTCATGCTTCCAGGGGCCCAAAACACAAGATTTATGGAATGGTTAAAAGTGCATGAAAATGGCCAATTTACTCACTCTGAGTTCTCTAAAAGGGTTTCTTCACCCCGGGAAGTTAATTAAATACCATTTGGAGGCATTTAATATTCGAGCAAAAACGGCTGATTTTCGACAAAAGAGATAACACCCCCCCATTACGTCATGCTTCAGAAATGTGGAAAATGGTCCGTTTTCAAATGTTTTATTTTTGAACGTCAGTTCACATTTGTAGGTGGATCATCAGTGTTAGAGCTAAAATTAGCATGTTTAAAGTGATTTTCATGCTTCCAGGGGCTCGGGAAGTTAATTAAATACCATTTGGAGGCATTTAATGTTCGAGCAAAAACGGCTGATTTTCGACAAAAGAGATAACACCCCCCCCCATTACGTCATGCTTCAGAAATGTGGAAAATGGTCCGTTTTCAAATGTTTTATTTTTGAACGTCAGTTCACATTTGTAGGTGGATCATCAGTGTTAGAGCTAAAATTAGCATGTTTAAAGTGATTTTCATGCTTCCAGGGGCTCGGGAAGTTAATTAAATACCATTTGGAGGCATTTAATGTTCGAGCAAAAACGGCTGATTTTCGACAAAAGAGATAACACCCCCCCATTACGTCATGCTTCAGAAATGTGGAAAATGGTCCGTTTTCAAATGTTTTATTTTTGAACGTCAGTTCACATTTGTAGGTGGATCATCAGTGTTAGAGCTAAAATTAGCATGTTTAAAGTGATTTTCATGCTTCCAGGGGCTCGGGAAGTGAAATAAATACCATTTGGAGGCATTTAATGTTCGAGCAAAAACGGCTGATTTTCGACAAAAGAGATAACACCCCCCATTACGTCATGCTTCAGAAATGTGGAAAATGGTCCGTTTTCAAATGTTTTATTTTTGAACGTCAGTTCACATTTGTAGGTGGATCATCAGTGTTAGAGCTAAAATTAGCATGTTTAAAGTGATTTTCATGCTTCCAGGGGCTCGGGAAGTTAATTAAATACCATTTGGAGGCATTTAATGTTCGAGCAAAAACGGCTGATTTTCGACAAAAGAGATAACACCCCCCCATTACGTCATGCTTCAGAAATGTGGAAAATGGTCCGTTTTCAAATGTTTTATTTTTGAACGTCAGTTCACATTTGTAGGTGGATCATCAGTGTTAGAGCTAAAATTAGCATGTTTAAAGTGATTTTCATGCTTCCAGGGGCCCAAAACACAAGATTTATGGAATGGTTAAAAGTGCATGAAAATGGCCAATTTACTCACTCTGAGTTCTCAAAAAGGGTTTCTTCACCCCGGGAAGTGAAATAAATACCATTTGGAAGCATTTAATGTTCGAGCAAAAACGGCTGATTTTTGACAAAAGAGATAACACCCCCCCATTACGTCATGCTTCAGAAATGTGGAAAATGGTCCGTTTTCAAATGTTTTATTTTTGAACGTCAGTTCACATTTGTAGGTGGATCATCAGTGTTAGAGCTAAAATTAGCATGTTTAAAGTGATTTTCATGCTTCCAGGGGCTCGGGAAGTGAAATAAATACCATTTGGAGGCATTTAATGTTCGAGCAAAAACGGCTGATTTTCGACAAAAGAGATAACACCCCCCCATTACGTCATGCTTCAGAAATGTGGAAAATGGTCCGTTTTCAAATGTTTTATTTTTGAACGTCAGTTCACATTTGTAGGTGGATCATCAGTGTTAGAGCTAAAATTAGCATGTTTAAAGTGATTTTCATGCTTCCAGGGGCCCAAAACACAAGATTAATGGAATGGTTAAAAGTGCATGAAAATGGCCAATTTACTCACTCTGAGTTCTCAAAAAGGGTTTCTTCACCCCGGGAAGTGAAATAAATACCATTTGGAGGCATTTAATGTTCGAGCAAAAACGGCAGATTTTCGACAAAAGAGATAACACCCCCCCATTACGTCATGCTTCAGAAATGTGGAAAATGGTCCGTTTTCAAATGTTTTATTTTTGAACGTCAGTTCACATTTGTAGGTGGATCATCAGTGTTAGAGATAAAATTAGCATGTTTAAAGTGATTTTCATGCTTCCAGGGGCTCGGGAAGTGAAATAAATACCATTTGGAGGCATTTAATGTTCGAGCAAAAACGGCTGATTTTCGACAAAAGAGATAACACCCCCCCATTACGTCATGCTTCAGAAATGTGGAAAATGGTCCGTTTTCAAATGTTTTATTTTTGAACGTCAGTTCACATTTGTAGGTGGATCATCAGTGTTAGAGCTAAAATTAGCATGTTTAAAGTGATTTTCATGCTTCCAGGGGCCCAAAACACAAGATTTATGGAATGGTTAAAAGTGCATGAAAATGGCCAATTTACTCACTCTGAGTTCTCAAAAAGGGTTTCTTCACCCCGGGAAGTGAAATAAATACCATTTGGAGGCATTTAATGTTCGAGCAAAAACGGCTGATTTTCGACAAAAGAGATAACACCCCCCCATTACGTCATGCTTCAGAAATGTGGAAAATGGTCCGTTTTCAAATGTTTTATTTTTGAACGTCAGTTCACATTTGTAGGTGGATCATCAGTGTTAGAGCTAAAATTAGCATATTTAAAGTGATTTTCATGCTTCCAGGGGCTCGGGAAGTGAAATAAATACCATTTGGAGGCATTTAATGTTCGAGCAAAAACGGCTGATTTTCGACAAAAGAGATAACACCCCCCCATTACGTCATGCTTCAGAAATGTGGAAAATGGTCCGTTTTCAAATGTTTTATTTTTGAACGTCAGTTCACATTTGTAGGTGGATCATCAGTGTTAGAGCTAAAATTAGCATGTTTAAAGTGATTTTCATGCTTCCAGGGGCTCGGGAAGTGAAATAAATACCATTTGGAGGCATTTAATGTTCGAGCAAAAACGGCTGATTTTCGACAAAAGAGATAACACCCCCCCATTACGTCATGCTTCAGAAATGTGGAAAATGGTCCGTTTTCAAATGTTTTATTTTTGAATGTCAGTTCACATTTGTAGGTGGATCATCAGTGTTAGAGCTAAAATTAGCATGTTTAAAGTGATTTTCATGCTTCCAGGGGCCCAAAACACAAGATTAATGGAATGGTTAAAAGTGCATGAAAATGGCCAATTTACTCACTCTGAGTTCTCAAAAAGGGTTTCTTCACCCCGGGAAGTTAATTAAATACCATTTGGAGGCATTTAATATTCGAGCAAAAACGGCTGATTTTCGACAAAAGAGATAACACCCCCCCATTACGTCATGCTTCAGAAATGTGGAAAATGGTCCGTTTTCAAATGTTTTATTTTTGAACGTCAGTTCACATTTGTAGGTGGATCATCAGTGTTAGAGCTAAAATTAGCATGTTTAAAGTGATTTTCATGCTTCCAGGGGCCCAAAACAACAGATTAATGGAATGGTTAAAAGTGCATGAAAATGGCCAATTTACTCACTCTGAGTTCTCAAAAAGGGTTTCTTCACCCCGGGAAGTTAATTAAATACCATTTGGAGGCATTTAATGTTCGAGCAAAAACGGCTGATTTTCGACAAAAGAGATAACACCCCCCCATTACGTCATGCTTCAGAAATGTGGAAAATGGTCCGTTTTCAAATGTTTTATTTTTGAACGTCAGTTCACATTTGTAGGTGGATCATCAGTGTTAGAGCTAAAATTAACATGTTTAAAGTGATTTTCATGCTTCCAGGGGCTCGGGAAGTTAATTAAATACCATTTGGAGGCATTTAATGTTCGAGCAAAAACGGCTGATTTTCGACAAAAGAGATAACACCCCCCCATTACGTCATGCTTCAGAAATGTGGAAAATGGTCCGTTTTTAAATGTTTTATTTTTGAACGTCAGTTCACATTTGTAGGTGGATCATCAGTCTTAGAGCTCAAATTAGCATGTTTAAAGTGATTTTCATGCTTCCAGGGGCCCAAAACACAAGATTTATGGAATGGTTAAAAGTGCATGAAAATGGCCAATTTACTCACTCTGAGTTCTCAAAAAGGGTTTCTTCACCCCGGGAAGTTAATTAAATACCATTTGGAGGCATTTAATGTTCGAGCAAAAACGGCAGATTTTCGACAAAAGAGATAACACCCCCCCATTACGTCATGCTTCAGAAATGTGGAAAATGGTCCGTTTTCAAATGTTTTATTTTTGAACGTCAGTTCACATTTGTAGGTGGATCATCAGTGTTAGAGCTAAAATTAGCATGTTTAAAGTGATTTTCATGCTTCCAGGGGCTCGGGAAGTTAATTAAATACCATTTGGAGGCATTTAATGTTCGAGCAAAAACGGCTGATTTTCGACAAAAGAGATAACACCCCCATTACGTCATGCTTCAGAAATGTGGAAAATGGTCCGTTTTCAAATGTTTTATTTTTGAACGTCAGTTCACAGTTGTAGGTGGATCATCAGTGTTAGAGCTAAAATTAGCATGTTTAAAGTGATTTTCATGCTTCCAGGGGCTCGGGAAGTGAAATAAATACCATTTGGAGGCATTTAATGTTCGAGCAAAAACGGCTGATTATCGACAAAAGAGATAACACCCCCCCATTAAGTCATGCTTCAGAAATGTGGAAAATGGTCCGTTTTCAAATGTTTTATTTTTGAACGTCAGTTCACATTTGTAGGTGGATCATCAGTGTTAGAGCTAAAATTAGCATGTTTAAAGTGATTTTCATGCTTCCAGGGGCTCGGGAAGTTAATTAAATACCATTTGGAGGCATTTAATGTTCGAGCAAAAACGGCTGATTTTCGACAAAAGAGATAACACCCCCCCATTACGTCATGCTTCAGAAATGTGGAAAATGGTCCGTTTTCAAATGTTTTATTTTTGAACGTCAGTTCACATTTGTAGGTGGATCATCAGTGTTAGAGCTAAAATTAGCATGTTTAAAGTGATTTTCATGCTTCCAGGGGCCCAAAACACAAGATTAATGGAATGGTTAAAAGTGCATGAAAATGGCCAATTTACTCACTCTGAGTTCTCAAAAAGGGTTTCTTCACCCCGGGAAGTTAATTAAATACCATTTGGAGGCATTTAATGTTCGAGCAAAAACGGCTGATTTTCGACAAAAGAGATAACACCCCCCCATTACGTCATGCTTCAGAAATGTGGAAAATGGTCCGTTTTCAAATGTTTTATTTTTGAACGTCAGTTCACATTTGTAGGTGGATCATCAGTGTTAGAGCTAAAATTAGCATGTTTAAAGTGATTTTCATGCTTGCAGGGGCCCAAAACACAAGATTAATGGAATGGTTAAAAGTGCATGAAAATGGCCAATTTACTCACTCTGAGTTCTCAAAAAGGGTTTCTTCACCCCGGGAAGTGAAATAAATACCATTTGGAGGCATTTAATGTTCGAGCAAAAACGGCTGATTTTCGACAAAAGAGATAACACCCCCCCATTACGTCATGCTTCAGAAATGTGGAAAATGGTCCGTTTTCAAATGTTTTATTTTTGAACGTCAGTTCACATTTGTAGGTGGATCATCAGTGTTAGAGCTAAAATTAGCATGTTTAAAGTGATTTTCATGCTTCCAGGGGCTCGGGAAGTTAATTAAATACCATTTGGAGGCATTTAATGTTCGAGCAAAAACGGCTGATTTTCGACAAAAGAGATAACACCCCCCCATTACGTCATGCTTCAGAAATGTGGAAAATGGTCTGTTTTCAAATGTTTTATTTTTGAACGTCAGTTCACATTTGTAGGTGGATCATCAGTGTTAGAGCTAAAATTAGCATGTTTAAAGTGATTTTCATGCTTCCAGGGGCCCAAAACACAAGATTTATGGAATGGTTAAAAGTGCATGAAAATGGCCAATGTACTCACTCTGAGTTCTCAAAAAGGGTTTCTTCACCCCGGGAAGTTAATTAAATACCATTTGGAGGCATTTAATGTTCGAGCAAAAACGGCTGATTTTCGACAAAAGAGATAACACCCCCCCATTACGTCATGCTTCAGAAATGTGGAAAATGGTCCGTTTTCAAATGTTTTATTTTTGAACGTCAGTTCACATTTGTAGGTGGATCATCAGTGTTAGAGCTAAAATTAGCATGTTTAAAGTGATTTTCATGCTTCCAGGGGCTCGGGAAGTTAATTAAATACCATTTGGAGGCATTTAATGTTCGAGCAAAAACGGCTGATTTTCGACAAAAGAGATAACACCCCCCCATTACGTCATGCTTCAGAAATGTGGAAAATGGTCCGTTTTCAAATGTTTTATTTTTGAACGTCAGTTCACATTTGTAGGTGGATCATCAGTGTTAGAGCTAAAATTAGCATGTTTAAAGTGATTTTCATGCTTCCAGGGGCCCAAAACACAAGATTTATGGAATGGTTAAAAGTGCATGAAAATGGCCAATTTACTCACTCTGAGTTCTCTAAAAGGGTTTCTTCACCCCGGGAAGTTAATTAAATACCATTTGGAGGCATTTAATATTCGAGCAAAAACGGCTGATTTTCGACAAAAGAGATAACACCCCCCCATTACGTCATGCTTCAGAAATGTGGAAAATGGTCCGTTTTCAAATGTTTTATTTTTGAACGTCAGTTCACATTTGTAGGTGGATCATCAGTGTTAGAGCTAAAATTAGCATGTTTAAAGTGATTTTCATGCTTCCAGGGGCTCGGGAAGTTAATTAAATACCATTTGGAGGCATTTAATGTTCGAGCAAAAACGGCTGATTTTCGACAAAAGAGATAACACCCCCCCCCATTACGTCATGCTTCAGAAATGTGGAAAATGGTCCGTTTTCAAATGTTTTATTTTTGAACGTCAGTTCACATTTGTAGGTGGATCATCAGTGTTAGAGCTAAAATTAGCATGTTTAAAGTGATTTTCATGCTTCCAGGGGCTCGGGAAGTTAATTAAATACCATTTGGAGGCATTTAATGTTCGAGCAAAAACGGCTGATTTTCGACAAAAGAGATAACACCCCCCCATTACGTCATGCTTCAGAAATGTGGAAAATGGTCCGTTTTCAAATGTTTTATTTTTGAACGTCAGTTCACATTTGTAGGTGGATCATCAGTGTTAGAGCTAAAATTAGCATGTTTAAAGTGATTTTCATGCTTCCAGGGGCTCGGGAAGTGAAATAAATACCATTTGGAGGCATTTAATGTTCGAGCAAAAACGGCTGATTTTCGACAAAAGAGATAACACCCCCCATTACGTCATGCTTCAGAAATGTGGAAAATGGTCCGTTTTCAAATGTTTTATTTTTGAACGTCAGTTCACATTTGTAGGTGGATCATCAGTGTTAGAGCTAAAATTAGCATGTTTAAAGTGATTTTCATGCTTCCAGGGGCTCGGGAAGTTAATTAAATACCATTTGGAGGCATTTAATGTTCGAGCAAAAACGGCTGATTTTCGACAAAAGAGATAACACCCCCCCATTACGTCATGCTTCAGAAATGTGGAAAATGGTCCGTTTTCAAATGTTTTATTTTTGAACGTCAGTTCACATTTGTAGGTGGATCATCAGTGTTAGAGCTAAAATTAGCATGTTTAAAGTGATTTTCATGCTTCCAGGGGCCCAAAACACAAGATTTATGGAATGGTTAAAAGTGCATGAAAATGGCCAATTTACTCACTCTGAGTTCTCAAAAAGGGTTTCTTCACCCCGGGAAGTGAAATAAATACCATTTGGAAGCATTTAATGTTCGAGCAAAAACGGCTGATTTTTGACAAAAGAGATAACACCCCCCCATTACGTCATGCTTCAGAAATGTGGAAAATGGTCCGTTTTCAAATGTTTTATTTTTGAACGTCAGTTCACATTTGTAGGTGGATCATCAGTGTTAGAGCTAAAATTAGCATGTTTAAAGTGATTTTCATGCTTCCAGGGGCTCGGGAAGTGAAATAAATACCATTTGGAGGCATTTAATGTTCGAGCAAAAACGGCTGATTTTCGACAAAAGAGATAACACCCCCCCATTACGTCATGCTTCAGAAATGTGGAAAATGGTCCGTTTTCAAATGTTTTATTTTTGAACGTCAGTTCACATTTGTAGGTGGATCATCAGTGTTAGAGCTAAAATTAGCATGTTTAAAGTGATTTTCATGCTTCCAGGGGCCCAAAACACAAGATTAATGGAATGGTTAAAAGTGCATGAAAATGGCCAATTTACTCACTCTGAGTTCTCAAAAAGGGTTTCTTCACCCCGGGAAGTGAAATAAATACCATTTGGAGGCATTTAATGTTCGAGCAAAAACGGCAGATTTTCGACAAAAGAGATAACACCCCCCCATTACGTCATGCTTCAGAAATGTGGAAAATGGTCCGTTTTCAAATGTTTTATTTTTGAACGTCAGTTCACATTTGTAGGTGGATCATCAGTGTTAGAGATAAAATTAGCATGTTTAAAGTGATTTTCATGCTTCCAGGGGCTCGGGAAGTGAAATAAATACCATTTGGAGGCATTTAATGTTCGAGCAAAAACGGCTGATTTTCGACAAAAGAGATAACACCCCCCCATTACGTCATGCTTCAGAAATGTGGAAAATGGTCCGTTTTCAAATGTTTTATTTTTGAACGTCAGTTCACATTTGTAGGTGGATCATCAGTGTTAGAGCTAAAATTAGCATGTTTAAAGTGATTTTCATGCTTCCAGGGGCCCAAAACACAAGATTTATGGAATGGTTAAAAGTGCATGAAAATGGCCAATTTACTCACTCTGAGTTCTCAAAAAGGGTTTCTTCACCCCGGGAAGTGAAATAAATACCATTTGGAGGCATTTAATGTTCGAGCAAAAACGGCTGATTTTCGACAAAAGAGATAACACCCCCCCATTACGTCATGCTTCAGAAATGTGGAAAATGGTCCGTTTTCAAATGTTTTATTTTTGAACGTCAGTTCACATTTGTAGGTGGATCATCAGTGTTAGAGCTAAAATTAGCATATTTAAAGTGATTTTCATGCTTCCAGGGGCTCGGGAAGTGAAATAAATACCATTTGGAGGCATTTAATGTTCGAGCAAAAACGGCTGATTTTCGACAAAAGAGATAACACCCCCCCATTACGTCATGCTTCAGAAATGTGGAAAATGGTCCGTTTTCAAATGTTTTATTTTTGAACGTCAGTTCACATTTGTAGGTGGATCATCAGTGTTAGAGCTAAAATTAGCATGTTTAAAGTGATTTTCATGCTTCCAGGGGCTCGGGAAGTGAAATAAATACCATTTGGAGGCATTTAATGTTCGAGCAAAAACGGCTGATTTTCGACAAAAGAGATAACACCCCCCCATTACGTCATGCTTCAGAAATGTGGAAAATGGTCCGTTTTCAAATGTTTTATTTTTGAATGTCAGTTCACATTTGTAGGTGGATCATCAGTGTTAGAGCTAAAATTAGCATGTTTAAAGTGATTTTCATGCTTCCAGGGGCCCAAAACACAAGATTAATGGAATGGTTAAAAGTGCATGAAAATGGCCAATTTACTCACTCTGAGTTCTCAAAAAGGGTTTCTTCACCCCGGGAAGTTAATTAAATACCATTTGGAGGCATTTAATATTCGAGCAAAAACGGCTGATTTTCGACAAAAGAGATAACACCCCCCCATTACGTCATGCTTCAGAAATGTGGAAAATGGTCCGTTTTCAAATGTTTTATTTTTGAACGTCAGTTCACATTTGTAGGTGGATCATCAGTGTTAGAGCTAAAATTAGCATGTTTAAAGTGATTTTCATGCTTCCAGGGGCTCGGGAAGTTAATTAAATACCATTTGGAGGCATTTAATGTTCGAGCAAAAACGGCTGATTTTCGACAAAAGAGATAACACCCCCCCCCATTACGTCATGCTTCAGAAATGTGGAAAATGGTCCGTTTTCAAATGTTTTATTTTTGAACGTCAGTTCACATTTGTAGATGGATCATCAGTGTTAGAGCAAAAATTAGCATGTTTAAAGTGATTTTCATGCTTCCAGGGGCTCGGGAAGTTAATTAAATACCATTTGGAGGCATTTAATGTTCGAGCAAAAACGGCTGATTTTCGACAAAAGAGATAACACCCCCCCATTACGTCATGCTTCAGAAATGTGGAAAATGGTCCGTTTTCAAATGTTTTATTTTTGAACGTCAGTTCACATTTGTAGGTGGATCATCAGTGTTAGAGCTAAAATTAGCATGTTTAAAGTGATTTTCATGCTTCCAGGGGCTCGGGAAGTGAAATAAATACCATTTGGAGGCATTTAATGTTCGAGCAAAAACGGCTGATTTTCGACAAAAGAGATAACACCCCCCATTACGTCATGCTTCAGAAATGTGGAAAATGGTCCGTTTTCAAATGTTTTATTTTTGAACGTCAGTTCACATTTGTAGGTGGATCATCAGTGTTAGAGCTAAAATTAGCATGTTTAAAGTGATTTTCATGCTTCCAGGGGCTCGGGAAGTTAATTAAATACCATTTGGAGGCATTTAATGTTCGAGCAAAAACGGCTGATTTTCGACAAAAGAGATAACACCCCCCCATTACGTCATGCTTCAGAAATGTGGAAAATGGTCCGTTTTCAAATGTTTTATTTTTGAACGTCAGTTCACATTTGTAGGTGGATCATCAGTGTTAGAGCTAAAATTAGCATGTTTAAAGTGATTTTCATGCTTCCAGGGGCCCAAAACACAAGATTTATGGAATGGTTAAAAGTGCATGAAAATGGCCAATTTACTCACTCTGAGTTCTCAAAAAGGGTTTCTTCACCCCGGGAAGTGAAATAAATACCATTTGGAAGCATTTAATGTTCGAGCAAAAACGGCTGATTTTTGACAAAAGAGATAACACCCCCCCATTACGTCATGCTTCAGAAATGTGGAAAATGGTCCGTTTTCAAATGTTTTATTTTTGAACGTCAGTTCACATTTGTAGGTGGATCATCAGTGTTAGAGCTAAAATTAGCATGTTTAAAGTGATTTTCATGCTTCCAGGGGCTCGGGAAGTGAAATAAATACCATTTGGAGGCATTTAATGTTCGAGCAAAAACGGCTGATTTTCGACAAAAGAGATAACACCCCCCCATTACGTCATGCTTCAGAAATGTGGAAAATGGTCCGTTTTCAAATGTTTTATTTTTGAACGTCAGTTCACATTTGTAGGTGGATCATCAGTGTTAGAGCTAAAATTAGCATGTTTAAAGTGATTTTCATGCTTCCAGGGGCCCAAAACACAAGATTAATGGAATGGTTAAAAGTGCATGAAAATGGCCAATTTACTCACTCTGAGTTCTCAAAAAGGGTTTCTTCACCCCGGGAAGTGAAATAAATACCATTTGGAGGCATTTAATGTTCGAGCAAAAACGGCTGATTTTCGACAAAAGAGATAACACCCCCCCATTACGTCATGCTTCAGAAATGTGGAAAATGGTCCGTTTTCAAATGTTTTATTTTTGAACGTCAGTTCACATTTGTAGGTGGATCATCAGTGTTAGAGCTAAAATTAGCATGTTTAAAGTGATTTTCATGCTTCCAGGGGCTCGGGAAGTGAAATAAATACCATTTGGAGGCATTTAATGTTCGAGCAAAAACGGCTGATTTTCGACAAAAGAGATAACACCCCCCCATTACGTCATGCTTCAGAAATGTGGAAAATGGTCCGTTTTCAAATGTTTTATTTTTGAACGTCAGTTCACATTTGTAGGTGGATCATCAGTGTTAGAGCTAAAATTAGCATGTTTAAAGTGATTTTCATGCTTCCAGGGGCCCAAAACACAAGATTTATGGAATGGTTAAAAGTGCATGAAAATGGCCAATTTACTCACTCTGAGTTCTCAAAAAGGGTTTCTTCACCCCGGGAAGTGAAATAAATACCATTTGGAGGCATTTAATGTTCGAGCAAAAACGGCTGATTTTCGACAAAAGAGATAACACCCCCCCATTACGTCATGCTTCAGAAATGTGGAAAATGGTCCGTTTTCAAATGTTTTATTTTTGAACGTCAGTTCACATTTGTAGGTGGATCATCAGTGTTAGAGCTAAAATTAGCATATTTAAAGTGATTTTCATGCTTCCAGGGGCTCGGGAAGTGAAATAAATACCATTTGGAGGCATTTAATGTTCGAGCAAAAACGGCTGATTTTCGACAAAAGAGATAACACCCCCCCATTACGTCATGCTTCAGAAATGTGGAAAATGGTCCGTTTTCAAATGTTTTATTTTTGAACGTCAGTTCACATTTGTAGGTGGATCATCAGTGTTAGAGCTAAAATTAGCATGTTTAAAGTGATTTTCATGCTTCCAGGGGCTCGGGAAGTGAAATAAATACCATTTGGAGGCATTTAATGTTCGAGCAAAAACGGCTGATTTTCGACAAAAGAGATAACACCCCCCCATTACGTCATGCTTCAGAAATGTGGAAAATGGTCCGTTTTCAAATGTTTTATTTTTGAATGTCAGTTCACATTTGTAGGTGGATCATCAGTGTTAGAGCTAAAATTAGCATGTTTAAAGTGATTTTCATGCTTCCAGGGGCCCAAAACACAAGATTAATGGAATGGTTAAAAGTGCATGAAAATGGCCAATTTACTCACTCTGAGTTCTCAAAAAGGGTTTCTTCACCCCGGGAAGTGAAATAAATACAATTTGGAGGCATTTAATGTTCGAGCAAAAACGGCTGATTTTCGACAAAAGAGATAACACCCCCCCATTACGTCATGCTTCAGAAATGTGGAAAATGGTCCGTTTTCAAATGTTTTATTTTTGAACGTCAGTTCACATTTGTAGGTGGATCATCAGTGTTAGAGCTAAAATTAGCATGTTTAAAGTGATTTTCATGCTTCCAGGGGCTCGGGAAGTTAATTAAATACCATTTGGAGGCATTTAATGTTCGAGCAAAAACGGCTGATTTTCGACAAAAGAGATAACACCCCCCCATTACGTCATGCTTCAGAAATGTGGAAAATGGTCCGTTTTCAAATGTTTTATTTTTGAACGTCAGTTCACATTTGTAGGTGGATCATCAGTGTTAGAGCTCAAATTAGCATGTTTAAAGTGATTTTCATGCTTCCAGGGGCCCAAAACACAAGATTTATGGAATGGTTAAAAGTGCATGAAAATGGCCAATTTACTCACTCTGAGTTCTCAAAAAGGGTTTCTTCACCCCGGGAAGTTAATTAAATACCATTTGGAGGCATTTAATGTTCGAGCAAAAACGGCAGATTTTCGACAAAAGAGATAACACCCCCCCATTACGTCATGCTTCAGAAATGTGGAAAATGGTCCGTTTTCAAATGTTTTATTTTTGAACGTCAGTTCACATTTGTAGGTGGATCATCAGTGTTAGAGCTAAAATTAGCATGTTTAAAGTGATTTTCATGCTTCCAGGGGCTCGGGAAGTTAATTAAATACCATTTGGAGGCATTTAATGTTCGAGCAAAAACGGCTGATTTTCGACAAAAGAGATAACACCCCCCCATTACGTCATGCTTCAGAAATGTGGAAAATGGTCCGTTTTCAAATGTTTTATTTTTGAACGTCAGTTCACAGTTGTAGGTGGATCATCAGTGTTAGAGCTAAAATTAGCATGTTTAAAGTGATTTTCATGCTTCCAGGGGCTCGGGAAGTTAATTAAATACCATTTGGAGGCATTCAATGTTCGAGCAAAAACGGCTGATTTTCGACAAAAGAGATAACACCCCCCCATTACGTCATGCTTCAGAAATGTGGAAAATGGTCCGTTTTCAAATGTTTTATTTTTGAACGTCAGTTCACATTTGTAGGTGGATCATCAGTGTTAGAGCTAAAATTAACATGTTTAAAGTGATTTTCATGCTTCCAGGGGCTCGGGAAGTTAATTAAATACCATTTGGAGGCATTTAATGTTCGAGCAAAAATGGCTGATTTTCGACAAAAGAGATAACACCCCCCCATTACGTCATGCTTCAGAAATGTGGAAAATGGTCCGTTTTCAAATGTTTTATTTTTGAACGTCAGTTCACATTTGTAGGTGGATCATCAGTGTTAGAGCTAAAATTGGCATGTTTAAAGTGATTTTCATGCTTCCAGGGGCTCGGGAAGTTAATTAAATACCATTTGGAGGCATTTAATGTTCGAGCAAAAACGGCTGATTTTCGACAAAAGAGATAACACCCCCCCATTACGTCATGCTTCAGAAATGTGGAAAATGGTCCGTTTTCAAATGTTTTATTTTTGAACGTCAGTTCACATTTGTAGGTGGATCATCAGTCTTAGAGCTCAAATTAGCATGTTTAAAGTGATTTTCATGCTTCCAGGGGCCCAAAACACAAGATTTATGGAATGGTTAAAAGTGCATGAAAATGGCCAATTTACTCACTCTGAGTTCTCAAAAAGGGTTTCTTCACCCCGGGAAGTTAATTAAATACCATTTGGAGGCATTTAATGTTCGAGCAAAAACGGCAGATTTTCGACAAAAGAGATAACACCCCCCCATTACGTCATGCTTCAGAAATGTGGAAAATGGTCCGTTTTCAAATGTTTTATTTTTGAACGTCAGTTCACATTTGTAGGTGGATCATCAGTGTTAGAGCTAAAATTAGCATGTTTAAAGTGATTTTCATGCTTCCAGGGGCTCGGGAAGTTAATTAAATACCATTTGGAGGCATTTAATGTTCGAGCAAAAACGGCTGATTTTCGACAAAAGAGATAACACCCCCATTACGTCATGCTTCAGAAATGTGGAAAATGGTCCGTTTTCAAATGTTTTATTTTTGAACGTCAGTTCACAGTTGTAGGTGGATCATCAGTGTTAGAGCTAAAATTAGCATGTTTAAAGTGATTTTCATGCTTCCAGGGGCTCGGGAAGTTAATTAAATACCATTTGGAGGCATTTAATGTTCGAGCAAAAACGGCTGATTTTCGACAAAAGAGATAACACCCCCCCATTACGTCATGCTTCAGAAATGTGGAAAATGGTCCGTTTTCAAATGTTTTATTTTTGAACGTCAGTTCACATTTGTAGGTGGATCATCAGTGTTAGAGCTAAAATTAACATGTTTAAAGTGATTTTCATGCTTCCAGGGGCTCGGGAAGTTAATTAAATACCATTTGGAGGCATTTAATGTTCGAGCAAAAACGGCTGATTTTCGACAAAAGAGATAACACCCCCCCATTACGTCATGCTTCAGAAATGTGGAAAATGGTCCGTTTTCAAATGTTTTATTTTTGAACGTCAGTTCACATTTGTAGGTGGATCATCAGTGTTAGAGCTAAAATTAGCATGTTTAAAGTGATTTTCATGCTTCCAGGGGCTCGGGAAGTTAATTAAATACCATTTGGAGGCATTTAATGTTCGAGCAAAAACGGCTGATTTTCGACAAAAGAGATAACACCCCCCCATTACGTCATGCTTCAGAAATGTGGAAAATGGTCCGTTTTCAAATGTTTTATTTTTGAACGTCAGTTCACATTTGTAGGTGGATCATCAGTGTTAGAGCTAAAATTAGCATGTTTAAAGTGATTTTCATGCTTCCAGGGGCCCAAAACACAAGATTTATGGAATGGTTAAAAGAGCATGAAAATGGCCAATTTACTCACTCTGAGTTCTCAAAAAGGGTTTCTTCACCCCGGGAAGTTAATTAAATACCATTTGGAGGCATTTAATGTTCGAGCAAAAACGGCTGATTTTCGACAAAAGAGATAACACCCCCCCATTACGTCATGCTTCAGAAATGTGGAAAATGGTCCGTTTTCAAATGTTTTATTTTTGAACGTCAGTTCACATTTGTAGGTGGATCATCAGTGTTAGAGCTAAAATTAGCATGTTTAAAGTGATTTGCATGCTTCCAGGGGCTCGGGAAGTTAATTAAATACCATTTGGAGGCATTTAATGTTCGAGCAAAAACGGCTGATTTTCGACAAAAGAGATAACACCCCCCATTACGTCATGCTTCAGAAATGTGGAAAATGGTCCGTTTTCAAATGTTTTATTTTTGAACGTCAGTTCACATTTGTAGGTGGATCATCAGTGTTAGAGCTAAAATTAGCATGTTTAAATTGATTTTCATGCTTCCAGGGGCCCAAAACACAAGATTTATGGAATGGTTAAAAGTGCATGAAAATGGCCAATTTACTCACTCTGAGTTCTCAAAAAGGGTTTCTTCACCCCGGGAAGTTAATTAAATACCATTTGGAGGCATTTAATGTTCGAGCAAAAACGGCTGATTTTCGACAAAAGAGATAACACCCCCCCATTACGTCATGCTTCAGAAATGTGGAAAATGGTCCGTTTTCAAATGTTTTATTTTTGAACGTCAGTTCACATTTGTAGGTGGATCATCAGTGTTAGAGCTAAAATTAGCATGTTTAAAGTGATTTTCATGCTTCCAGGGGCTCGGGAAGTGAAATAAATACCATTTGGAGGCATTTAATGTTCGAGCAAAAACGGCTGATTTTCGACAAAAGAGATAACACCCCCCCATTACGTCATGCTTCAGAAATGTGGAAAATGGTCCGTTTTCAAATGTTTTATTTTTGAACGTCAGTTCACATTTGTAGGTGGATCATCAGTGTTAGAGCTAAAATTAGCATGTTTAAAGTGATTTTCATGCTTCCAGGGGCTCGGGAAGTTAATTAAATACCATTTGGAGGCATTTAATGTTCGAGCAAAAACGGCTGATTTTCGACAAAAGAGATAACCCCCCCCCCATTACGTCATGCTTCAGAAATGTGGAAAATGGTCAGTTTTCAAATGTTTTATTTTTGAACGTCAGTTCACATTTGTAGGTGGATCATCAGTGTTAGAGCTAAAATTAGCATGTTTAAAGTGATTTTCATGCTTCCAGGGGCTCGGGAAGTGAAATAAATACCATTTGGAGGCATTTAATGTTCGAGCAAAAACGGCTGATTTTCGACAAAAGAGATAACACCCCCCCATTACGTCATGCTTCAGAAATGTGGAAAATGGTCCGTTTTCAAATGTTTTATTTTTGAACGTCAGTTCACATTTGTAGGTGGATCATCAGTGTTAGAGCTAAAATTAGCATGTTTAAAGTGATTTTCATGCTTCCAGGGGTTCGGGAAGTGAAATAAATACCATTTGGAGGCATTTAATGTTCGAGCAAAAACGGCTGATTATCGACAAAAGAGATAACACCCCCCATTAAGTCATGCTTCAGAAATGTGGAAAATGGTCCGTTTTCAAATGTTTTATTTTTGAACGTCAGTTCACATTTGTAGGTGGATCATCAGTGTTAGAGCTAAAATTAGCATGTTTAAAGTGATTTTCATGCTTCCAGGGGCTCGGGAAGTTAATTAAATACCATTTGGAGGCATTTAATGTTCGAGCAAAAACGGCTGATTTTCGACAAAAGAGATAACACCCCCCCATTACGTCATGCTTCAGAAATGTGGAAAATGGTCCGTTTTCAAATGTTTTATTTTTGAACGTCAGTTCACATTTGTAGGTGGATCATCAGTGTTAGAGCTAAAATTAGCATGTTTAAAGTGATTTTCATGCTTCCAGGGGCCCAAAACACAAGATTAATGGAATGGTTAAAAGTGCATGAAAATGGCCAATTTACTCACTCTGAGTTCTCAAAAAGGGTTTCTTCACCCCGGGAAGTTAATTAAATACCATTTGGAGGCATTTAATGTTCGAGCAAAAACGGCTGATTTTCGACAAAAGAGATAACACCCCCCCATTACGTCATGCTTCAGAAATGTGGAAAATGGTCCGTTTTCAAATGTTTTATTTTTGAACGTCAGTTCACATTTGTAGGTGGATCATCAGTGTTAGAGCTAAAATTAGCATGTTTAAAGTGATTTTCATGCTTCCAGGGGCTCGGGAAGTTAATTAAATACCATTTGGAGGCATTTAATGTTCGAGCAAAAACGGCTGATTTTCGACAAAAGAGATAACACCCCCCCATAACGTCATGCTTAAGAAATGTGGAAAATGGTCCGTTTTCAAATGTTTTATTTTTGAACGTCAGTTCACATTTGTAGGTGGATCATCAGTGTTAGAGCTAAAATTAGCATGTTTAAAGTGATTTTCATGCTTCGAGGGGCCCAAAACACAAGATTTATGGAATGGTTAAAAGTGCATGAAAATGGCCAATTTACTCACTCTGAGTTCTCAAAAAGGGTTTCTTCACCCCGGGAAGTGAAATAAATACCATTTGGAGGCATTTAATGTTCGAGCAAAAACGGCAGATTTTCGACAAAAGAGATAACACCCCCCCATTACGTCATGCTTCAGAAATGTGGAAAATGGTCCGTTTTCAAATGTTTTATTTTTGAACGTCAGTTCACATTTGTAGGTGGATCATCAGTGTTAGAGATAAAATTAGCATGTTTAAAGTGATTTTCATGCTTCCAGGGGCTCGGGAAGTGAAATAAATACCATTTGGAGGCATTTAATGTTCGAGCAAAAACGGCTGATTTTCGACAAAAGAGATAACACCCCCCCATTACGTCATGCTTCAGAAATGTGGAAAATGGTCCGTTTTCAAATGTTTTATTTTTGAACGTCAGTTCACATTTGTAGGTGGATCATCAGTGTTAGAGCTAAAATTAGCATGTTTAAAGTGATTTTCATGCTTCCAGGGGCCCAAAACACAAGATTTATGGAATGGTTAAAAGTGCATGAAAATGGCCAATTTACTCACTCTGAGTTCTCAAAAAGGGTTTCTTCACCCCGGGAAGTGAAATAAATACCATTTGGAGGCATTTAATGTTCGAGCAAAAACGGCTGATTTTCGACAAAAGAGATAACACCCCCCCATTACGTCATGCTTCAGAAATGTGGAAAATGGTCCGTTTTCAAATGTTTTATTTTTGAACGTCAGTTCACATTTGTAGGTGGATCATCAGTGTTAGAGCTAAAATTAGCATATTTAAAGTGATTTTCATGCTTCCAGGGGCTCGGGAAGTGAAATAAATACCATTTGGAGGCATTTAATGTTCGAGCAAAAACGGCTGATTTTCGACAAAAGAGATAACACCCCCCCATTACGTCATGCTTCAGAAATGTGGAAAATGGTCCGTTTTCAAATGTTTTATTTTTGAACGTCAGTTCACATTTGTAGGTGGATCATCAGTGTTAGAGCTAAAATTAGCATGTTTAAAGTGATTTTCATGCTTCCAGGGGCTCGGGAAGTGAAATAAATACCATTTGGAGGCATTTAATGTTCGAGCAAAAACGGCTGATTTTCGACAAAAGAGATAACACCCCCCCATTACGTCATGCTTCAGAAATGTGGAAAATGGTCCGTTTTCAAATGTTTTATTTTTGAATGTCAGTTCACATTTGTAGGTGGATCATCAGTGTTAGAGCTAAAATTAGCATGTTTAAAGTGATTTTCATGCTTCCAGGGGCCCAAAACACAAGATTAATGGAATGGTTAAAAGTGCATGAAAATGGCCAATTTACTCACTCTGAGTTCTCAAAAAGGGTTTCTTCACCCCGGGAAGTTAATTAAATACCATTTGGAGGCATTTAATATTCGAGCAAAAACGGCTGATTTTCGACAAAAGAGATAACACCCCCCCATTACGTCATGCTTCAGAAATGTGGAAAATGGTCCGTTTTCAAATGTTTTATTTTTGAACGTCAGTTCACATTTGTAGGTGGATCATCAGTGTTAGAGCTAAAATTAGCATGTTTAAAGTGATTTTCATGCTTCCAGGGGCTCGGGAAGTTAATTAAATACCATTTGGAGGCATTTAATGTTCGAGCAAAAACGGCTGATTTTCGACAAAAGAGATAACACCCCCCCCCATTACGTCATGCTTCAGAAATGTGGAAAATGGTCCGTTTTCAAATGTTTTATTTTTGAACGTCAGTTCACATTTGTAGATGGATCATCAGTGTTAGAGCAAAAATTAGCATGTTTAAAGTGATTTTCATGCTTCCAGGGGCTCGGGAAGTTAATTAAATACCATTTGGAGGCATTTAATGTTCGAGCAAAAACGGCTGATTTTCGACAAAAGAGATAACACCCCCCCATTACGTCATGCTTCAGAAATGTGGAAAATGGTCCGTTTTCAAATGTTTTATTTTTGAACGTCAGTTCACATTTGTAGGTGGATCATCAGTGTTAGAGCTAAAATTAGCATGTTTAAAGTGATTTTCATGCTTCCAGGGGCTCGGGAAGTGAAATAAATACCATTTGGAGGCATTTAATGTTCGAGCAAAAACGGCTGATTTTCGACAAAAGAGATAACACCCCCCATTACGTCATGCTTCAGAAATGTGGAAAATGGTCCGTTTTCAAATGTTTTATTTTTGAACGTCAGTTCACATTTGTAGGTGGATCATCAGTGTTAGAGCTAAAATTAGCATGTTTAAAGTGATTTTCATGCTTCCAGGGGCTCGGGAAGTTAATTAAATACCATTTGGAGGCATTTAATGTTCGAGCAAAAACGGCTGATTTTCGACAAAAGAGATAACACCCCCCCATTACGTCATGCTTCAGAAATGTGGAAAATGGTCCGTTTTCAAATGTTTTATTTTTGAACGTCAGTTCACATTTGTAGGTGGATCATCAGTGTTAGAGCTAAAATTAGCATGTTTAAAGTGATTTTCATGCTTCCAGGGGCCCAAAACACAAGATTTATGGAATGGTTAAAAGTGCATGAAAATGGCCAATTTACTCACTCTGAGTTCTCAAAAAGGGTTTCTTCACCCCGGGAAGTGAAATAAATACCATTTGGAAGCATTTAATGTTCGAGCAAAAACGGCTGATTTTTGACAAAAGAGATAACACCCCCCCATTACGTCATGCTTCAGAAATGTGGAAAATGGTCCGTTTTCAAATGTTTTATTTTTGAACGTCAGTTCACATTTGTAGGTGGATCATCAGTGTTAGAGCTAAAATTAGCATGTTTAAAGTGATTTTCATGCTTCCAGGGGCTCGGGAAGTGAAATAAATACCATTTGGAGGCATTTAATGTTCGAGCAAAAACGGCTGATTTTCGACAAAAGAGATAACACCCCCCCATTACGTCATGCTTCAGAAATGTGGAAAATGGTCCGTTTTCAAATGTTTTATTTTTGAACGTCAGTTCACATTTGTAGGTGGATCATCAGTGTTAGAGCTAAAATTAGCATGTTTAAAGTGATTTTCATGCTTCCAGGGGCCCAAAACACAAGATTAATGGAATGGTTAAAAGTGCATGAAAATGGCCAATTTACTCACTCTGAGTTCTCAAAAAGGGTTTCTTCACCCCGGGAAGTGAAATAAATACCATTTGGAGGCATTTAATGTTCGAGCAAAAACGGCTGATTTTCGACAAAAGAGATAACACCCCCCCATTACGTCATGCTTCAGAAATGTGGAAAATGGTCCGTTTTCAAATGTTTTATTTTTGAACGTCAGTTCACATTTGTAGGTGGATCATCAGTGTTAGAGCTAAAATTAGCATGTTTAAAGTGATTTTCATGCTTCCAGGGGCTCGGGAAGTGAAATAAATACCATTTGGAGGCATTTAATGTTCGAGCAAAAACGGCTGATTTTCGACAAAAGAGATAACACCCCCCCATTACGTCATGCTTCAGAAATGTGGAAAATGGTCCGTTTTCAAATGTTTTATTTTTGAACGTCAGTTCACATTTGTAGGTGGATCATCAGTGTTAGAGCTAAAATTAGCATGTTTAAAGTGATTTTCATGCTTCCAGGGGCCCAAAACACAAGATTTATGGAATGGTTAAAAGTGCATGAAAATGGCCAATTTACTCACTCTGAGTTCTCAAAAAGGGTTTCTTCACCCCGGGAAGTGAAATAAATACCATTTGGAGGCATTTAATGTTCGAGCAAAAACGGCTGATTTTCGACAAAAGAGATAACACCCCCCCATTACGTCATGCTTCAGAAATGTGGAAAATGGTCCGTTTTCAAATGTTTTATTTTTGAACGTCAGTTCACATTTGTAGGTGGATCATCAGTGTTAGAGCTAAAATTAGCATATTTAAAGTGATTTTCATGCTTCCAGGGGCTCGGGAAGTGAAATAAATACCATTTGGAGGCATTTAATGTTCGAGCAAAAACGGCTGATTTTCGACAAAAGAGATAACACCCCCCCATTACGTCATGCTTCAGAAATGTGGAAAATGGTCCGTTTTCAAATGTTTTATTTTTGAACGTCAGTTCACATTTGTAGGTGGATCATCAGTGTTAGAGCTAAAATTAGCATGTTTAAAGTGATTTTCATGCTTCCAGGGGCTCGGGAAGTGAAATAAATACCATTTGGAGGCATTTAATGTTCGAGCAAAAACGGCTGATTTTCGACAAAAGAGATAACACCCCCCCATTACGTCATGCTTCAGAAATGTGGAAAATGGTCCGTTTTCAAATGTTTTATTTTTGAATGTCAGTTCACATTTGTAGGTGGATCATCAGTGTTAGAGCTAAAATTAGCATGTTTAAAGTGATTTTCATGCTTCCAGGGGCCCAAAACACAAGATTAATGGAATGGTTAAAAGTGCATGAAAATGGCCAATTTACTCACTCTGAGTTCTCAAAAAGGGTTTCTTCACCCCGGGAAGTGAAATAAATACAATTTGGAGGCATTTAATGTTCGAGCAAAAACGGCTGATTTTCGACAAAAGAGATAACACCCCCCCATTACGTCATGCTTCAGAAATGTGGAAAATGGTCCGTTTTCAAATGTTTTATTTTTGAACGTCAGTTCACATTTGTAGGTGGATCATCAGTGTTAGAGCTAAAATTAGCATGTTTAAAGTGATTTTCATGCTTCCAGGGGCTCGGGAAGTTAATTAAATACCATTTGGAGGCATTTAATGTTCGAGCAAAAACGGCTGATTTTCGACAAAAGAGATAACACCCCCCCATTACGTCATGCTTCAGAAATGTGGAAAATGGTCCGTTTTCAAATGTTTTATTTTTGAACGTCAGTTCACATTTGTAGGTGGATCATCAGTGTTAGAGCTCAAATTAGCATGTTTAAAGTGATTTTCATGCTTCCAGGGGCCCAAAACACAAGATTTATGGAATGGTTAAAAGTGCATGAAAATGGCCAATTTACTCACTCTGAGTTCTCAAAAAGGGTTTCTTCACCCCGGGAAGTTAATTAAATACCATTTGGAGGCATTTAATGTTCGAGCAAAAACGGCAGATTTTCGACAAAAGAGATAACACCCCCCCATTACGTCATGCTTCAGAAATGTGGAAAATGGTCCGTTTTCAAATGTTTTATTTTTGAACGTCAGTTCACATTTGTAGGTGGATCATCAGTGTTAGAGCTAAAATTAGCATGTTTAAAGTGATTTTCATGCTTCCAGGGGCTCGGGAAGTTAATTAAATACCATTTGGAGGCATTTAATGTTCGAGCAAAAACGGCTGATTTTCGACAAAAGAGATAACACCCCCCCATTACGTCATGCTTCAGAAATGTGGAAAATGGTCCGTTTTCAAATGTTTTATTTTTGAACGTCAGTTCACAGTTGTAGGTGGATCATCAGTGTTAGAGCTAAAATTAGCATGTTTAAAGTGATTTTCATGCTTCCAGGGGCTCGGGAAGTTAATTAAATACCATTTGGAGGCATTCAATGTTCGAGCAAAAACGGCTGATTTTCGACAAAAGAGATAACACCCCCCCATTACGTCATGCTTCAGAAATGTGGAAAATGGTCCGTTTTCAAATGTTTTATTTTTGAACGTCAGTTCACATTTGTAGGTGGATCATCAGTGTTAGAGCTAAAATTAACATGTTTAAAGTGATTTTCATGCTTCCAGGGGCTCGGGAAGTTAATTAAATACCATTTGGAGGCATTTAATGTTCGAGCAAAAACGGCTGATTTTCGACAAAAGAGATAACACCCCCCCATTACGTCATGCTTCAGAAATGTGGAAAATGGTCCGTTTTCAAATGTTTTATTTTTGAACGTCAGTTCACATTTGTAGGTGGATCATCAGTGTTAGAGCTAAAATTGGCATGTTTAAAGTGATTTTCATGCTTCCAGGGGCTCGGGAAGTTAATTAAATACCATTTGGAGGCATTTAATGTTCGAGCAAAAACGGCTGATTTTCGACAAAAGAGATAACACCCCCCCATTACGTCATGCTTCAGAAATGTGGAAAATGGTCCGTTTTCAAATGTTTTATTTTTGAACGTCAGTTCACATTTGTAGGTGGATCATCAGTCTTAGAGCTCAAATTAGCATGTTTAAAGTGATTTTCATGCTTCCAGGGGCCCAAAACACAAGATTTATGGAATGGTTAAAAGTGCATGAAAATGGCCAATTTACTCACTCTGAGTTCTCAAAAAGGGTTTCTTCACCCCGGGAAGTTAATTAAATACCATTTGGAGGCATTTAATGTTCGAGCAAAAACGGCAGATTTTCGACAAAAGAGATAACACCCCCCCATTACGTCATGCTTCAGAAATGTGGAAAATGGTCCGTTTTCAAATGTTTTATTTTTGAACGTCAGTTCACATTTGTAGGTGGATCATCAGTGTTAGAGCTAAAATTAGCATGTTTAAAGTGATTTTCATGCTTCCAGGGGCTCGGGAAGTTAATTAAATACCATTTGGAGGCATTTAATGTTCGAGCAAAAACGGCTGATTTTCGACAAAAGAGATAACACCCCCATTACGTCATGCTTCAGAAATGTGGAAAATGGTCCGTTTTCAAATGTTTTATTTTTGAACGTCAGTTCACAGTTGTAGGTGGATCATCAGTGTTAGAGCTAAAATTAGCATGTTTAAAGTGATTTTCATGCTTCCAGGGGCTCGGGAAGTTAATTAAATACCATTTGGAGGCATTTAATGTTCGAGCAAAAACGGCTGATTTTCGACAAAAGAGATAACACCCCCCCATTACGTCATGCTTCAGAAATGTGGAAAATGGTCCGTTTTCAAATGTTTTATTTTTGAACGTCAGTTCACATTTGTAGGTGGATCATCAGTGTTAGAGCTAAAATTAACATGTTTAAAGTGATTTTCATGCTTCCAGGGGCTCGGGAAGTTAATTAAATACCATTTGGAGGCATTTAATGTTCGAGCAAAAACGGCTGATTTTCGACAAAAGAGATAACACCCCCCCATTACGTCATGCTTCAGAAATGTGGAAAATGGTCCGTTTTCAAATGTTTTATTTTTGAACGTCAGTTCACATTTGTAGGTGGATCATCAGTGTTAGAGCTAAAATTAGCATGTTTAAAGTGATTTTCATGCTTCCAGGGGCTCGGGAAGTTAATTAAATACCATTTGGAGGCATTTAATGTTCGAGCAAAAACGGCTGATTTTCGACAAAAGAGATAACACCCCCCCATTACGTCATGCTTC